>NW_008709220.1:827135-827848 GCF_000327385.1 Lottia gigantea
TAGTTAATGACTCTTATTGACTAAATGGAAATTCATTGTATGACGACAAATTATATTACATTTATAATTACTATGTTCTATTATATGACGTCAGTAAACGATTGGTGATTTAAGCGCGTGTAAAAGTTCTAAATCACGTGAACCTACTTGACGTCATCTTCAAGTCGATGACATCACTTGACATCACTGTCGGCTGCCTACTCTATATCGTCTGAAGTGACAGGCTCAAGTAGCGTGTTGTCAGAGTCATTTTATACACATTATGTTGGGTATTGATGGTGCTAGCCTCTTCTATTTACTCTTCGACACTTCAATGTTTGAACTCTGGGATGCTAGCACATAAAAGACCAATTTACGTTCTATTGATGCTTTGTTCAGCTCAAATTGTTGCTAAAAAACCTCAAATGATTTTCAATGTGATGATGTTATACGTCCTACTGTTCTGAAAACGGATTGGGTCAATGAGGTGAAATAAGTGTTACTGCTGCTCTGAAACAAATTGAACAATTGGGAACGGTTATTGTTATTTTACTGATCAGTGGAATATTACTATTAGTTATAGCCCCACAGACCGCTATAAAACCTTCTACTCTCTGTCCGGACCAGGTCGAGATAAAATTTAACCATTTACGTTACAGTTAAATCAAGTGGTCTGAGAATATTTCCTTCAATTGTGGTGTACTTTGAAACCTTCCTGTCCGGACCAGGTCGCG
>NW_008709220.1:835944-838743 GCF_000327385.1 Lottia gigantea
TAAAGTCAAATTTAGTTTAAAAACTTTATATAATAACATTTGAATTTCTGACTGGACACAATATATCAATAGTTCTTATGAAATCTCAAGCGTGTATAAAACATTCCGTCGTCAATATCTGAATAAAACTGCCAAAATCCTGTCTTAAGGTCGAAGTCAGTGAAGGAAATGACAAAAAGATAATACTAAAATTTCTTACTGAGTTATTGTGTATAACTATAGGCCAGACTGTTTATGGGTGTAATTGAAAGATCACACTATAGTCGATATTGTTTGTTGCCGGTCAGAACGTATAACATTATTACATGGATGATAATGTAACATCTTGAATGGTCCAGCTCCAGTGTCGCCATTGACTGTGCTAGATGATGTGGTCTTTTATATGAACTGTACCACAATGAACTATAGTGTTAAAATAAAACTAAATTATATTGTATGTAATATGCAGAGCTCGATTTTGAGCGAAATGAAATGGAATGAAATGAATAGAGTTTTACGTCCTAATCTTCTACATTAATGAGTTAGATATCGCTTGTGTTTCAATGCCATTCCAATAAAATCTGTCAAATGTGTCACTAAATGAGTTTTATGTCATTTAACAAAGGGAATTCTGTTTTGGGTCACAAAGTGTGGAATGTAGATGATTTGGGATCTACGTAGGATATTTACTCAATTGTTTGATTGACTTTCGATTTTGAATATTGTTGATTTGAACTACGTTTTCTAGAAAAAATCAAGGCGGATTATACATGTATGTCCTAGTTCCAAAGCGTTGAAGATTCTGTGTTATTAGCGATATATAACCCCTTCCTATAAGTTATCTTGTCTGGTGTTTATTTAGTACACAACGATCTGTTGATGTTAAATAGCCTCGTTATGAAAATAATTTACTAATCCGTCTGCTTCATACACGGTTTGTTTATTGTTGGAGATTGAGTTTTGGCGGGAAACTAGAGTATAATTTGTTGGAGATAGGAAAGCGATATTTGTCTAAGGTAATTTAGACTTTTTATGATGCTAGAAAGTTGAAATGGACAAACATCTAACGGGAGTTCAACATGGATTGCACCTAACTAGACAATTTAAAAGCATATTTAATATTTTTGATATTTAATCGAAAATTGGATCGATTTTAATTATAAAATTCAGAAAGAGATTTTAAATTATAGTTTTTTTTCAATTTCAAAGCAGATTAATGATATTCTTAAATATCAAATGAGAATTCCAAATCATTTTAAACATTTTAAAAGCGTAGGAGGCCATTTTCATTTTGGAGTAATTGCAGAGAAACATTTAAAAACGTTCAGAAAACACTGGTCGTAGCATTCATGACATACACACATTTAGAATGTTCTGTATCATAATTTGTATTTTAGTATGAGCTTATGATTAACTTCAAAAATAATACCTTTCACAGTCCTAAGATGGGATGAGGGAGAACCCAATGACCCACCCATAAAAATGTCACTGTAACCATCTGTAATGTTAGATGGTTCGAAGAGAATTTATACAGTGTACGATAACGATTTCTTTTAAATCACAGTTCAGTCTGACACTTCATTGAGCAACTAATTTCCAGAAGCAACCAATTGTAAGCATCCCCCTGACAGCTTGTCTTATATAAATGTGGCTGTATATAATGTAAAAGATTTGAAAATACATCAATACGATTAACCAACATAAAATGAAAATGACCATTTGATATAGAAACGTTTCAAGTCTGTAAGAAATGTAGAAAATCGATACTTGTGAAATATGATGAATTTTAATAAAATTATATTGTATCAGATATCTAAAGAGAAATGTTTTCAGAAAATCCCAGGTCGGTGAAATCGGAACCTTAGATCGTGGTGAAAACAATAAAAATACAAATCTTCTCGTCGTGAACTTCGTCATGGAATAATCGTCTAACGCCTACCTACGGTTAGACTGAAATTTGTAACCAGATATCAAATATATAGAGGTACCAGACCATGTTCATGTTTGAATCAAAAAATATTCGGACAGAGCGTTAATAACACTGAGACAGTTCACTACAATAATGTATCCATCAACTCAGTAGAACGTAAAATTTCATTTCATGTTTCATATTTATTTGTCTATTAGTGTCTTAAACAGAAGAAAAACGATTAACATTCATTAAGATTTATAAACTATCATAAGAGGGACAAAAATTTTGGGGAGAAGGGTTGATTTGAGTCTTTAAAATATGTAAAAAGTCTACTTATGAACGAAAATCGCATAATTCCCTCAAAAATATCTCAAACTAGGAATTTTACTCACTATATCTATATATGCTTTTCACAGAGACGACTCGTCAATTTAACTTTTAAACGTGGATAATTCTGGACACACATGGATTTGAAGGCTGAAATTTCGACGGTGAGCTGTGAACAATATTACAGATGGCTTAGCTAAGAAATTCCCGTTTCTGAAACAAAAGAATGCTTGGTCAAAAAGAATGGTTTTAAAGTATATAAATGTCGTGGTGGTGAAAAGGTAGTGGGACGGGAGATACAGTATATCAATGTATTTATGTTAAAGGGAGGAGAGGAGAGGTACGAGTGAGATTGACAAACATACAAGAACAATTAACACATCCAGCTCGTTGTTTCTGAATTCCCATTCAGACCAATGTGAACTGATTAAAGCTCCCTCAACAGACTACTTATCTCTCTAAACGAGTTGTATAATACTAGTATTAAAGTTTGTACCATTGTACAGCGATTTGGTGTAACGAGACAAAGTTTGTCTGAGTCAAACTGACCTGTAATTATATTGAAACCTTGGGTTTGATTG
>NW_008709220.1:886632-887681 GCF_000327385.1 Lottia gigantea
TGTTGTTTATTTTATAGATTTATTAGAAGTACAGTCAGTAATACGTGGTGCCTGTGTTGTTTATTTTGTAGATTTATTAAAAGTACAATCAGTAATACGTGGTGCCTGGGTTTTTTTTTTTTTGTAGATTTATTAAAAATTCAGCCAGTAATACGTGATGCCTGTGTTGTTTATTTTGTAGATTTATTAAATAAACAGTCATTAATACGTGGTGCCTGGGTTGTTTTTTTTTTGTAGATTTATTAAAAAGTTCAGTCATTAATACGTGGTGCCTATGGTGTTTATTTTATAGATTTATTAAAAGTTCAGTCAGTAATACGTGGTGCCTATGGTGTTTATTTTATAGATTTATTAAAAGTACAGTCAGTAATACGTGGTGCCTGTGTTGTTTAATTTATAGATTTATTAAAAGTACAGTCAGTAATACGTGGTGCCTGTGTTGTTTAATTTATAGATTTATTAAAAGTACAGTCAGTAATACGTGGTGCCTGTGTTGTTTAATTTATAGATTTATTAAAAGTACAATCAGTAATACGTGATGCCTGTGTTGTTTATTTTATAGATTTATTAAAAGTACAGTCAGTAATACGTGGTGCCTGTGTTGTTTAATTTATAGATTTATTAAAAGTACAATCAGTAATACGTGATGCCTGTGTTGTTCATTTTATAGATTTATTAAAAATATAATCAGTAATACGTGGTGCCTGTGTTGTTTATTTTATAGATTTATTAAAAGTTCAGTCAGTAATACGTGGTGCCTGTGTTGTTTATTTTATAGATTTATTAAAAGTACAATCAGTAATACGTGGTGCCTGTGTTGTTTATTTTATAGATTTATTAAAAGTTCAGTCAGTAATACGTGGTGCCTGTGTTGTTTATTTTGTAGATTTATTAAAAGTACAGTCAGTAATACGTGGTGCCTATGTTGTTTATTTTATAGATTAAGTAAACGTACAGTCAGTAATACGTGGTGCCTGTGGTGTTTATTTTATAGATTTAGTAAACGTACAGTCAGTAATACGTGATGCCTGTGTTGTTTATTTTATAGA
>NW_008709220.1:890727-892714 GCF_000327385.1 Lottia gigantea
TAATAACATCTCGTAAAGTTCACGTGAACGAGAGTTTAAAAGCTATAAATGAAATGATAAATAATATTTCGTCTCCTGATATAAAGATTGTAAAAATAGAAAAAAACTAATAGTTCTCAGAAACTACACCAATTCTATGACTAAAACCAGCCTTGATACAAATTCTAATTCAAAATGTCAAAATTTTGAACGCGATGTAGTTATCTAAATATTTATTTAACCAGCTCAATATTTAAAATAGTTTTTTTTTAAAAAAAACTATTTTTGATTTGGTACATTAATTCAGACATATCCTTGATTCAAATGTCAAGTTAAAAATGTCAGGAAGCTAATTAGAATGGAAATCTGTTTTAAATATTGCTAAAATGTGATGTTTCATCGATCTGTAATATCAAAATTATAGGCTTTGGTATTAAACGAAGTTTACCGGAAGTACAAATTGCACAAAAATCGGAAATGATAATATGTCAGGGGATTCATTTTCATAAATCTGACTTAATGTATTGAATTTGGAGAAATTATCAACAATCAATCCATTATATATAATTTGAGTATGTATATTAATAATTTACAATACCCATTTTCATACCAAACATGTAGCTTGTTCGGGAATCCATTACTTTTCAATTCTTTATTAATGTAAGGAACTTACGATTTAACTTTCTGAATGATTCTATTTTCCAGCATGAAGTGGCACTGATATTTGACGCTGTATTTTTACTGGCGCATGCGCTAGAAGCTTATGATCGTGGCGCCGTCTTACGACCTGTAAATGTTAGCTGTGATATCCCCCAACCCTGGTCCTCGGGACCCAGTCTTTATACATATTTAACTCAGGTAAGAATAGTAGCATGACAATGGGCCGATGAAGGACCACGACGGTGTTTGTACTGAAATGACCATGTGCCTAAATGACTCGAATCGTATTCCCGAAAACCGAGTCCAAAATGAAAGCTGATATAATAAACTTAAATGAATGACTAAAAATTTGTATCGAAATGACCAAGTGTCAAAATCACTTTACATTCATTACCTATATGAGGATTCCTTGACCAAATCTCTTGGATTTGATTTTTCCCCGATTAACCGTACCCATTTACATCTGGGTCTGCTGGAATAATGCAGAAAGGTAACTTATTTAAGGCCACTAGGCTTCTTGAAATCGACTGGAGTTAGAACCTACGACCACCAGTTGTTCGATATAACCAAGCAAATGACACCATGTAAAGTCTCTAATGATCTTACAGACTGCTACAGTTCCTCCTCCTCCAACTATATTGTAGAAGATCACGGACTATATCTATATTGTAGGTATCAATGCGAGGTATGACCGGTAATATCAAACTACAGAAAGGTAGAAGATATGATTTTCAGTTAGATATATTACAATTAAAACCTCCAGGTTTACTCAAGGTATTGTAAATATTACAAAATATTTTAGTTTATTTTATTTGACGCGGACGTGAAAGAAAGCATATATCATATACTGTAATGAAATATTTAGAATAAACCTAAATTTAATTTATTACTGCTACAACGTTAAGACAAAACATCGTATGTACATATATTTAATGTTATTTACTGGCGCGGACGTCAGAGAAGCCCTTTAATTACATCGCTTATTATTGCTAATCAGTATTTGTAAAATGCGGGATGTTTAGTTGCGTGTATTTTCTGAGGATGTTTCAACGTTCCATACATTATCTGAATAAACTGTCGTGCATCTTATTGGCTGTGTCATTAAAATCTAACCGATCAAGAACACAATTTGATATACAATCTATACAGATCATGGATGAAACTAAGGTGAAGATCAAGATTTGAATTTTTAATAAGGTTAATTGCTGATAATAATAATAATATTCTATGATTCTTTCAGTCAGGAACGTGGAAGTACGACAAGGGAGTTAATTTTACATACGTGCCTGGAACTAAGCATATGAATCCATTTGGAAATAAAACTTTAGTTGTTACAACGATATTGGTG
>NW_008709220.1:910352-917349 GCF_000327385.1 Lottia gigantea
ATACTCATTCTGACTACAGACAACTGTTATTATACTCATTCTGACTACAGACAACTGTTATTATACTCATTCTGACTACAGACAACAGTTATTATACTCATTCTGACTACAGAAAACTGTTATTATACTCATTCTGACTACAGACAACTGTTATTATACTCATTCTGACTACAGACAACTGTTATTATACTCATTCTGACTACAGACAACTGTTATTATACTCATTCTGACTACAGAAAACTGTTATTATACTCATTCTGACTACAGACAACTGTTATTATACTCATACTGACTACAGAAAACTGTTATTATACTCATACTGACTACAGACAACTGTTATTATACTCATACTGACTACAGACAACTGTTATTATACTCATACTGACTACAGAAAACTGTTATTATACTCATACTGACTACAGACAACTGTTATTATACTCATTCTGACTACAGAAAACTGTTATTATACTCATTCTGACAACAGAAAACTGTTTTTATACTCATTCTGACTACAGACAACTGTTATTATACTCATTCTGACTACAGAAAACTGTTTTTATATTCATTCTGACTACAGAAAACTGTTTTTATATTCATTCTGACTACAGACAACAGTTATTATACTCATTCTAACTACAGACAACTGTTATCATACTCATTCTGACTACAGACAACTGTTATTATGCTCATTCTAACTACAGACAACAGTTATTATACTCATTCTGACAACAGAAAACTGTTTTTATACTCATTCTGACTACAGACAACTGTTATTATACTCATTCTGACTACAGAAAACTGTTTTTATACTCATTCTGACTACAGACAACAGTTATTATACTCATTCTAACTACAGACAACTGTTTTTATACTCATTCTGACTACAGACAACAGTTATTATACTCATTCTAACTACAGACAACAGTTATTATACTCATTCTGACTACAGACAACTGTTTTTATACTCATTCTGACTACAGACAACTGTTATTATACTCATTCTAACTACACAAAACTTTTTATACTCATTCTGACTACAGACAACTGTTATTATACTCATTCTGACTACAGACAACAGTTATTATACTCATTCTGACTACAGACAACTGTTTTTATACTCATTCTGACTACAGACAACTGTTTTTATACTCATTCTGACTACAGACAACTGTTATTATACTCATTCTAACTACAGACAACTGTTATTATACTCATTCTAACTACAGACAACTGTTATTATACTCATTCTGACTACAGACAACTGTTTTTATACTCATTCTGACTACAGACAACTGTTATTATACTCATTCTGACTACAGACAACTGTTTTTATACTCATTCTGACTACAGACAACTGTTTTTATACTCATTCTGGCTACAGAAAACTGTTATTATACTCATTCTGACTACAGACAACTGTTATTATACTCATTCTGACTACAGACAACTGTTATTATACTCATTCTGACTACAGACAACTGTTATTATACTCATTCTGACTACAGACAACTATTATTAGACTCATTCTGACTACAGAAAACTGTTATTATACTCATTCTGACTACAGACAACTATTATTAGACTCATTCTGACTACAGAAAACTGTTATTATACTCATTCTGACTACAGAAAACTGTTATTATACTCATTCTGACTACAGACAACAGTTATTATACTCATTCTAACTACAGACAACTGTTTTTATACTCATTCTGACTACAGACAACAGTTATTATACTCATTCTGACTACAGACAACAGTTATTATACTCATTTTAACTACAGACAACAGTTATTATACTCATTCTGACTACAGACAACTGTTTTTATACTCATTCTGAATACAGACAACTGTTATTATACTCATTCTAACTACAGAAAACTGTTTTTATACTCATTCTGACTACAGACAACTGTTATTATACTCATTCTGACTGACTACAGACAACTGTTATTATACTCATTCTGACTACAGACAACTGTTATTATACTCATTCTGCCTACAGAAAACTGCTATTATACTCATTCTGACTACAGACAACTGTTATTATACTCATTCTGACTACAGAAAACTGTTATTATACTCATTCTAACTACAGACAACAGTTATTATACTCATTCTGACTACAGACATTATACTCATTCTGACTACAGAAAACTGTTTTTATACTCATTCTGTCTACAGAAAACTGTTATTATACTCATTCTGACTACAGACAACTGTTATTATACTCATTCTGACTACAGACAACTGTTATTATACTCATTCTGACTACAGAAAACTGTTATTATACTTATTCTGACTACGGAAAACTGTTATTATATTCATTCTGACTACAGACAACTGTTATTATACTCATTCTGACTACAGAAAACTGTTATTAGCTGTAGGAACGAACTCCATAAGTTTGTATTTAGCCATACTGCCATTGACCTGTGTTGTTATTGGTACCCTAATACAACGTTTCTTGCTTATCTTTCATCAAAAATGATATTCGATATGTTGTAATGATATAGGATATCAAATCATTTAAAGCACCTTTTTATTACAGAATACTGAAGTTATTGTTGGGAATCCTTCATCGTGTCCAAACCACACCCCCATTCGGCATACCTCCTCGAGGATTAAGACGGTGTCAAAACCCGTATATGGAATCTTTGTGATGTTTTTCTTTTTTAATTTGACTGTTTATAGTTCTGCTATGCAACCCTAAAACAAACGGGTGGTTTATTATGTATATAAATTATTTTGGAAATGATTCATGCATAATAATGTGATAGTAATGTGATATTTGTGATTCGTGACTTGAACACGTAATTGTTGTATTAATACCCTTATTAGAAACATGAGCAATAGTCACGGTGCAATGGCTTAGGAGCCTTCAATATTTAAAGGTGCACTGAATAGTTTTTCCAACTACCACTGAGACTGTTTGAACCAAGTCCACGGGCCCCCACACAATGCACTAGAGCTTATGTTCAAAAAGAATTTCCCGGGGCCCCCACTCAGCCAATGAGCCTACCTCTAACTTGGAAAAGCCGAAAACTGATATTCCACGGTCCGCCAAAAAAAACCCCAAAAAACATAATTCTCTTATCTCGTTGACAGGGATTGGAGATAGCGTTACTTGTTAAACGATCATAATTGTTGAAGTCTTAGAATTCTTATTTCAACATTATCTTGATTAGATCATAAATATGTTGCTTTAAGAAAAAAAGGCTGCGAGGAGAGTTGATTTCTCCCAAACGAGGTTCGAGCACAAGGGTCTTTTGATATTTCTGGAAGAAATTGGTTGATAAAGTTTTGAACGGTGTAAGAATATCAAATATGTATAGTATTTGATTAAAACTCTCCCCTCAATTGATCGTTGCTCTATTTTAAGATTATTACCAACACTATTTGAATCCTGTCATATATACAGTTAAATATTACAATATTTTATCAAGTACAGCCAAGAGAGGGTGTCAATATTTCACTATATTTAAAGTTGTATCGATGTCGAAATCGTTGATAGTATAATAGTCTTACAATTGCTTCATATTATCAACGATATACATTGAAGCATTGGACATTACTAATACGCATCTCGTTGACATCGGTTGATAACTCGTTTAAGATTTCAGAATGTTTAATGATGTGAACCCAGTATATTGTCACTCTGATGATACCCATTCAGACTTTTCGTACCCTTTTTATATACATAAAAACGCACCCGATACCAGCTCAAAGAAAAGTCGCGAATAGTTCACGCAGTCGGAATCCTTCGGTTATATTATAATATTTACATTTCTACTATCACTCCCTTCAATAAACCAGTTAGCCAAACCGGCGTTTATTTTCCAATAACTGTAGTTTGTCACGTGACAATAAGGCGTATGAATACATCGAAAACGAAAACAAGGATTGACCCAAGTTTTTTACCTAGAGTCTAATCTAATTTTACAATTTATTTAAATTTACAATTGTTGTTAATATTTCAATGCAATAATACATATTTGATAATTCTATCATCCAAATAAGACTGTCTATTTATAGAACTATATTGTTAGGGGCGGGGCGGTGAACTTGATTGACAGATATCGGTGAATTAAGCAACAACGGTTTCGGGTATTTTTACAATTAAAAAAAAGAACATTTTAGCGTATTTTATCACAAAAGATAAACCAATGTAAATTTTGTCATTTGTCTTGTCACATGATAAACCAGCGTTTATTTCCCCATAACGATAACAAGATCCACATTCATTCCTTAAATAATTTATTACTCAAAATTGTTCAAACGATTCCCCAGAAACTCCTGTCGTTGGTGGTTTGAAACAATCGACGTTTACACTTTTGAAATTAAACTCGCCAAATTTGAGCGATAAAAAACAAAATACAGATTTTAAGAACTACGATACTCGATCGGTCTATAAAACTAACGTAAAACTTGTTCATGTGTATCATTTTGACACTATTCCAATTACCAGACGTCTGTGGTTCCAGCAATTCCACATTCTAGAAAACCTCTTTACAACCCCTGTGAGTCACGAGTGGGCCCGAGCCGTGACAATGCCGATTAGCGATTTGGGGCCGAAATTTCTAAAATGTCGACTCTTAACATCATAAATGAATGAGTTTGAGAAATACACCCCATTATAAAACATCATGATTCATGATGTCAATTTAAAAACGAGTTGAAATATTGTAATGGTTGAGTCAAAAGCCAAAATTACTTCTGATTCATTTAATGTCGCAACTTTTATCAATTACATCCTTCTTCTTTCACTTTATTTTTCATCCTCATTTTAATATTTCAATATATATTGACACATTTTTTAATTCATTGTGTGTGGACTCTTCCTTGTCAGATATACAGGTTCTAGGGAAAGAGTTTGATTGATTAATCTTTAAAAAGGCCCCTTTTTTCCTCTCTTAATTTTTGCCTATATCATTCTATCCAACCTTTTAAATACAGTATGTGGGCAGTAGCGGTTTTTTTCAATGGAGGGGGGGAGGTTAGGGGGTGTTGAAAGGAGATTTGACCCTATAAATGTTGTGTATCTCCAATTGTACCCCAAATATATTTCCAACAAATTTAAAAACAGGTATTTTATGAGTTTTGATACAACTTGTATTAGAGGCACAAAATCAATTCTATTTTTCAAACATTTTCTGAAGAACCTCAACCTCGACCAATTAAGTCAGTCTGCCCCCTATTTGGGAAGAAGTATCGATGGAAAGGGGCTTAATTTACATTTTTTCATTCGATTTATTTCAGATGTTCTTTTAAAGTCCTCAAAAATGTGAACCCGGATATATTAGCTATCGAATATCCTTTACGGTAAATTTTCCATAAAAGATAAAATATTAAAATTATAAAAAACTTATGTTTTACATGGTATGTTGAAATAGAAAAAGTTTCCACCCTTTGAAGTATTTCGAAGGAAGATTTGGGGATACAGAAAATTCCATAAACAAAACTAAGATCTGCTTATCCCATCTCAAGCCACGTACAAATCTATTGTAAATGCCCATATTCCCCCGATTCCTAAACCTGGGGTGTTTTCAACCCCTGGAGGTGTGGGACTAGCGTGTCAGGGGTGTGGCCAACTGGTGTAGGAGAAGAATTTATTTTGAATTGAGAGAGCACCTCACATCATCACATGCTAGAAATGCGGATGGAACAAATTTTTGGGGGTGTGAAATGTCGAGGTGGTGTGAAGGCTGAGAAAGGTTGGTAACCACTGCCATATTCTGAGAGACGAATGTCTGAACAGTTCTTCAATCTGATTCAATTTACCGGAAGATTTTTAGTCACCAACACTTTTAATACCAATTTCATGCAGTACTTTGTACTAGTGTCAATCGAATTAAAAATTGATTTCGTATCTTTTTTGTCTCCTGATATTTAAGTCCCCTTTGTAATCTAACAAGTTTTCTACCAAAGGTGCGTCCTTGTGGGATTTTTTTAACCAATCAAAGCATGTCATGTAAAATCCGTTTCTTGATAAAATAAGAAAATGTGGAATAGCTAAACCCAGGCTAGAGTCTCTTTTGGGTTTGGTTATTCTATGGGACTTTGGTAGAAAGTTAGATTACACGGGCAACACAAACAATTGTAATCTAAAAACCAAGATCTGCAAGCCCAACCCCAAACCACGTTAAAAACTAGCGTAAATGACCCTCTTCGAGATATGACCATAATTCCCGAACAGCTCCCAAATGATAGTATTTTCCTGATACACTTTATCCACCAAACACCGAATAATACCAATATTATAAGTGTTAATGTCAACCTGCTTCATTTGTCGTCCTATAGTTTAATATTGTCCCTTCTTAGCTGTCTACTGCCTATTGAAGTATTTAGAAGGAAAGTGTGGGCAGTGGCGGTGGCAATGCCCCCTCCCCTCTACAAAAATGGTATCCCCCACTTTATTTTGAACAAATTGAAAAATATGATCATTCAGAATGTACCAAAGCAATTCAATTTTTCAAAAATCGTCTTGTGAGAACCCTGACAGATGCCCTATGAGAGGTTTGCACTTTGAACGCCTCCTCAGGGCTGCCATATTTTGCATTCAGTCTCGGCAATTGTCCCCCAATGAGTCAGTCAAAGTCAGTATGCCCCTCATTTGTACCCCCAGACTCGGGGGCTGGCCTCGTCATTGAATATTTGAAATTAATTTGAAAAGAAAAAAATGAATGTGAAAATTTGAATCAATTCGTGATTAAGTTAATCTAAACTAAGATCTATATGTGTAGTTGTTCATTTTACCTTCTGACTTCTATATACGATGTCCTTGGTATCTGGTCTCAAGTCGGTTATGTCAATAAAGCTCTATTAAAGTCATTTGGTTATTGAATATTATGCTAATTGAGAATGATCAATTATTAATTGTTTAATGACACGAACACACTTACTTATTGCTTACATTTACTTATAAAATAATCACTTCCAGGTTTTTAATTCAAAACAATACAAGTTTACTTGGTAACGTTAATGTTTTGGAGACCAA
>NW_008709220.1:917399-1049171 GCF_000327385.1 Lottia gigantea
CACATAAGGTAAATATTAAATATTGTCAAATGAATTGAAGTTTTTCTGTTAAGGGAAAAATCCTTGTTTCACGAACAACTTTTAATTACAATTTCTCACTATAAGTTTTATAAATAAACACACACTTTCAGTATACACTTTCAATCATATTACATAGTAGAGAGAGGAAATACCGGCGAAAACATGTTGCCCAATTCCTTTCATATTTTTCAAATTAAAAAAATGTTTACACAAAATCATAGTGTTAGAGAATTTTTTAACCTCAACTTGACCACCTCATCTGATGATTGCTTCCTAGAACCGCCACTGGTCTTACTTTGTTTAGGAAGGAAAGAGAGGGGGAAAGAGAGGGGGAGAGAGAGGGGGGGAGAGAGAGAGGGGTAGAGTTTTCAATAGAATTTGTAGATTTTGATATTCCAGTGAAAAACAATGAAGCGGAAACACTGATTTTTACAGATTGTACGCCCTCTTTTAATTAATTATATTAACATATCATACTGATGTAATAAGCGAATCGATTCTATTCTGCTTTCAAATCGATCGACAAAATCCAAAAATATCTTTGAATCTGGTAATTGTTGCTACTTACAGCTTTGTGTTTCCATGACGATACGAAATTCTACGCAAACTGTTAATTAGTAAGGTGAAATAAACATTGTTTGTGGTTGTTATGGTAACAGAATTAGTAAAAGAAGACAATGGTTTAAATTTAATGGAATTAGATAGTTACCTGCAAAATTGATCCTGTGTACTTTCTGTTAATAAAGGCTACAGTAGTTATAAACTACCAATCCGTCATGGAAAAATAAACAAAGTGTCAGTCCAAATCTGAGGACCACATCTAAAGCCAACCATCAGTTAGGATAAAGATTACTCCAATCCGCGCTTGAAAGACATATATCTACACCAATCTTCACCACTTTAAACTGCATCCTATATCGTTAAGTATACTACATCATCTCACCCCAACACCCGTTCACACAGTACCGAATACTCATGTAATTACCTTCCTCTTCGACCCACAACAACCGCCGTTCACACAGCACCCAATACTCCAATACTCATGTAATTACCTTCATCTTCGACCCACAACAACCCCAGTTCACACAGCACCCAATACTCATGTAATTACCTTCCTCTTCGACCCACGACAACTCCCGTTCACTCAACACCCAATATTCATGTAATTACCTTCCTCTTTCACCCACAATTACCCCCGTTCACTCATCAACCAATACTCATGTAATTACCTTCCTCTTCGACCCACAACAACCCCCGTTCACACAGCACCCTCTTCAACCCACAACAATCCCCGTTCACACAGCACCCAATACTCATGTAATTACCTTCCTCTTCGACCCACAACAACCCCCTTTCACACAACACCGAATACTCGTGTAATTACCTTCCTCTTCGACCCACAACTACCCCCGTGCACACAGCACCCAATACTCATGTAATTTCCTTCCTCTTGAACCTAAAACACCCGTTCACACAGCACCCAATACTCATTTAATTACACTCCTCTTCAACCCACAATCCCCGTTCACACAGCACCTAATACTCATGTAATTACCTTCCTCTTAGACCCACAACAACCCCCGTTCACACAGCACCCAATACTCATGTAATTACCTTCCTCTTCATCCCACTACAACATCCGTTCAAAAATCACCTAATACTCATGTAATTACCTTCCTCTTTGACCCACAACAACCCCCGTTCACACAGCACCCAATACTCGTGTAATTACCTTCCTCTTCGACCCACAACAACCCCCGTTCACACAGCACCCAATACTCATGTAATTACCTTCCTCTTCAACCCACAACAACCCCCGTTCACACAGCACCCAATACTCATGTAATTACCTTCCTCTTCAACCCACAACAACCCCCGTTCACACAGCACCCAATACTCATGTAATTACCTTCCTCTTCAACCCACAACAACCCCCGTTCACACAGCACCCAATGCTCATGTAATTACCTTCCTCTTCAACCCACAACAACCCCCGTTCACACAGCACCCAATACTCATGTAATTACCTTCCTCTTCAACCCACAACAACCCCCGTTCACACAGCACCCAATGCTCATGTAATTACCTTCCTTTTCCACCCACAACAACCTCCTCCTCTATAATCACACAATGCCTCCGGTCACCCCAACAGTTATTAATTCCCCAAAACCCTGTCCCAACACTCTCGAACACGCTTCTCCAGTAACCATCATCTTTTACTAATCCCCCCCCCCCCTTCTTCACAACTCAATCCCAAGCACCTCCTTCTTAATAATATATCGGTTAGCCCCTGAAAACTGAGACCCTAGTAGTGATTAACAGTCCGCCATAAACATTTGTTTCTAAGGGGCGAAGTTATCTATTGACGTCACCGCAGGTATAAAAAGGCAGATGCGACAGTTATGCTGTCAGAACTTACCGTAGTACAGAAGAGAAAATAACCTGAGAGGAGAAAATACAGTTTTATACAGTACATACAACGACCGTCAAAATGATGAAATTGTTCGTTCTAGTGCTCGTCTTCTTACTTATTACAGTGCTGTCAATTCAGGCTTCTTCAACAGCCGACACAGCGAACGTAACTATGACAACTGAAACAGATAATTCGGTAAGTTCATTAACTTTTCATCTTTATTTTTATTTCTGCTCATATATAGGCCTATAAGAAAGGGCACAGAAATGTATTTTGTACCATACAATGAAGCTTTCTTGAATTAAATTATTTAAGTCTTTCTGGAATAAGGGTCTTTCTGAGTTTTTGTGGGTTTTTTTTAAGTAGAACTGTCATGTTTTTGATTTGTCATAGACCATGTTACATCTAACCATCCGTAATTGTGAAGATAGCCAGACGTGGTTCTCTAGTTCTAGATCTCTCCCAAGATTTTAAGACAAAAATCTTAAAAAAAAAGCCTTTTTAATTTGATTAAACATCATGATATGGTGTCGAACAAGAGGACGGAAAATTGTTTTTAATCATAATGGACCAATAAGTCACACAGCAGTTTGGCGTCTAACTATTTACTTCATCACAATAACCCGGTAGAGTAGAAAAACAGTAGGACGGAAAACTCCATTTGAGAAGGCCAGTGAACAGTGAGATATAAAACTATTATTAATTTCAGTCCTGTAGAGTTTGAAACATAATTTCATTTCATGAACCAAATGAGATTCAAAGCTGAAAAACTCACGAGCATTTCTGCGGTGAGGTCGCAGAACGCGTCTTTGTTTGTAGCCCGATGTAGCGGATCATTTAATTTCTTTCATCATGTAGGCACAAACGAATTCTTTCGCAGGGTTTTAAGTTTCTTCCTGGTTTAACCTTATTACGTCCTGGTTGAGAAATATTTCTTAAATTTCCCCATTTCAATTGCTTCTAGCCCTACTAAATATTTCATATATTCAACGAGCGACTATTTCATAAGATTGTTGTAGATAAAGAGGCTGCACCCGTAGATCAAATAATAGGTAAACTAAAGGTTGGATAGTGACGGCAGGTAAATCATACGGTCAAGATGACATGTCGGGTTAGAAATATAGGTAATATTTTTTCGTGATTAAATAAGTATGAAATATAGATATGAAATTCAATAATGAATTCAAGCAACTATAGATAAAATAGATAACTTTAATCTTAAGTCAGAAATTTAAAAATATTTAAAAATTAAATAACTATAGAAACGTAAAAATCAAATTTAGTTGAAATGAATTGAAGTTTTACATCCTATAGATGATTGACTACTTTCCTCGCTTGATTACACACAGAGCACTGATGATATAGCCCTGTTTACGGGCAATGGAATTTTGGGCAAGTTATGAAGCGACCTTATTGTCTGAGCAAATCAAAAAGTTTTTTGAATTTTTTCAATATTGTTTAAGAGAATTGGAATATCAGCTTCTAAATTGTACTGTTAGTTTTAGAATGTCTTTTCATTGATAAAAAGATAATCTTTTGTATGTTTACATTGAAAAGAAACACATTTCTCTCCTAGGAATTTCAACTCTAAAAAGTCACCAATTTGACTGAATATTGACCTCTGTAAAAACAAATTTTGAAGACATGATCGTGTGCTCATGCTTATATTTTTATCAACGCAAAGACATTTTAAGACCATCAGTACCATTTTGAGACTGCTTTTCTTCTTCTCATAAAAATAATAAGAAAAATTAAAAAAACTTTGTACTTTGCCCAGACAATGTGTGTTTATAAGGCATGAGTAGGAACTACATCAGATTCAGGATCCCCACTTCCCAGTACCCTGACGTTAAAGATATTGTAAAGAGGTTTCCTTGATTTTGTATGTGTATCGGGGACAATGATAGCATTAATTTGCGCCATTTCAATTTTCAATCAGACGTCTGTGGTTCTAGCAATTCATAAAACGTTATAAAATTAAAATAAAAAGTCACAAAACACCACAGACGTCTAATTGAAACTAGAATGATCCATATTGATGATATCAGTGTCCTCGATACGCATAAATATTTTAGAAAACCTCTTTACAATCCCTTTAACACGGTAGATATATCTGTTCAGATGTGGTGGTAACTTCGTACCATCTAACGTTCCTATTTCCACCGTGGTCTCAGAACGTCTCATGATGACTGTTATCAAAGTCAAGAAAGAAATCCCCTCTCCTTTCTCCTGTCCTCAGTTCGCCCCTATAATGACTACCGTGTTATGATTCAGTGTCGTGTTCATTAAGAGAATATCAGATTAAATTTGCAACGAGAAGAGATAATTACAGAGCTTAATTGGAATTTTATACGAGGTCAGCTCATAACGAATAACTAATGAATTTTTAATAATGATAATAATTAAATTGTGTTGCTATGGTAACATCCGGATAGTGCTAATATGACAATGTTATCATCAATATGCTCATTTCCTATAAACAGTTGAAATGATACACTGAGTTAACACAAACTAGTGGCAAATGAAAAGCAAGTAAATGGTGTTTTACGTCGTTTACAACTTCAGAACAGCCCTTCCGATCTGTATAACTGGCTCCATCGTTGACATAGGGTTGAAAAATCCGAAAGTATTTCGCAACCTATATCGAAGTGAAGTGTCTCAATCGCTGGGTCGACGCAACCCCTACAAGATGATGTTAGGGCGTAATTTGACAGAAAAATTGGCATTGAATTTTTTCTTGGTGCGCATTTGTTTGAAAATAGACTCAAACAATTCTCCTTGCTCGTCAGAATTTATCCCTCCCAACATTTTCGCCACCATCTTCCCTGATATATTTTAGAGATTTCGCGGGGTCGACTTAAGTTGACATCTGCGTGGTGTTGTTGTCAATAACAACTACTGCGCGGGAAGTATCCAAATTCGCGCCAGTCGTGAATAGACAAGTCGCAATTTGAAATATATTTCATTATTTAACATTTCATTTTGTAATTTAATATTTTTGTAAGAACGTGTCCCTGCCCGTCGACAAAAAATAGAGTTTAGCATGGTTACAAAGATTGTCATTGTTCAGGTGAAAAAGATACCTGTAAAATAAAACATTAAAACACAATAAGTTTCAAGCTATATCACAATGTGGCCTTGGTCCCACTTGGTTAGTTACTGGTAATTTTATACCGCAACACGTATTTAGACATGAAAATATCTGAATAAAACATGGTGATAAAACATTCTTTTTATTTTAAACGAGTTCATGTTTTTAAACATCGTCACAATGACAACACAACGATTGTGGTGTAATAAGTTATGTAACAAACCAGCATCCATGAAAATATCACAAAAATTGACTGACATCATAACCATGTTCATCACAATGGCAAGCTTTTAATAACTACATCTAATACCTTGACTCCAATAGCTCCCTTTCCATATAACTGAAGTTTGTAAATGCAGCCAGTTTATTGAATTGTACACTGTTTTACATTGTCAATGTAGTTCAGACGTGACTAAACAAAACATTGTTAACTATGGAGGTATAACGTTGACAAAATTATTCAGAGTGTCGAAGCTTTAAAATACCAATATCGTCATTAAAAAATGCATTTGTCAATGCTGCCAATGTCGATGTGTAAAAATGCTAAATGTATATTTTAACTTCAAAATCCAAGGAATTGCCATATATTATATTCATTTTGCAAAAGGGTGAGCTCCTACCCTTACCTTTCACACTATAGTTAAGAAAGCGGACAACTACAGCGGATTTTATTTATCAAATTTCAGAATATCTTATTTTCTAATTTATTCTAGATAAAATAAAATAAAGTGATTATATATTTAAATAGTCATGCTGTTTCACGTACAAAACAGATAAAACACAGTCAAATATTAATTAGAATTCGGACATAAAGGGTGACTAATGATTCAAATGAACTCAAATCAACCGACATGGTATGAATATTAACCCCGACCTTTACACTTAGTGAACACTGCTTTAAATCCGTGGGATCGATTTGATGGTCATAGATTTCGACGATCAGAACAAAATTTCTTTAGAAAATGAGAAAGGCGTCAGTTCTGTGCAGTCGTTAAAGATCCAGTTGCTCTTGGAATCTGCAAAACTATATGCTGCTATAGTCACATGTAGATCTGAGTCAAACCTTTACGACTTGAAATGAAGTGAAATAAATGGAGTCACGACCTGAGTAAACGCCCATGTCAAATATACGAGAGTATTTATGACCGGTTGTTATCAATGATAAGACTGTATTAGTGTTGTTTAAAAAGGCAAAATAAACATTTCGCAGCGTTTATTACGTTTAATTTCAATTCTTCAATATTATTAAAGATTCATAAACCACTTAGTTGGTCTGCCACGCCTTACTATCAACTTTAAATTAGTGTCGCTTTCGATTTCAGAAAATATCTCAAGATCGAAATTTAAGTCTGAATTTCTCACTGGTAACATTTCGATTCGGTGAAGTCGCTAGTTGCATAAAAAACAAAAAAACTGTTTAACTATGCCATCCAACAGGAGACGGGGAGGTATGTTTAAAAAAAACAGATCTAGATGTTTCGTTTCGCGTTGTTCGACAAGTTGATGCAATGGCGAGTGAAGTAAAACAGAAAAAAAAGAGCAGGCTAATATCACTGCCCTGCGAAATTCAATCATTACGTGCTGCATAGCGATGTTCATCTTCACTATCCCAAATAGGCGTAAAACTCCATACATTCCATTTAATTTCTTTGTCGTTTTAAGATGTATTGCATGTTATATTATATATCTGCAAATAAAATAACCTGTAGACTTTAAACCGTTTTGAAGTGTATCTTGAATAACCACGTAATTTTCATTGAACCTATTATTGTGCCATTACTAAACCAACAAGTAGGTGTAAGATTTCATGTTTAAGGGGTATAAAAAGAGTTAATAACTTAGTATATACTCGGCTTATAGCAATACTTTTATTAAAACTTGTCTAAATATTGACTCGATCTTTTCAATACACATCTTAAATTCATGTTGACAGGTAATGTTAGGAGTGCCGACGATAACAGGGTTAATCTAGTTTCATATCTTTCTTGATTAATATTGAACATTAAACATTAAATCAGCCGAAGTCATAACTCAGATACAAATAAAAATTCTCTTAATTCAGTTACAGAAGATGGCAAAGCATATTTGTGTTTCTCCCCAATTAAATGTTCTCAACAGACTAACCGCGCCATCTTTCGAACCGGAAGTGCAAAATTGTCATTACAAATATCTTATACAACGGAATATAAGTATAGATTTCAGAGGAATGTTCGGTGATGTATCATTATGGAGAATTTGGGTTTTCTAATGAAAAATCTGTTTTGTTGCAATTTGTAAAAAAAATGACTTCATGATATTGATACACCAAATTTTCTCCAAATTCAATGGTTACGTTCCATAGTATATATGTATGCAATACAGTTGTCCATGATAGTAGTTATGTACATTTTTATTACTATAAATTACTTCCTGGTACGGTTTGTCAGTTTGGATTTTACGCGCCCCCTCAAACAAATGACCCAAGCTAACGACCATATTACTACCATTGAGACCATATCGAGTTATGTTGGTTAAGATCAGGATCTTGTAATGACGCTTCATTACAAGGAAGATATTCTTGTGGAGTAAAATTTGAGCTGTAATTTCAGTGGTGTCGGGTAATCCCAAAATATTAAACTCGGTTTCAAGGGATTCTCATGGGGGTTTCTATCGGGAACACTAAACTTGTAACTAAAATTTACACCAATCCCAATTCTGGTCAATTGTTTGTGGTTCCCGTGTTTGTAACACCATTCTGATCAATAAGTGGTTCCTCTCTCAACTTCGGGACTAGAATTCTGCAAGATCAACTCACGGAAGCTAGTGAACGTTGGCGAAGGTTGTCATTGGGTCAAACTCCCTTTTGTCTAGTTTGGCATGGGAGACAGAGACAAGAAGGGGGTGTTTCTTGGAATTATATCCAGAATTTGAGCGCTATCTTATCATTATGTAAGGACAGGGCAAAGTCATCTATCTACTAGGAAGTGGTGTATCTATTGTTCTATTTCATATGATAATTCAACGGAGAGGGTAATTTTAACAAAAATCTCGTTGATTTGTTAAGTATGATCAGCTAGTAAGTAGACACGGTTGCTATCTTATCACAAAAGCAAAGTTGAGTACAAGGCTTCTAGAATGTCTATCTTAATCGGTTAAACACACAGTTTGATCTGCAGCCAGGTGATTTATTGAAACATGATAGCAGATCAAAGTCTCCAAAGTTATTGGTTTATTGATAAAGATCGATATCCTGATTTAAAACAATCAGTTTATAGGATCGGTGCTATGACAAGTAAAGTACATCGATTACTTGTAGGTTCAATGTAATAACAATGTAATAATAATCCACCTCGTTCTGGACAATATTATCTTAATATCTTGATACCTAAAACAATATCCCATACACAATTGTCAATGTCTCAAATAGATGATTGTGGGCCGTGGAATTAAGTGGGTTGGCGAAATGTTTTAAAGATGGGTTCCCTTATTTTCATTTATGAAAAAGAATTAATGAAAATGAAAATGCTAATACTTCTATGAATAGAAAGTAGAGATGTTCTAATGACTTGGAAAAATACCAGTTTGTCTCATATGTCCATAATTAATTCATAATTAGCTAAATTAAAAGAGAATTACCAGCAGAATTCCAATGAGTGACCGATCAAGAAAGGTCAAAAAGTCTTATTTTGCTTATCTGTACATACATGGACATTTATGATTGGTTAAAACTCTAATTGATATGCAATAAGAACATAATGATATGATTAAGAATACATGATAATTCATTAGAGACACCAATTAATCAAATAGTTTGCTTAATTTTACACTATAAATTAAGGAAACCCATCTTTATCCATAAGCTCTTCACGCAAGAAAAAATTATCAACAAGCATGAAATTGACTTTCCGAGGAGTCTCAGAATACAAGAGATAATATGTTAAAAAAAAGATTCCCGTGGGGGGGGGGGGGGGTTTATTTGTTGAATTTCATATGAAATCAAATGTTTCAAGGATCAAACCCCTTAATTAAAATGTTTATAAAGATATTCGCGTTCACGATACGTCAAGGTCATAAGATTAGAATCGAATAACATCCTCTTTGCTGAGGTCGTGACTGGAGGAGATAAATATAGAATGCCATTGATACCTGATAACTTCTTAGTCATCAGTAGGCGAATGTTATTTGATACTTATATCACCACTGTTTAGTGAATAGGCTTAAGGTACGCTCGCACCATACGATTAACAGTTACGTTAGAATTTACCATGCAATCCAACTTTGTCTACGCACAGCTTCGAACCAGTAGGTTAAGATCTTTGTAATTGACCGAGTCTACAGTGTCTATTGAATCTGATTGGTCATAAGTCTGGAACAAAACTTACAACTCATTATCATGGAAATTGCGTTCTCAACATATGACAGCGAGCATACCTT
This sequence comes from Lottia gigantea, assembly GCF_000327385.1. NCBI lineage: Eukaryota > Metazoa > Mollusca > Gastropoda > Lottiidae > Lottia > Lottia gigantea. Next base: position 927,338 of record NW_008709220.1, read on the forward strand.
AGGCGAAATCACTGAACAGTGGTGACATAAGTATCAAATGAGATTATTTATACCTTTACTTTGTTCGTCCGTTCTTTATATGACTATATTCATGTTATGAATTCAACATGATATCGTAAAAAATATTTAATATTGTATCCAAAAAAATTTCATGTGAGTAAATTTTTTAATGTGTACAAAACTGTTTGGATGAACGAGATTATAAATACATACAAGTTTACATTGGTTCTGTGAGCCGATGAGCTTCAAATTACACGTATCTATAACTGAAACCATGTTCATTCAACAACATTGTACGGCCTTTACCAGGATGTATTTAATATCTATTGATTTAAGTCGTTTGAAAACAGACTTGAGAGGAAAATAAACATAATATGACTTCCTTGATGACAATACATCATATCATATAAGGAAAACCTTAAATTGGTTGGTTTTAAATCTTTATATGCACCATTGTATTTCATAATAATAACAGGTGCGTTTCACACGTTCACAACATACCCGCTTATAATCTTACATTGTAAAGAAACCCATTTCCTTTCCAGAATTTTAACCAAAAATATCCCCTATATTGTATCAACAAATTTCAAAGTGAAAATATGTGAAAAATCTTAAAACTAAGGTTACTAATTTGAGGATGACTTTCAAATTCTCGTGAAAAACAATCTGCAAAATATGAATAACCGACCAATGCGCTGAAACATAGTAAGGATGTTCTGAATCATGAAACTGAAGTTGAGGTTTGTGTCCCGGGTGCGGATCTACAACAATAATAGTAAGAATGTTTCTGAATTATGAAACTTTAGCTAAGTTTTGTGTATCTGGATGGTATTGCCAATTTAGTTAGGGTGATTATGAATTAAGAAACAGAAGTTGGCGCGTAACAACGATAAGTTAGGGTGTTTCTGAATTATAAACTGAAATGACATCTAAATGAGAGTCTGATTCTAGACGCGTATTGAAAGCTTAGTTAATGTTGCTTCTAGATTGTAAAAACTAGATTTGAAAAATGAATGTCGAGAGGTCTTAATCGTCTTGTAGCACACCGGGCCTCGGTTTATTGTCCCGTCCGACCACCTAGACGCTTTTTCATATCAACAAGATATAAATTATGATAGAAAAGAGGTCAAGATATGACATTAAATGTCTGATATAAAAACCTGATAAATATCTACTTATTATGACCTAATCGATAATAGTGAGTAATCAGAGAGTTAGAGAAGACAGTTCAGATGACAGTCTCTTATCACTTGGCAGATTTATTACTAAATTCATATGAAATAATACAGAATTAAACAAAACCCAAGTACTAAGGAACCCTATCGTATCCCGAATACGGGTTTTGACATTGACGAATGGGGTGTGGTTTTGGCACGATGTACCATCCGACCGCTAAACAAAACCCGAAATGAAAATAAAATACATGATTTAGCATTACATTAATAGCAGCTATTGAACTTTTCACACGAGGAAAGATATCAATGGAAGATTTAATATTTCATATTGGAAAGAGTAATCATATCCTGCCTAGAGTCACGCCCGTAATTGCAGCTCAACATTATAGGCGTACTAAATACCAAGGATCCGAATCGAAAAACGAAACCGGAAATTCTAAAATAACAGTTTGCTACTACATTGGTAGAGTTTAATATCCTACTTTACTCCTCTAGCTAGTTAATCCAACCAGTAATATTGATGTATGAATATAAAATTATGAATTTGATTATAAACATGATTCTTTAGAGGATATTTCGACCAAAACCGTCTCAACTTTTGTCTGAAAATAAATATTCCAAAAAGATTATGAGTGCTTATGTTTTAATTTTGATCAATTCAAAGACATTCTGGGACCTAAAGGCTTTTATACACCAAACCCGACACGACACGAAAATAAATTAGAAATTACGAAGACAGTTAATCTGATTTAAAGGTATTGTAAAAAGGGTTTCTAATATTTTTTATGTGCATTGGGGACAATGATAGCATAAATTTGCACCATTCCAATTTTCAATCAGACGTCTGTGGTTTCTGCAATTCCAGTGTTTGAGGAAGTCACTTACTTCGAAGGGCCTTATGTTATAGTCATCACTAACTTTAGTGGAATTGCAGGAATCACAGACGTCTGATCGAATGATGCAAATTGATGCTATCAGTGTCCCTGAACCAGATGAAAAAAATCAGAAAAACTCTTTACAATCCCTTTAAAGATGTGATCCCTTGTTTTCATTTAAGAAAGTGAAAATGCAAATATTTATATGAATAGAAAGTAGAGGTGTTCTAATGACTTATATATATTGGATTTGTAAATTTATTTCTTTGTTTCTTTCAGAATAACACTACATCTGCTACTACTGAGGAATCTACCACGCCAAGCGGTGCCAACACCCCGACATTTATGATTCTAAACCTAGTAGTTGTAGCCTGTTCCGCCCTGAGCGTTTACTTCAAATAAACTCATTTTAAGGTACGTTACATTCGATTTGTCTTCACATTGAAAAGGGATATGGGTGACTAATTATAAGCCGTTACAGCCAGAAGGGATACAAAGGGATATAATTATGTGGGTTTTTTCTAGTGAAACAGTCTAAAGAAAATTGAATTATTGTCGCTAGTATTCCAGCTTCGGTCAAGTTCTACCTTCAAGCCGCAGTGATGCAGAACGAAAAGGGTTGACTTTTGAGACAACACTCTTTCTCGTAAAGAATCGAATAAATAAATGCCTTACCATCAATGTGAATCCTAGGTTTGAAATCGAAAAAAAGCAGACTAATGCTGCTGTCCGGGCAAAATTTCTCTTATTGTACACTGCATGGCATTGCATTGCATTTAATGTCTCTTGTCTTCATTATCCAGCATGGTGCATTTCTCTATTTTTCACATTCCTTAAAGAAACGGACACGAACATACTTGACCAACATTGATATGACTAAAGCCGACAAATCGACCGATTCTGTTTAATTCCGTGTATGTTGGGACAACATGTGTTTCCGGTTTTGAAAAGAATCTCGGTTTAGGCTACACCTCTTTAATGGCGGTCTTCTTAGTTCGTGATCTGATATCTTGCATCTAGGTCAGGAGCGTTGTTTCGTATTCTGTTTGGATCGGAAATCGATCTCAAACCTTTCCAACCTTGTCTCTAACGCCTAGACTATACCTTTTCGTCGAGGCCTTATGAAGACAAAGGGGGACCTGATGATACAGACTACTTTCCTTCCCCTTCAAACCTCCACATCAGGATCTTAATTTTATTCTCTCTCTTTTCAGATTGTGTGTTGCCTTGTGATATAAACTTCTGCTCAAATTCCTTTCTTAATGACAAGTGAATAGAATCGTTATTGTTGAATCTCGAATCTCATTTTAAAATCAGGATTGAAGATGGCGACCACATCTTTCATAAACAACCTAAAATGACGAAATTCGGAGACACGAATGGAGTTTGAAAATACATCAGGGCAATCCGAGTGGTTTTTTGAATTTGTTAATATTTAGTGTGGTCTAAACGTATTTAATTATTCAATGACATTGCATCGCTATAACCCCAAACCCTACACCCATCTTTAAAATGTCAAGCTATTACGACTTTCGTCTTATACCTTGACTGCGACGGTCACTATTGTATCACGGAATGCATTGGATTGTAACGCAAGCTGCATTTGCAACCTTCTATGATACAAGAAATCCAGCTATAACCGTCAAGGTATAAACGAAATGCGTTGGTTTGTGAAGATGAGTATAGACCAAGCTCCCGTCTGTTCCCGAGTTTTTGAAGGTTAATGAAAAACAGTCATTGCTGTCGTGTTTAGATAACCTGTGTGTGGCTGTTTGGATTATGAATGATTTTATAAATGTATATAATAGCGATTTTATCATTTTCAACATTATTTATTTTTATACGACTATAATTAATCAATTTACAAATTTCTGATTGCCTTAAAATTTCTTTTTTTTTCTATTAATATTAACTAAACAATCCCGATTTACATTTACAAATCATAACAAATTATTATTAAATTTTCAAAACATGATGTGATGTGTGATATTTCAATACATAAAATGTGTCTAATATGATAATGTTTAAAAATAAAATTGTTTTTCTACAAATTAATGTGGTTGTTTTGCATCCAACAGAAGGCCAACAGCGGTCTGTGCGATGACTCGTGTAGAACTATATTTGTAGGTTATGATTTTGTTTTTGTCGTAGATTATCCAGGAGTATTTATTGCCCTGTTGTTATTACCATCATGAATGTCATTGTAAACTTGAAAATTCAATTTCAATTTCTAGAAAGTTACTAGAAGCAGTGTTCTAGAAGGTCGTCGTTTTTACCACTTTAATATTCGCACGCATGCAGGTAAAGGCTGCATGAATTTTCCATAAATAAATTTACAGAAAAACGAAGAATTTCTTGTTTTTCCACAGAACGTCTATAGCCAAAGATGGAAGCTTTTTGTCCGAATAATGACTTTGATTTTTGTACGCTGTGCAGATAAACTTGAATCAGGGTATGCTTACTCTTCTAGACTCCTGATACCACTTTTCATTATGAAATACAACCTTACTTTTGATGTACTTCCTCATGTGATAAGTTCAATAGCTGCTTTTAATGTTTTGCCAATATGTTGTTTGGATTTTGGGTTTCATTCGGCGGTTCCGATCTTTCGAACTTGTTATATTTACCCTCCATGGTGCAAGATCGATTAGATGGACTGCTGCTGGTGATATATGAGCGGCAGATTTGCTGGTCACAACGATGAATTAATTGACGCATACAGGCAAGTGCCTCGAGAATAACCCCGTTACACTGGCTTGGTCGCTGACAAACGTAGAGAGAACGCAAGAAAAAGTCCCGTAACAAGTGGTTGCCTTGCAAGATACGCCCACTTCCCTGATACATTTTCAGTATATCAAGTGTGGTCACCGATCTGTTACAAATCATACCAAAAATCTAATTGGTGCAAGATATTGTTGATTTAAACAAACACACAAAATTTAATATCGCGTTAACAAGCCAACAAATTTTGTTGAAAAATCAAATTCGAACTTGTGCAAGATATCATCATTATAAATGATCACACCAAATTTCATTTAAATCGGACGAAAATTGTAGCCTATCGTGTTCACGCATTTTTCTTAAGTGAAGGGCAATAACTCATATTGGCGACAATGATGCCAATCGTACGGTATGTGACGCTACTGAGCTCTGAGCTCATTTTCAGCTCAGAAAGGGTGCCGTTCCGGTGTGACGGAGCTGGAACTGTCATCTTGTTGAAACACTGAACTGGGCGTTATTCCGATTCTATGATCTTATTTAATTTATCTTAGCAATGCCTTAAGTAAAAGATATTTTTTCCGAGTCTTGCATTATAACATGTCGTGTTTAAATTGTGTTCGGATTGTACAAAAGGTGCAGTTGTATAGGGGGCGCCAAAACGATTTCTGCCCGTCCAGTCAATTTGGAGCCACCACGCCACTGTTCCAGACTATGAAACCTGACATTGGCCTGATCCCCGATCTATGAAACTTGACATTGATCTGATCCCCGAACTATGAAATCTTGACAATAACCCGTTACCGAACTATGAATGTTGACATAGATCTGACCCTTGAACTATGTAACTTGACATTGACCCGATCCCCGAACTATGAAACTTGACATTGACTTGATTCCTGAACTATGAAAATTGACAATGACCTGATTCCCGAAGTATGAAACTTAACAATGACTTGATTACTGAACTATGAAACTTGACATTGACCTGACGCCGAACTATGGATCTTGGCAATAACCCGATTACCGAACTATGAAACTTGACAGTCACCCGTTTACCGAACTATGAAAATTGACAATGACCTGACTCCTGAACTATGAAACTTGACAACGGCCTGATTTCCGAACTATGGAAATTGACAAGGACCCGATTCCAAAACTATGAAACTTGACAATGACCGATTTCTGAACTATGAATCTTGACAAAAAGAAACAATGATCGCTGTGTGTTTCACTTCATTTAATTGTGAAAGCAATCAAATTTCGAGATAAAATATTTTCTGATTTCCCATCCCTTAGACTACTCGTAATCCATTCCTTAGACTACTCGTAATCCATTCCTTAGACTACTCGTAATCCATCCCTTAGACTACTCGTAATCCATTCCTTAGACTACTCGTAATCCATCCCTTAGACTACTCGTAATCCATTCCTTAGACTACTCGTAATCCATCCCTTAGACTACTCGTAATCCATTCCTTAGACTACTCGTAATCTATCCCTTAGACTACTCGTAATCCATCCCTTAGACTACTCGTAATCCATTCCTTAGACTACTCGTAATCCATTCCTTAGACTACTCGTAATCCATTCCTTAGACTACTCGTAATCCATTCCTTAGACTACTCGTAATCCATTCTTTAGACTACTCGTAATCCATCCCTTAGACTACTCGTAATCCATCCCTTAGACTACTCGTAATCCATCCCTTAGACTACTCGTAATCCATTCCTTAGACTACTCGTAATCCATCCCTTAGACTACTCGTAATCCATCCCTTAGACTACTCGTAATCCATTCCTTAGACTACTCGTAATCCATCCCTTAGACTACTCGTAATCCATTCCTTAGACTACTCGTAATCCATCCCTTAGACTACTCGTAATCCATTCCTTAGACTACTCGTAATCCATTCCTTCGTTTAGTCAGAGACATCACTCGAGGCAGCCTGAAAGGAGATGAATACATCAACCTCAAGTCATGTAATATATTCATGACGACGACAAATAAGGACAGTGAAGTTAAGTCACAAAATAAAGCTGAGATTTTTATTAAAAAAATGCAATTATACATTTGTGAAGGGGCCTCAAAAGTCATTGTTAACTAATGGGTAAATAAATGTCCAAGATTAAGATATAAGGCACAACAGAATCAATTCGAATCCGATTCAGAATCAGAATAACCTCCCAGCATTCCTAAAGCATTCATTCCAGGCTTCGATTGGCCACTACTAGTACTTGATAGAGTCACTGATTGGCTGGAATTTTTCAATGTCTCTGATTGGCTAGTCTGTTTTCCAGTTCCTGATGGGCTAGTTTGTTTTCCAGTCTCTGATTGGCTATTAGAATTTGAAGATTTAATATTTGATTTGCTGTCACTATTTGAATTTATCACATAATTTGATGATGTCTCTGTTTCAACTTTCGGTTTCTTCTTGACTATCAGTCCTGCTAAACTTTTCTTGGATTTTCCAACACCAGATAACGTACCCACACTTTTTTGCCAAGATTCCAATTTTTTGGGTTCTTTTTCTACTGTTTTCTGAAATGGAAGGTAAAAAAATGAATATTTTCATAAAAAAAAAAAAAGATAGTGGATCACAGCCATATACGCCCACCGCGGCATGCGGTTGGTAAATATTAAAGATTTTGGGGCAAGGGCGGACGGTTGGACGGACGGACAGAGTGTTTACGAGCAATTGATGTTGATAGAAGCACTAACTGTATAGAGGTTAAAGGGCGATAACTACTCAAAACTGACGTGAGAGGCCTAAATCTTGAAAAAGCCTTAAATTTAATCAGAAGTAAACTAAACTTTCTTAAACCTTTCGATTTAGGTCCAATAACATCCATTTTAAGTTTCATCAAAATCAGTTGAAAACTAAGAGAGTAATAGCATATTCAAGATTTTGGGGCAAGGGCAATAACTCTGCTTCTAACGGTCGAAAATAGTTCAAATTCGAACTTGATCTTTTTTTTATGAATATGTATACACATACTGAATTTCATTTGATTCCATCAAAAACTCTAGCTTTTAGAGCGTTTACAAGCAAATGTTGACGGGTGGACAGACGGAGTGTTTACGAGCAATTGATGTTGATAGAAGCACTTACTGTATAGAGGTTAAAGGGCGATAACTCCTTAAAACTGACGTAAGAGACCAAAATCTTGAAAAAGCCTTAAATTTAATCAGAAGTAAACTAAACTTTCTCAAACCTTTCGATTTAGGTCCAATAACATCCATTTTAAGTTTCATCAAAATCAGTAGAAAACTAAGAGAGTAATAGCATATTCAAGATTTTGGGGCAAGGGCAATAACTCTGCTTCTAACGGTCGAAAATAGCTCAAATTCGAACTTGATCTTCATTTTATGAATATGTATACACATACCGAATTTCATTTGATTCCATCAAAAACTCTAAAACTCAAAACCGACCGACAGGGCAGTGCGTTGACGATAATATAGAGAGATGTGGGCGTATAAAAAACAAATAGAAGTCTAAAATAAATCCATCAACAATCATCTATTTGTTTTTTTTAGTGATAAAATGTTATTGACAAACATAGAAAGTTGATAAAACGAAGATCTTATTTTCAGCTAATATTTTTAACATATTAAATACAATACTGTATTAACAGTAAAAACATTTCATGGAAGGAATTTTATTATCTTCACAGATATTTTGATTTCACTGATGAACAAGACAACCCGAAGGTTCATTCCTCAATTGACTAGCTAAAAGCTCTACAAACTTGATTGAGATTAACCTGCACTTATGTTAAGTATTTTGGTGGGTGTTACTCAATGCCGCAAGACAGCCCATACAACACCAAACACATATCTATAGTCAAGACAAGATATTTTCTAACATCTGGACCCAATTTAAAAAAAAATATGAGCAGTCAAGTTTATTCTATATGGTAATGAACAGAATAAATAAGCTTATAGATTGTTTAGTGTCAATTGCTAGTCATTCTACCTACAAATAAAGTGGACTACTAATATTGATGTATGGGATCCAGATCTGCACAAATATTTGTGCTTGACACTATAATAACGATATACTATTTAGTGGGCATTTACTAATCAACACAAATAGAATATTGTGGGTGACCGCTTGAAACCTTGTAGATGCCATATTTGGTCATTTTGACTTTTTGGTACCGTTCAAAAGCTTGTAAAAGCGTGGATCTTGTGATTAAAACCTTGTATTCATAGCTTCTTATACTGTATTATTATACGAGTTTTTGGTTCAATCTGCCAGAGAACTCAAATTGTTATACAAGGTTTATATTTTCAAAGAATGAAAACCACGTATAGCAGTAAAAAAAATAATAATAAAGATTTTAACAAAATATGCGTACAATTAGTTGTTTGCATTTTTCTCGAAAGTAATTTCGTGTCATATATCGTTATACGAAGTTTCAAGTAGTAACCCACGGTATCAGTTTTTATGGATTACAATCACTTTATTTCTTAAATACAACATCTCTACAAGATTTCACTAGTCTCAATTATAACAATAATTTGGTTTTTTGGTAAAATCAATTTGTGCTTAGTGACCCACCTCTGATAATATATCTGTTGGTTTATCAGTTTTTAATCGTTTATTGCTGTCTAACGATGTTACAATCTCTGTGTCATTGCCGTCATCACTGTCAGAATCTACCAGTCTCTTCACACTCATACCATCCTTCGAACCAAATAACGATCTGGAAAATATCATAAACACAAGTTACTTCCCTTGAAAATTCGAAATTTATTTTGAAAAATTCACAGGTTTACACATTAACAACAATAATCTTAATGAGAAGATACAAGTAGCAACAAAGAACATGGACACAAACACCCTTAACACTTTCCAGTTTTGCAGTGATCAAGCTTATACAAAATAATAAAGCAAATGAAAATCAATAACAATGTCTCCTTTAAATAACTAACAGGACCCATAGTTATGGAGGTCATGATCAAACCTACCGGTAAAGGAGCATTATAGATCACAAGTTTAAGAGGAACAGCCCCTAATTCCCCAGCAGATAAGAATCCAACATGACAGCACCATTCCACTGCAACCTATCGGCAGGAATACTAATGGCTATGCAGAAGAGAACATAAACATACTGAGGCACTCTTCCATCAAATAACATCAAAAAGATTTTTTAATAAGAGAAATAAGATTCAATACTGATTGACTAATTCCACTGCCATTTAGTTAGGTAGATTAAAAGTAACTTACTGAACCATTTGTTCATCTTCTTCATCTTGTAAACGTTTGAGATTTTCTTCAAATGCTGAATGTAGTTGTATCATATGTTGATGGTCTACGGCTGCATTCCGTGTATTAAGTTCTCGTAGTTCTTCCAGTGTATCTAACTGTTCTATTTCATTTCTACTGGCTTTAGTTCTGTTCTCTAATACCTGCAATTATAAATGGTCTTAATGACATAGTCCAGAGAATATTCCCTGAAACATTTGCATGGCTTTTTGTGATGCCATCCTCATTATCATTTCAAAGAAGGAAGCGCATTGTCTTCATATATTTGTCAGCACTCAGCAAATCAAATTTCAACAATTAATTTTAAGCAAATTTACTTATCAAATATGACTTTGCGTTGATAAAACTATAAACACGAGCACACATTATCATTTTAAAATTTGTTTTTACAATGGACAAATTTCTGGGAGGAAAGTGTGTTTCAATTCAACAAATTCCTTTTTACTGACAAATGTGCAAAGTGATTATCATCAAAATAACTGTCTGTTTTGAACACTGTACTTGTAATATTGAGTTAGGGAAAAGGTACAAAACTCAGTACTGACCTTCATGGGATTCAAATCTTCCTCTTCCTTTGCTTTCTGTTCTTCTTCTGCCATTTTCTTAGCCAGTTTTTCTGCCTCAAATAATCTGGTAGCACCTGCTTCTAGAGTATAGTCTGTATCTTTTAAATTAGTCTGAAATAATACAGTAAATATCAATAATAACAGATATTTCAACGGATGTGGTTGTGTAAGTACTTGCTTAACTAGCCTAGGATAGAAGTCAATTTAAGCTATCTGTTTAACATGAATTCTTGTCAAATTTAAAATTGTACAGGCTCTGTTTTGAGGGAATATTTAATATCATATTTGAATATCTCTTTGCAATATTACCAAGTTTTGGCAAAATCCTGCAAGGATCATGCTTTTTTTTTAAATATTGATATCCTAATCACAAATAGATATTCTACTCATTCTAACTCATATGAACACAATAAAACTATACCATCTATAATAGTTTGATTAAGTTCATTGAAAATTAACATCACAATTGTTATAAACATTACTTTAACCCTGTGCCAGTGCCTACCATGAATTGTAACTTGTTAATTCCGCTGCACACTAATACTTACCTTGAAAGCTATTTCAGCCACACAACATGGACATTTAATATAAAACCTGAAGATACGAAGACCATAGTAAAACTCATCATCCACATTTTCTTTACGGGAGTTGAATTTTTTACCTTTATAGATATACACACCGCATGTATTACATCTGGAATATAAATTTTATAATAGAAACATCTTCATATAGAATCATGTCATTGTGAAGGAGACTTATATCTAGAATGGTCATTGATCAACAACTTTGAAATGAATATTCAACAACTTCTCAAATCTGAGTTGAAATTTGGTCAATATTATAATATTTATTTATTTTTCATGTACAGACTCAAAAGAGCAAGGAATTAGCATCTCAGCATGTCAAAAATGAAGCAAGTATATAAAAAAATCCTTGTAATAATCTTCCAACAGAAAGTGAAAAATGATTGATTAAACCAACCTCATATTGAAGGGTGCCATGACACGAATGGAAAATGTTCTATTCTTCGGCCCCTTAACCTTAGGGATTTTAGACGGGTCAAATGTTGGTGGATAGTATTTCTGAAAACAATGAAATTAAATGGTTAGACAAAATGTCAAATCCTTCATTAACCAAATAAATTGCTGCTTTTGAAACCTACAAAGTCATCTCATAAAACTTTTTTTTCATCTTTTTCCATCAAACTTTTTAAAATAATTTTGTGTCCTTCAGTAAGCTTACAAGCCCAATGCAAGTAAAACATAATTTACCAGTCCTATATTTTACATCCATCAACCCTTCATTACCTCTCCTTTTCAGGAATTTTATCTTTTGATATAATTGAAAGTTTAAAACAAGGTAAGGTGTAGGGCGTTCTAATACTATCAATATAGAAAATTTGCTTTTTATTCAACTTTATTGATGGTCCAACACAATGTTTTGTGAACACGAAGACAAAATTCAGCACTTATTTAATTGCTTGTTAAATTATTTTCAATCTATTTGCAAATGAATGTATCTTAAAATGATTTATTATTTCCAAATCTACTTACATTTAAAACTTTTCTTTCAGACATTATCTAGGTTTTTGGTGATCTTCTAGAATAATTGAATGATCTATAAGAGACATTAAATGCAATGCAATGCCATGCAGTGTACAATGAGATAAATTTTGCAAGGACAGCGGCATTAGCCTGCTCTTTTTTGATTTGCAACTGTCGAGGGATCTTTAACGTGCACAGCCTGTAGCACACAGGGCCTCGGTTTATTGTCCCATCCGAACGACTAGACGCTTTTTCTTTTGTCATCCCCTCTTAGTTGCATCTCTGACAGGGGAAACCGGGTGGAAAAATCTGAAGGTTTTATCTCTATCTATGTCAGGATGCTTTTTACATGCTACGAGGGAAAAAACCCAGAAAGTATGTGACGTCTAGAGTGTAGAGAGCAACAGTGCCCTTGGTTCTGTCTCTTCAGGAATTTTAGTGACTTGGAAATGTTCGGGAAATAGCAAAAATGCCGAGCCAGAGAGAAGCAGAGGGCAATAATAACTCAACATGGAACGATCAGTTGGCGAATTAATACTTCAGACATTGAAATTTGAAATCCTCAATACAAAATTGAAAGTAAGTAACTGCCGGATAAATAATGGCACTGTGATTTTCTAAAAACCAACAAACCTACCTGCCAGTGTTCACTAAAATTGGTCAAAAAAGGTAAATTTTCTTAAAACGTACAAGATTGTTTTTACCGGAAGCAGTAATAAAGGGAAGATAATTCACAAAATTTAATTATGAATCGGACCACATCACATTTTTCTTTTTCTTAAATTACCTCCAGTTTGTTTAGCAACTGTTATGTAGGCCCCTATGGCTTCACATAATGTAATAATGTTGACCGACGCTAATTATGTAAGAGTGAATAATTGGAAATGCCCAGCACTTGAATATGGGTCATAGACAGCCTCGTCGAGTACAATATCTTAGCACCAGCACCATGCAATTTATTCCTGGTTGCGAGTCTGGTCATAAAGTGATCAACAGGGACAATATTTGGGGTATAGATCATGGGGTGAAACCTTATAAATGTATGAAATAAAGTATAATGAATTCGAAAGTCAATTTGTCCTAATATATAGGGATATAAGGTCCAGTTACTTAAAAAAAATAACTTCAAAATACACTGTTTAATGTCCAAAAAGCTAAATAAAATAGCATTTAAAATGCTTAAACCTTCATTGATCTTACTTACAGTGGCATTGTTAAACTGAATTCAACAGAGATTTTCTAGTCTTTGTATGTGTATAAGAGACACTTGTGGCTTCTATTTACACCATTCTCAACCCGATAAAGGGATTTTAAAAGAGGTTTTGTAGGCCTATATGAAGGCTTTTGGGGGAAACTTATAGGCCAAGCTATTGCTCTTGTAATTTAAAATAAAACTGATCATAATACCTCATCACTTTTGCGGAAACCATTTGGGCATGGGAATTTCTGTATGAGAATATGAAAATATTATTTGAATATACCGGTAGTTGTGAAACATATTATTATCTTCAATATATATATTATTAACACTGAATAGAATAATATCCCCATAGTAAACATATAGTTAAAAACACAAAATTTACAATAAGATTTCTATAAATGAATTGTCAATACCTTGTTAAAGTCATAAAGCCCTCTAATTTTATATGAATTTATCTTAAAATTAATTAAAAAATTGCACATGTAGATATACAAAAAAAACTTGACATTGGATTTAGCGATTCCAACCTGATGAGGGGTCTTCAATGTGCACAGCCTGTAGCACACAGTGTCTTAGTTTAATTTCCTTCAAAACAACTAGATTCCATTAAGCAAATGAGAAATATATGTATTCAACCTCTGCAGGAATTAAACTCTGGACCTCCAATTTAGCAAGCAAGCGTTAAATCACTGAGCTACTGCATCTCTGTATTGAAAATAAAGTAAAATATTCCTAAGACCATGATAACCTAGTTAAATAGTTATGAAAACTTAAAATACTGGATGAAAGAAGCTATGAGTGATAAGGCACTGGATGTCTGTGACTAAGCTGAGACTATGTTTTCCTCTATTTGTCGTAATGCTGCGACGGCTGCAAAAGCTGCACCTTGACCACTACCATCTTTAGCTAGGATTAACTTAACCTGAAACAAAGAGATCATCCATTGTAAAGGTGGAGATTTGTTCAGAATTTGGCTCGGGAAGTTTCCAACCAGTAAGTGGAGGATAATTCATGGCCAGTTTAAGTTTTCCTTCCTAATATGGAAAAATGTCAAAATATTGAAAAGGTGCTCAGAGGCATCAGATGTTCTTGATGGGGTGCCTATTCTGATCCAATTCTCTTCTAAGATACCACCTTTATAAAGAGATCGTTTGGTTCGGTCCCTTGATTGGTCTATTCATACAGGATTCATACTGTTAGCAGCTAACTGTAAGTCTACATATGTATTTAAGTCTATATGTAAGAAATTCCCCCACTCCATCTCACAACCTATTGTAGATCAACCTGAAAGATCAAGCACCTCCACCCACTCATTCAGCTCTATATACTTTGCTTACCTGTGTATGTAAGTTGAGCTGTGAAATTAACTCCATCATGTAATTATGAAATTTAGGATGATGTTCGTACAGTGATCCATCTATTGCCACGGTAACCTCAGGTAGATTGACATGTCTTATCAATACCGCTAAAGCTGTAATTCAAAAATACATCTTGTTAAAATATATCTACTTGTTCTGTATATTCTAGACTGAAGAAGTTTTTTTATACCCCTTAAGTATTGGCCAAGGTCACAAGAAAAAAAATGCTCCAAAGAATTATAACAGAGTTACTTCTAATAGACCTGTCGTATCAAGTTTTAAACATCAAATTGTTCTATAATCTACAATAAAATTGTTGAAGATAAAAACCTTTGTGCCATCAGTTTTAAAATCTAACAGTTAAAATAAAAAACTTGTAGTTGAGAAGTAAAAAGTCATACAGCCATACAAGTACATTAGGGTTATTTACAGCATTCTGATTTGCTGTCAGATATCTGTAGTTCCTTGGTAATGATTTAAAAGCTGCTATTATTGATATATATTTGTGATAGTAACGTCATAAAGCACCTAATTTTAGTTAAATTGCAAAAACCACTGACGTCTGACATCTTCAAATTGATGCTGTCCTATACATTTGACATATATGAAATTTTTAATAATTGTACGAATAATGTCCGTTAGAAATGAAACTAAAGGAAACACTTTGTGATTTTCTTAAATAAAGCCACAAGTAGGCCTACCTGCTGCCACGATGTAGGAAGCTCTTTGTACAACAAAATCACAGACTTCACGAACTATAGCAATATCTTCATCACTAGCTGTGGATAGGTTCAATTTCTCTAGGATATTTCTGGTGTTGGTTGTTTCTTTATCTTTATCACTGGAAGTTAAAAATATTATCATATTATTCGTAACTGGTCCTCATTTCTAAATCATCTTAGAAAGAAGGGTAGAATTGCTCCCAAATGTGGAATTTGGAAAATAAGAAATCTGATTGGCTTAAATTAATTTTAAATTTAGTTTTACTATCCAATCAGATTACTGTATTTATTACTGTTTTACTCCGAACATTCATAATCATTAACCTCACCTGTCAATCTTCGTCACAAACCCAGACGTAAATTTCCACCTGGTGGCCAATTCTTCAGTCACATGGCCATTAAATAACACTCCCTCATTGGTCAGTTTTACTAACACAAGACGTACAAATTCTCCTAAATACATACCAGCGAATGACTTCTCAAACCTTAAATATCAGAATATTAATATCAGAACATAAATATCTGAATATATAAATATCTGAATATATAAATATCAGGATATAAATATCTGAATATAAATATCTGAATATAAAAAATATCAGAATATATAAATATCAGAATATAAATATCAGAATAAAAATATCAGAATATAAATATCAGAATATAAATATCTGAATATAAATATCTGAATATAAAAAATATCAGAATATAAAAAATATCAGAATATAAATATCAGAATATAAATATCAGAATATAAATATCTGAATATAAATATCTGAATATAAATATCAGAATATAAATATCAGAATATAAATATCTGAATATAAATATCTGAATATAAAAAATATCAGAATATATAAATATCAGATTATAAATATCTGAATATAAATATCTGAATATAAAAAATATCAGAATATAAATATCAGAATAACAATCATTTCAGAAAGCTATAACTGTATAATTGCGAATATAGGGAACCCAAGAAATTGGGAAAAAATCCATTTACCAAAATCCTTTATATACGCAAATACAAAGTGATTTGGAATAATAACCTACACTGTTGTAAATTAAGTTGTAAGTTATGTTCTGTTAATGTTATGTTAAGTAAAGTTTTAAGTTACATTTTAGGTTAAGTTTTAATTCAAGTTTCAAGTTAAAAACTTACGTAAAAGAATTAACATGGTTGGAATGTTGATCTATTTCTTTCTCGAATTCTGTTTTATAAAAATCTAAACAACCAGAATCTCCCATACATCCCCATTCTACGTTTACCAATACCTATTATACAGTTGAAACTGGTTATTAGGGACTAGTTCAACTTTCAACTACACCAGTAAGCGTGATTACTGTGATCAGCTTGGCTGTAATTCAAGCTGCTTAGTCAGATAATTCACAAAAATCGACTTCTTTCCAGCTGCTCTTCCACCTTGTGATCAGGTGAAAATCATGACGGCAACTTCAAAAGGTAAACAGTGACTGACTTGCAGAGGCTTACAGGTCTACACCCACTTATGGTAATTTGGTATTTTGATTTACAATGATAACATAAAAGACATAAATCCAATTTTCAGTCAAAAGTCTGTTAGTTTTGCAATTTTCTGAAACTAAGCAATTTATGACCCTAGCACAAAGACCCTTGTAAACAACTTGTGTTGTAGTGACATCATATCAATAAAAACAAGCTAGAAAACCTCTTTAAGTTATCGTGAATAAGACCCAAGATAAAAATGAAATGAAATGAAAGGAGTTTTACGTCCTGCACCATGTGGGCTAATGAAGACAGGCAAAGCCATGCAGGGTGCAATGAGGGAAATTTTGCCAGGACGGCTGCATTAGCTTGCACAGCCTGTAGCCTTGGTTTATTGCCCCATCTGAACGACTAGAGGCTTTTTCCATGTCTGCTCCTTTTACCTGCATCACTGACAGGGGGAAACTGGGTTGAAAAATCCAAAAGTATTATCTTGACCTATGCTGGGATTGAACCTTGGACCTTCAGGTTAGTGAGCAAGCGTCTAACTCACTGAGCCACCGTGACTCCAAAGTCCCAGGTAAAGACTGAAACACTACCTGTTTTGGTTCCTTAAAATCACCACCATATTTCTCTATATTTTCTAAATGTTCTACAAATGCAGCATTCGACCCAGTTCCTGAAAATTAAGTTAGATTAGTTAAATCCATTTTGAAAATCCTGTTTTATTTTAGTCAAGTTGTGGAGAAAAGGACCCTGGACAATCGTATTGAATAAGAGAATAAAAAAGCTTACCGAGAATGACTCCAATACGACATTTTTTATCAAGATAATTGCCTGCCATCAGAGTACTGGTTGTGTCACTCATTACAGCTACAATATCTACTGGTAAACCCTGTAACATATTACATAATATACATTATAAAACCAACAGGATTATTACTAGCATATTGTGGTCTGGAATAGTTCTAGCTTAGTAAGAGTTACATTCCTTATAGTCAGGCAATGCAGAGTTGCTTGCCCCTGTTATCATGTGACTGGAAATAGAAGGGTCTTGAGTGGGTTTTAAAAGCCAACTGCCTTACCGCCCCTACCTAAATGTACTTAAATAAGTATAGTTAGATTAAATGATTGCAGATTTTCATACTACAAAATGAAACTAGTCAATTTGGTAGAATTTTTGTCAATATTATGCTATAAAAATCCTTAAATTTAACATATTTACTTATTTTAGCGTATTTTATTATTTGGCTTTTAAAACCTAAGTTTCTTGGGCAGATTGTAATAAAGCATGATTGACTTACTGGAGCTTTCCTAGCGATAGCCTGTTCTAAAAGTTGTACAGAATCAGATCCTACACCATCAGGACATTTAAAACTTTTAGTCCAGGTCAGTAATATAGCACTGTTTAACGCTAGCTGGGTAGACGGGAAGGAAAATGTGAAACCTATAAATAAGATATCTATTAATATTATTATCATAATAAATGTCTTTAGAAACAGAAGAAATGAAAAGGATCACTTAACATCATCCTATTTGTCTGCACTTAATTAGGCTAATGAAGATGGGCAAGGCCATGCAGTATGTGATTAAGAAAATTAACATAAAATCAACAGGCAAGCTTCTAACTCTATTATCCATTGCACCCCGTGACATAAAAAGAATGCCAAGGATAGATTTTCGAACAGTTTGTTAGAGAATTAAAACATTACATCATATACTTCATTACGCCAAACTATTCATTATGTTATTATGTAGGTGACCTTGAAGTAGTCATCTTTTCTCTCATTCGACCAAGATGTAAACAGATATCGAGAATTTTGGAAAAATCAATGCTATGAAGTTTGGCTCAGGCATAAAACAGGATCCTTATAAATCAATCTAACCTTTGACCTACCTAAAGGTATTTTGGAATCTGAATTGATGAGATTTTCTTGTTGTAAAAAGTCTTTGATACTTTCAGCTATAAAATCAAACACCTAGAAAATAAGAGTTAACTATTTCATAACAATTCTAAATGTATACATAACGAGGATATCTGACATTCTGGTCATTCAGGATTAAATCTCTTATCCTAGCAAATTTATTTCATTGCACAATGGGGGTCATTCTTCTTCATTCAATGAAACTGGCCCATTCAAACCACTGTCCCATTCTACAAAAAAAATCTTGCAGGATGATAAGAATTTTTCCCAACTGTGTAATCTTATATTAAGAAACACCATAATTATGACAAATATACGGTCATAAAATTAGCTTGTCCGATTAAGGGTCAGATTCAATGAAGCTCTGTAACCTTAAATTAATCAAGCTCAACTCACCCCAGCACAGGGCCCTGATAAAACTTGTTCTGTTAATGTATAATATTTAGTTGTAGTGGATGCCATGCCATCTTTTAATTGGACTCGAACAACTCGGAAATTAGTTCCACCGAGATCTAATCCTAGATAGTCACCATTTTCTATAATACAGACAGCATTTTAATATTCAATAAACATAAGGTGAGATTTATAAATTTATTTGCACAAAGGTCAATCAGACTTAGGTCAGAAATGATAAGTTTTCTGAGGCTTTCTGTCTAACTATGGAATATAGCAAATAGCTTGCTTAATTTGACACTAACATATAAGGAAATCCATCTTTAACATTCAACTATTTCTTTTAGTTGCCTTAAAATTCATCTACATTTTCTCTGATGTCTTTATTTATACATATCTAAGTATTTACACTAATAAAATATTTTTACTGTTAAAATAGTGCTTAATACATCAATTATAGAGTGATATAGAAATACCACTGTTAAAATAGTGTCCAATACATCAATTGTAGAGCAATATAGAAATACCACTGTTAAAATAGTGCTCAATACATCAATTGTAGAGCGATATAGAAATACCACTGTTAAAATAGTGTCCAATACATCAATTGTAGAGCAATATAGAAATACCACTGTTAAAATAGAGTTCAATACATCAATTGTAGAGCAATATAGAAATACCACTGTTAAAATAGTACTCAATACATCAATTGAAGAGTGATATAGAAATACCACTGTTAAAATAGTGCTCAATACAACATTTATAGAGCAATCCAATGACATTACTTTGAACTTTCAGTAAAACTATTGTTTATGGAAATATTGGAGCATTGGAAACTGGACAAAAAAATTTCAGAACAACTCAACTCACCACCACCCTGTAATAGACATCGTACATGAGTTACTGCCATTAAAATATCAGATTTTTTTCTGGTGTTCTCGTCCTTGCTGGTGGCCAGTTTCATCTGTTCTTCCATTACATCCATCAAACGTTTTATCTTGTCTTCTCCTAGATATAGTGGCTTGAGTATTTCTTCAAACTACAAACAAAAATAATTAAAGATAGCTAGCCAGTCAAGGTACTATACGCCCACTGGCAGCTATTTAGGAGTACAGTAACAGAATGAAATATTTCACCTATACACTTTTGAACTTTTTGGGGTGATTCTGAAAAATATCACCAAGTTTTGTCAAAATCCGGCAAGAATCACATCTGTAAGTGTTTATGATCTCAAATTTGAATGCAGTTTCAAGTTAGATTTCATGTGGGCGTATATAAAAATAATTAAAGATAGCTAGCCAGGCAAGGTAATATACGCCCACTGGCAGCTATTTAGGAGTACGGTAACAGAATGAAATATATGTAAGTGTGTTTATGATCTAAAAATTGAATGCAGTTTCAAGATTTCATGTAGGTGTATAAAAATAATGGTGAAACTATGATCAAAGTTAGTCTAATCCAAGGCCCAAAAATAATTAAAACCATGTTGAAAGTTTATCATAGCCAAAGAGAATCAAGATTTACATGACTCAAAAAATGGTTTTCAAGCCAGATAATGATGTCACCATCACAAATACCATTCTAGTAAAATATAGTTTCATTAGTGAGGTTAATATCTGATCAAATTCTCTGATATTACAAGTTATTAAAAGGGAACCAAAATCGTCCCAGAAAAAAGGGCTTTTTCTACAAGTAAGCTAGGAAATTTTCTCTGAATCCATGAAGAAAGAGTGAGCTATCCAGTAAATGGTGATCAGGGAAAAAGTTGAGAAACTATGACATATTTCTAGCAGCTTCAGTGAAACACGGTAGAGATATGTTATAGTTTTAGATGCGCTGAAAAGAAGCCGTGCTCAACTATACTTACTTTCTGTTTTTTAGCAGAGGCTACATCAGTTAACCTCTC
The DNA here is from genome assembly GCF_000327385.1 of Lottia gigantea. Lineage (NCBI taxonomy): Eukaryota > Metazoa > Mollusca > Gastropoda > Lottiidae > Lottia > Lottia gigantea. The sequence goes on from NW_008709220.1 coordinate 948,464, forward strand.
CATTCTGTTAGCTACAGCATCCATATTGATTTTATAGTCACTGGATCACTTGCTCTGCAATTATAAAGAGAAAGCCAAAATGTACTTGTCAAAATCGAAAACTTGTATTTATCCACTGTATATATTATGAACTAACTAAACCAAATTGTAAATTGCCAAAGTCAAAATCTCTAACTAGAGATCCATCTACACAATTTGTACTGACAACATTTGCTGGCCTTGGTATATATTAACTTGTAGCCATAATCCCCAGCATGTTCTATGTTGAATTAGGCCAATGTCACTGTATCAAGTTTTTAAACAGGTAACTGAATATTGAATAATGCTTAAAGATACAATCTCAAGGATATAAAGAGACAGATTCACCATTCATTTTATCAATCGCAACATAGTCTCAGAAAAAGGAATTTTTTTTAACTAATTTCATCAGTAGACTTAGGCTACTGTAATATTGTTTTTGAAGGTATGTAATGAATCTAAGAAGAAGTGGTAAAGAACTGAAATGCTATTTATTATAATTATTCAGTAATGAATTAGAATTGAAGAAAATAGCTCCAACATGTGGATCTGGCTATTTTATCTCCAATTACAATTAATATGATCAGATTGAGATTCAAGAAATGATTGAAATTTTTGTGTCAGATTATTGTCAGATCTTAACCAAAAGCAAGACTCAAAACAATTCTTTCAAAATATAAAAAAGAATTCGATTCAAATATCACAGTTTCAGTGAAGAGAAATCATTAGACATTGGTCTGCTAATTAATTAAAAAATAATGTAGCCTATAGGCCGAAACATCTGCCCCTATATTTGCTCTTATATCTATTTTGACAGTTGTCAGCAGGTGCAGTGACAGTCCCTGTTTGATGGAGATTTTCCACTGCTCCGAAGATGCTGGTATTTTCGACATATTCATTTATTTGACTTACTGTCAAAATAGATATCAGAGGCAGATATTTCGGACTACATAATGTACTTCGATATATAATGCTGAATACAGGCCTAATAATTGAACTGCAGCAAGTATCTAAAATATGACATGCATACAATCGAACATTACTTGAAGCAGAAGACAAACCTCGTATTGTTCTAATCTAAAACTTCCTGAGTCTAAACTGTAAAATTGTCCAAGTTCAGCTCACAAATGTATACGATGTGCCAGCACTTCAGTTTTCAAGGACGCTGACCTTTTATTGAACTTTCATCATGTAAACAAACAAATTACTTCCCTTGAATTTTATGACTACAGTTAATTCTCTCAACTACTTCCAGTGTCGTATACTGATTACTTCTCTTGCACAAGACTCAGCGAGTTCTAACTATGACTACAGTTAATTTTCCCATAGACTACAAAAGATGAATTACTTCCCTTCGACTCTGACTACAGTTAAATTTTTCATCGATTAAAACAGACTACAAATAAATTTGAAATAGACTCAGACTACAGTTAACTGTATCATGAATAGAAAGACCACAAATAAATTTTGTGGGATAAACAGTTAATTTACCTGGGATAAGACTACAATTAATTCTTCTCAACTAGATACAATCTTGACTCCAAGATACAATACAATCTTAAAATCTGTTGCATAAATAAACCAAGTACTAACAGTAACACAGGGATTCTCAACTGGCAGCACGCAGGGGGTGAGGGGGGCCTTGTCAGCAGGATTTTCGCTAAGGTCCGTTGCACTTTAGCAATTCACAAACATTAAAAGAGGCACTTCAGCTTATTTACTTGAGAAACCCAGTACTAACAATCCAAACTACAAAACTAAACCCAAAATCCAAACAACATAAATTGGTAGCAGCTAATGACCTTTTCACATGAGGAAGTATATCAATCATAAATTAGTAAGTATTTCATAATGGAAAGTGGTATCAGGTGTCTAGAAGAATAAGCATACCCTGTCTGGGTACTAATTTGACAAACTCAGTTGCACAGAGTAGTATGATGCCACAGCTCTAGCAAAATTTCCCTCATTGCACTTGTCCTGTCTGTTTTCATTAACTGAATCAAATGCAGAAATATGGGACGAAAAACACCAGGTCAGTTCGGTTTTCTTCTTGCACTAACTGTGGCACAACCAAGATTAAGCCATAAGAATAAGAAACAGTCGAGGGAGCATTTTAAAAACTCAAATCAATTTGATAATAATTTATTAAAATAATATAATTATAGAGTAATAAAAATATAAGAAAATATTTAAATATGTTCAACATTTATAACATTTTATATAATTTAGTTCTTTACTGATGAAGACCTAGAGAACCACTTAAAGATGGGTTTCCTTATTTTTCAGTGTCAAATTTAGCAAACTGATTAATTGGTGTTTCTAATGAATTAAAATGTATTCTTAATCATATCATTATGTTCTTATTGCATATAATTAAGAGTTTTAATCAATCATAGTCGTTCATGTATGTACAGTCTGGATGAATAAAAAAAAGACTTTTTAACCTTTCTTGATCAGTCATTGATTAGAATTCTGTTGGTAATTCTCTCTTTGCATGATAATTATGGACATTTGAGACAAACTGGTATTTTTCCAAGTCATAAGAACACCTCTACTTTCTATTCATATAAGTATTAGCATTTTCATTTTCATAAATGAAAATAAGGGAACCCATCTTTAATGTCAATTGTTCTACTAATATTTATTAAGAACATTTTTAAAAATCATTTCAGCACCTTTTATTTAACACATTGAGAGTTTTCTGTCAAATTTAAATAACATAGAATGTGATTCTGACTGGTGTAAGATCAACACTTTATGCTACAAATATCACTATGTAAATCAAATGTATATTTTGACAACTAGAATTTAAAAGAGTTGTGTATCGAGGCCATTTACAGTTTCTATCTGCACCTTTCCAATTTACTGTCTAATGTCTGTAGTTCAAGTAATTAAAGAAAAAAGCAATAGTAAATAACTGTAAAAAATCATTCACTTCATTTGCCTTAGGTTATACAAAATAAATAGTCGGGGTGAGAGGGCCAATTTATTATTTATCATTTATAAGCGCTTTTTTAGATTTTCAACTGGAATAAATCGGAGCAAGAGAAAGCATTTATTATTTATTACCACAAAATTAATCTACATTTAATATTAAGGCAACAATTAGGCATTTTTGGGCTTGTAAAACAGATTATTTATTTTATATGGCCTTAGTTCCTTAGTTTTAGTGGAATGGTGCTAATTGAGGCTGCCAGTGTACCTGAAACGCATAAAAAATTGCTTAACAATCCCTTTTTTAATTTGGTATTTGTGATAGTGATGTGATGTATATGATCAAATTAAAGCAGAAAGTGGAAAGGTGCAAATAAAGAAATTCAGAAATCAACAAGAATATATTAAACTCACTTGTTACCTCTACTACTCTTGTAGAATTGAGATATAAATAGAATAACCTAAATAAAGTCATGTGACTCCAATATCACATGACTTTTTGGCGACAAATTCTTACTTCAAACTATCACAGGTAGTAATATTATTTCTAAGTACATTGACAAAAACTGGCCTTGCTTTATAAATAATATTACACAACCCTATCCCTACTATATCTCGAACACCCACCCCACCTCTTTCACATAAAATCCTAACATCCTGATCTGGATATGGCTAGAACCAAATAATTAAAAATAAAATACTTCATGTTGATCTGTCCAACAGATCTTATCTTCACAATGTCAGACTATTACAAACTTCATCTTATACCTTGACTTCAATAGCCATCTTTCTTGTATCATGGAATGCAGCAGTTTAATTGGATTGCATGCCAGCAATTACAGCCTATCAGAGCCCTCGACAGAATACTGTAAACATTATGGCTTATTGTTCACAGACTTTGTGTCAAGCTCTCTGATTGACTGTATTCGCTTATCACTGCATTTACTTCTGTGATACAAGAATAGCGTCTATTGAAGTCAAGGTATAGGGGAAAGTTTGTTATAGCTTGACATTGTGAAAGATATTGAAGTCAAGGTATAAGGCAAAGTTCGCAATAACTTGACATTGTGCAGATGAACGGATCCTGGACAATGGTAAAGCCCTTTACACAATAATTATGTTTTAATCACAACTTTTGCCAAAATTTTAAAAATACCCATAATACTCATCACAAATATATTTCTAGTTTCACAGCCTAGAATTCTATATTTCAGATCTGTTGCCATGGTAATACTATATCACTATAGTAACCATGTTATAAATATTACACATTAATACACTAACAACATTAGTTTATAATCACAACATAGTTTAGTTGCCATAGTAATTCTTACTGAATATTTTATATCCATGACATGTATATTATGAGTTACATCACTGTCCAAAATTATGGTTGCCATGGTTATAGTTTTGTGCATATTTTGGTATCCAAGATATATTAATACTGTTTCCAAGATACTTGATTCGGTGGTACGTTAAACGTCAACTCTGTTTGACGTGCTGCTGTATTTAATATTATGGAATACAATACTGTGATGTCTCCATGACGATATAACGCTCAAATTAACATCTAAGCTTATATTTTTACATCCACAAGTTTTTAAGTAATAGATTATGTATATCCAAGTTTAGCTAGCGCCATCTGTCGTCGTAGATTGGATATTTCGTAAAAGGCTTCTTTATCTACAAATAGAAAAACATAAACTGTTACATTGTTCTTCAGTAAAGTTTCTGTTTTAAGGTAGGTCTCCAGATTGTTACACAAAGCCTGCTGCACAAAGATTAGTTTGCTGGAGTTTGTCTTAAAGGGACAGGTGCGCCATTTCCAGGGCTGATTTGGGTCTTGAAAATATGTAAATAGTCTTCAGAAGTACTAGAAATGTACGAAAATCTGATATTTTCTTCAAAATACCTCAAACTAGGAATCAAAACATTCTATTTCTATATATCAGTCATTTTAACATTCAAATTCAGGTAATTCTGGACACACATGGATTTCGACGGTGAGCTGTGAACACTATTACTGATTGGCTTAGCTTAAAAAATCCCGGTTTCTATGACTAAGTTATGATTGGTAAAAAAATATGGCGCACCTGTCCCTTTAAAAAAAATTGAGCTTTTGGCCATAGAAATTTGAATTATCAAACTGAACCTGCAGTAATCAAAGAAAAGACTGTAGCATAACGTCCTCATCAGTCAACCCATTCAAATAGGGTAGAGATAATCAGGGAAAGATCAATGTCAAGAAGTAGATGGTAAAAAGGTTTGATTTTGATCTATTGTGAGTTAAAGAAAGTGTCATTGAGTTACAGAAAGATAAAGTAATATTTACCTTCACTCTTCACAAGACCTTGTTGTATATATCTAATATAGGTATAAAAATCACACACGGCTGCTATCTGAAATATCAACCAAAACAACCATCAGAAATTACTAAATTCCATTATAACAAAACATTTATCTGCCAAGAGGATCGGTTACTTTTTTGAAAAAGCTCAAAACTTAATTGAAGAGAGAGGTATACAACAAGTTTAAAGATGGGTTCCTTTATTTTCATTTATGAAAATGAAAATGCTAATACTTAGTAATGACTTGGATAAATACCAGTTTGTCTCACATGTCCATAATTAATTCATAATTAGCTACCCATGAACGGGACAACATAAGACTGTTATTTCCCAGAATTTGAAACATTTCCTCAGAGCTTGTATGACACGTGGTATCACCAACAGATAAAACACCACATGAAAAATCCTGATTTGCATATTAATCAGATTGGGAATTTTGATGGCTAGTGAAATCCAATAATTTTCTTACCCTATTTCTACAGAGTTGTGATATAGAATACCATTCTGTATCTTCTGTATCCAATCGTATTTTATAATTACATAGTTTGTGGGATTCAGTTAAAGAACATTTCCGTGGGTATGAGTTATCACCGGGGATAGGTTCAATTGTCAAACAATTTTTCTCCACGCATTCCAACAGACGTGTTGCTAACTGAAATATAAAAAGATAATGATAATCATACATAGAAACTTCATTGAGAAATGAAATGAAATGAATGTAGGGTGCAATGAGGGAAATTTGGCCAGGACAGTGGCATTAGCCTGCTCTTTTTCGATTTCCAACTGTCGAGGGATCTTTAATGTGCACACCCTGTAGCACACAGGGCCTCGGTTTATTGTCTCATCCGAACTAGACGCTTTTCCATGTCAGCCCCTCTTACGTGCATCACTGACAGGGGGAAACCAGGTTGAAAAATCCGAAGGTATTATCTCGAACTATGCCGAGAAAGCATTTATCTCACTGAGCCACCGTGGCTCCCGAAACTTCATTGAGAAGCAATATGCAATTAATCATTAAAAACGATAAAATTCTTTCTAAAATATGCTATTTACTACTATGGATCTACTTGATCAATCTGAATTTATTTTACAAGAGTTAATACTGTAATACAAAACAGAGCTGACTAAATTTTAAGTAGGCAGCTTAGAATAGTTTGATAAATTTACTTGAAACTATAGACTCTGTAACTATCAGCCCAAAAAGAACATTGGCACCAACAAGTCAAAATATCTATCAAAACTATCAAGACAAAGGGATGCATCAAAAGGCCAAATGTGTGGTTACACATACTTCGGCTGATATATATATAGTGATAGATGATAGGTGATATGTAATCGAAAATTCAGATGTCCGGGTACTGGTAAAAATTTGTCAGAGTCAGGAGTATGTCTGCCGAGTTTGACTTACCCGGTTATTTTGAAAATTGAGACAGGGTTTGACATCCTCGTTAAATACCCGACTAAAAAACTGACTGTTAATAGGGTCCTGGACAGGGCTCTTCCTCCATTGTTGAAACTCTTCAAAACAGGCCGTATCCAGCTGAAATAACCATAGGATATTGTTCAAGCAGAAACGCTAAAAGACCATTGTTTCAACAATTAGGGGTTCCAATAGCAGAATGTGAATATTAAATTTGAATGAAATGTAACACAAACTAGCATTCTACCTCAATTTCAAGTGAGTTTCAAGTAATTCAAATATTAGAATGCGTAAAAAAGATGAAACAAAATTATAATTAATTTAAAAGGTTTTTCGAATAAATTATAAAGATGAGCAAACTATTAAAACAGAACCTGAAACATGTTGTTACTCGAGTTTTGAGGTTGAACAGCAGGTTGTGTGTTAATAATTCCGTTCTCATAATAATTGATGAATCTATTTTTTAACAGTCAACATATTTTATTAGTTATAGCAACTGACCTCTTTACATTTTAACTTGACTGATTCTTGCTGTGCCTCCTCTTTCTGTCGAGCTTCCTTGGTGAATTCGTGGTGACTTGTGGATCTACGGTGGGTTTTCCAGAACGGTTTAATACTTGTCTTCTCTTTCTTAGGGGTATGAGTATCTATCTGGGGATGAAGATGTTTATTAGGTGAGTTTGGAGTCGATGTTAATACCAATTGTTTTAATGCCACTACTTCAGCCTGTAATACCTCAATCTGAAAATTCAATGATCAAATGAATGAATGAATGAATGAATGAAAGGGTGAATGACTGAATGACTGAATGACTAAATGAATGAATGGACCAATGAATCAATCAATGAATCAATCAGATGGAAGCATTTAAAAATGACATGTACCCGGCCATCAACACCTTTCAAGAATCACTGGAATCCTTGATTTTATAAAGAGGCTTGAATAAGATCTATTAATCAAATACCGAGCATGATTAGCAGGTACCAATATTGAAGGTGAGTATCTTTATTAACAAAGTCTTTGCATGGCATTTAGTAACTGTGAGTACAATATATAGAGATAGCTTTATATAACAACAATCACTGGTTAAATTGACTGAGGGCGACGGGGAAAACATGTCGAAACTTTGCATAAAACTTTAACCAGTGATTGTTGTTCTATAAAGCTGTGTCTATATCTTATAAACAGTCTGTTTGTGGTAGCCTAGTACTTGAAAATGTTATCTTACTTTTTGATTAGCCTCTGTTAACAGTTTTTCAGATTGAATTCTCTTTAGGTTGGCATCTTGAACCTGTTTATTGGCTTCCTGGAATCAGAATGAAAACAGAATTGAACTTTGGCATCTGATGGGAATTTTCAATAACTCATGAAATCAAGAACATTTCTAATGTCTCAATAGCCCCTTTTACACCAGACAACTATAAAACATTTCATTCAGACTAGCAACACTTATCTTCTTGAAGATGTTGAATTTAGTCCCTCTGGTTACCTGGATATAAACAACAATACCACTGAACTTTCTAAAAAGTAACAACCCTTTGTTACACAGAGTGTAGGTCACAAGTGTAATCTACCAGCTCGTCCTCGTCAAACCTCAGGGCATTGATTTTCTGATTATCAATACCCATATACAGCTGGGTAGACTAGAAATGAGGAAAGATGACTTCTTGAAAGTCAACTATCACATGCTGTCTAACAATTGAAGCACTATGTGATCTAAATTTCATCTGTTTAAAGTAGATGAAAGAGTTCAAATACCTCAAATAAACTAGCTGTTAAATCTTCTAATTCTTCTTCCATCTGATATCTCACTTTAGATAATTTCTCACACTCTTCATCTTTAAGTTTTAATTCCTATAACACAATTATAAAACAATATAAAATAACATAACAATCCTAAATATTCATAAATTCAAAACATTTATAAAATCAAAATATTCAGAACTGAAATTCTCCTAATTTCAAATATGCACAACAAAGAAAATATTCAGAAACAGGATATATGGGACCTCATGAGAAATAACTATTATAAGTCTAACAATGTAATATGTAATAATATAGATGTTTAGTAACAATCAAGGAACATGGATTAACAAAATCATTAGAATCAAAGAATAATCATAATAAACTAATATTTTCTTAGTGTGAGTAGAGTTCACTTAGCCAATAATATCATTTTTGATAATTCATTGATTATATCTTACCTTTTGAGCATTAGTTAATTCGTGTTGTAATCTGGAGAAGGCATGAGTTTTGGCCTCGGCCATCGTAAAACTTCGTCGTCTGGTGAGAGCATTAGGGACACCATCGGAGTAAGAATGACGAAAGGGTTGACGTTTGGGGCCTGCCCGTAAGTCAACCAGATCTGTACTCTCATCACTGAAAACAGAAGTTCAAAGTTACTCAGGAAGTCAGTTTTATTGCAATTCAAAATGTTCCAGCTGAAGACTAGATTGATCTTGCAAGTTCCTGAAGGTTGTAGAGACTGGCGTAAGTTGCCCTATGCTTCTAGATTTGGCAGAAAATTCTCATGAAAAATATACAATATGATTTGAATTTCAAATCACTGTGACTAATTTCAATAGTGTATCACAAAACGGGTCATTTTGACTCGCAAACTGTGATGTGATAATGTTTAAATCAAACCATGTCTCTCTTACTAGAAAGCTAACACAAAAATTAGACGACTAAATGAACACATATTGTTTCCCTGTCATCATTTATTATGTCTTATCTTTTTCCTTGATGATTTTTTAGTCTCTTAATATCAGTGGCTCATTTATATCTTCTACAACAAGTCTCTAGCTGGAGGAAGAATAAATCAAATTATACAAGCTACTGCTTTTGATTTCTCAAGTTTTTCTTTCTATTCATACACCACTGTGTACAAATATCTTTACACTTCTATGTTTGAATAATAATTACAGAAACCATTTTATGAGAATTAACATAAAAATCAATTTAATTTACGAATGTATATCTTGTTATAGGGAAATAAAATCACTTGTCTTGTCACTTGATAAGTAGCGATTATTTTGATTAATTATAACAAATTCACTTTCATACAACGAGATTTATACATCTTTTATAAAGATAAGTTGATTATGAGGATGTATTGTTTTAGATGTTGTATCTTGTGCCACAAAGTGTATATCGGTTGCAGCGCCCCTGAGACTAGGGGTACAAATAGAGGGCAGACTGACTCAATGGAGGGACAACTACTGAGGCTAAATTCAATTTTTGGCTACTCTGTGGTGGTGTCATAGTTGCAAGTCTCTCATTGAGCGTCTTAGAGGGTTCTCTCAAGACAATTTTAGAAAAAATGAACTGATTTTGTACATTCTGGCACATATTTTGGAGAAAAAAGGTAGACATTTAGATTTGTTGAAAATAAAGTGGGGGTACAATCCAATTTCTAGGAGGGCAAATGCCCATATATTTCTCTATTAGGTTATGTTTTTAACTTTAAAACGTGAATAATTATGGATAAACATGGATTTGAAGGCTCAAATTTCGATGATGAGCTGTGAACACTATCACTGATTATGTAAGCTAAAAAAATTCCTGTTTCTGAAACTAAAGTATGATTGGTCGAATGGATAGTGAAGATGTTCCTTTAAACTCCCCCTTCAAAATGTGTCAATAAAATAATTTTTTCATTAGTGACAACCCAAATGACAGCAATCTGAATTATAAAAACATACAGGAGATTTTCACATTCAGATAGAAAATCTATTAAAATATTCATCAGCTTGTATTAGGTATAGAATTATATTTTTATATAGATATACTCTGTTTACATTCATACTGATATACACCAGTAAATATACATACTGTTTATTTATCTTTAACCAATAATACTGTCCTTGGTTTACTGTTTCTACCTAAATATTGTCTTAAAACTTAGACTTAGAAATAATTCTGATTGGGTATTTCTATATAAAATTCTTATAACATCAATAGATCATTTTACCTTCAAAATTTCAATGATTTATTACTAGCAGAGCTGTTCATTTTTAGACAATAAACACAAGAATAGGAATTATTCATAATCCATTGTGTAGATAGGCTACTGTCATGTAATATGTTTTTGATTTCCATGCATTTTTATGATTTATAAGGCCTATGTCATTGTGTTGTAGATGCTTGTCTGGTATACCTGGCATCATAAAGTATCTATACCCAACCACACCATACAATAGAGACAGTAACGTGACCCAGGCAGGGAGCACTGGCCAGGGATGACATTATATTATAAACAGGATAATATGTGTTGTTTGCAGGTAAAATAACGATTCATCGCTAAAAAGTTGCAATGTCTCAGATCACTGGATATTCCTGAGAGAGGGCACCACCCTTCCTCGTAACATCTTAACTTCAGTGCTCAAGGGTTTTTCACAGATTTCATGATTTACAAATCCAGTAAAAATATCAGACACTGCATAATAAGATCACTATACCAGTGATATATTTTGGCAGGTTTAGTCGCATAATAAATTATCTTGATTTTTATGGTTCAAAGAATATAAAGCCAGCAAAAACAAACAGACACTGCATAATAAGCTTAGTCTGTCAATGACATATTTTGGCAGGATTAGTTGTATAATAAACCTATATTAAGGTTATGCATGATATAACCTTTTTGTGTCAATGTCCTATATAGCTTGCTATAGGCATAATAAAACATTTTAGAGATATTAAAAGACATGTAGGTGATTTATTTTGAAACATCTATTTGAAATTTTAAAATGAAAATCTGATTATTTTTTAATTAAGTAATAAAAAGCCAATGAAAACAATTAGTTGACTACTCTATCTATTGACAAAAACAAGAAAGAAATTACAAAATTGATAACATGACCAATGTAGAGTCGTTTTAAAGAGTCATGAGGTTGAGAGGGGAGCTACCGGCATCAAGTATCAAAGAACTCAATGATAAGAAATTCGAAACTGGGCAGTCAAAAGTGGGCTAGCATAATTGAGTCAACATAGCTAATAATGTTTATTTGATATTAAAGATGGTTTTCCTTATTTTTTTTATTGTCAAATTAAGCAAACTATTTGATTAATTGGTGTTTCTAATGAATTATAACATATTCTTAATCATATCATTATGTTCTTATTGCATATAATTAAGAGTTTTAACCAATCATAAATGTCCATGTATGTACAGTCTGGATAAACGAAAAAAGACTTCTTGACCTTTCTTGATCGGTCATCATTGCTTTTCTGCTTGTAATTCTCTTCTAATTTAGCTAATTATGAATTAATTATGGACATGTGAGACAAACTGGTATTTTTCTAAGTCATTATCCTAGAACACCTCTACTTTCTATTCATATAATTATTAGCATTTTCATTTTCATCTTTAAGGTTTCATCAACTGACATCGGTTTCAGAGAGTCCACAAAGCTCTTAATATTTTATTTTTGATTATCAAAGAGTTATTAAACAAGATGAAGCCTGAGATTTTTCCCATGCTTACTGACTGACTGTTGAAATCTTATTTAACATCCTTATATTGTGTTTACCTTCTCAACCATAAAATATTAAAACATAATATTTACTCATTTATGGGCCTCACTTCAATGGACTTCAGTTTATTTATCTATTTATTTATAGAGCCCAGTCCATACACTATCTCAGTGCAGTAGGCTTCACAATTATACATTTAGGCTTAGGCTAATATCAGATAAAACGCATAGTATCTTCTATGTACCAGGTAGCCTACTATCATATCATCAACTTTAAAGGGTTGATTTTGGTCTTGAATAATGTAATAGTATTCAGAAGTACTAGAAAGGTACCAAAATGGCACATTTTCTACAAAAGTAAGAATTTTTTTTTATGTATTATTATACATAGCTGTTGTTTATATGGTGTAGTCTCAAGAAAAGATAACTCGACTTTTTAACTTTCGAACGCAGATAATTGTATAAAAGTCCTACTTTTCTGCACCATGTGGGCTAACAAAGACGGGCAATGAGGAAAATTTCACCAGGACAGCGGCATTAGTCTGCTCTTTTGCGATTTTCAACTGTCGAGGGATCTTTAATGTGCACAGCCTGTAGCACACGGGGCCTCGGTTTATTGTCCCATCCGAACGACTAGACACTTTTTCCATATCAGTCCCTCTGACCTGCATCACTGTCAGGGGGAAACCGGGTTGAAAAATCCAAAGGTATTATCTCGACCTATGCCGAGATGATTGTGGACACACCACACATGGATTTCCAGGCTCAAATTTCAATGGGTACACTATTACCACCAGGTACTAGTAATTAGCAGAACTAAATAAATCCCTCTTCTGACATTAAGGTTCGAATGATCAAATGGGTTACTTTAAAGGTAGCATTGCCTAAAATGAATTCTTTTGGGGGAGTACTTTAATTGACTGTATAATGCTAATTAATCTAAAATCACGTGGGATAACATTCAACAGCTCTAACCCACAATCTAGTGACCTAGTCCACATTCATTTAATATTGCAAAGCTTGTGCTCTGTTTTACAAGGTCAAACAATTTCAACAATTTTGTTTCTGTTTTTGATGTCAGACAGGAAATTCGTTGTTCATTTATAATCTTCATTTCATCATAAATTCAAAAAAAAAATGTCTTGTTTCACCTTGAGCTATATCTGACTCTTTTTTAGACTGTGATATATATATTTAAAAATATCCCTATGATTTAAACACATAATACAGTCATTTAAATTGGGTCACGCTCAAATATTTAAAAATATACCATATGAATTGCTGCCTACTGCATAAATTTTACTCTTGATATATTTTGAAAAAATGTAAACTTACCATGCAGATGTATTTCTATAGTTTCCATCTAAAAGATCTGGTAGACTAGAGCTTCCAGTTCCTACGTCATTGCCACCATTACAGGTTACCACTTCTGGTTGTCCACAGCTACTCTCGTCCACACTGACACGGAAAGCCGGGTGGGCTATTGTTCGAATGGGTGGAGTTATCGTTGGAGTGGGTGGACCTATCATTGCAGTAGGTGGAGCCTTCAATATTTGAGATTGGACGCTGTTCGTATTTGAGGACAGTACTGGTTGATGTTGAGCAGAAGGTGGCAAGTTGTAGACTTTCGGTGTCGAAGAATTCATTTGAGTTCCATTGGGTGCATGGGAAGGTCCTGGTAAATTGTGACTTGGTATCATATCTGGTCGCGACTGTTTAATATGAAACGAAGTAGTGGGACCCGTTGCTGCACTGGTGCTTATTATTGAGACATTAGGTAGATTCTGAATGGCTGGATGTCCTTTCTTTGGTGACCCGTGTAGACTTGATCCAGAGTTGGTCCGGGTAGGGGTTCCGGGTTGACTTGATTTAGGAGTTCCAGGTTGGCTGGATCCTGAATTTGAACGAGATAGAGAAGCTTGACTATTGGCTGATCCAGTTGACGACACAGAACCCCCTGACCCTGGACGTTCCAGTTGAGGTTGGCAGGGGCCAGCTAATATTTGACGAGCAGAGAGCGGAGATTCACTGATTCTCATTGGATTGGACCTCTGTCCACTGACAGACACGTGCCCATTTGGTACAGCTGCTGAGGAACTTTGAGGATTGACTGGAATAGGTGTTGACAGGACTTTCTGCAGCTGACGTCCATTTGTGTAACCTTGATCTTTGCTAGTTGTCCCCTGTAGTTGTTTGACCCACACAGGGTCCTGTTTTCCCGATGACATTGATGTGTTTTTATCTTATTTTCTCACTCATTCAATCTGAAAGGAAAATAAGAAATCCTTCATTAGATGATTTTAGTTTACTGTATTGAATTAAAGAAATAACCATGTAAAGATTCCTCTATATCTAAAATTAAAGGAAGGAGAAGTATATCCATGAAGAAGTCTACTTCTAAATGTCATTCAAAGTTTAACTTTTGGTTTTCAAACATAATTCAATTGGATTAAGTATCAGGAAGTCTAAAAATAGATACTACATATAAGCTTAATTTATGGACCACCATGTTATTAGTAGGCTCTATTTGGTTATCAATTTATGTACAAATGTATAGCTTAAAATGATTTAGGGCAATATCGATAAAATTGAAATATGAAGGGTATTTTCCAGGCTATACTCATAATGACCTATTTCTATTTATAGATATCCTGGTTTATCAATTAGCATATATCAATATATATTACATAATACAGAAACTAGGTCGAGTAGATATATAGCTACCTACATTATAGAAATAGTTTAAATATAGACATGACAAGACATATTTAACATAGTTTTGTAGTTGAGCAAAGGTTCAAAACAGGGTCTCAGCATCCCTTTGTGAGTTTTAGAGGGCACTAGTCATGGTGGGGGTCCTCAAACTCCTCATTTTCTGAATTTTCAATTTTTATTAGAAGAAACTTGATTGGCTGGAGGATGAATGTTCAAGAGCTGAAGTGGCTAAACTAAGAATAAAATACGGAACAAAAGAATGGTTATAATATTACTTCTAATGACAACTACCAGCATGTAAAGATCTGGCTATTATAATACCTCAGATGGTTTTGGACAACATGACTTTGTTCATTTATTCTTATGCAACATAGACTGTTGGTGGTTTAGTTTTCACTATTCAATAAAGGTTGTATACTTCTTGTTGTCATAATAGAAACATTCAGGTGGGTGGAGGTTAATAAACACATTTAAAGTTCTAAACTGTAATAATCCATATTCAAAATAGATACATAAAATAACACCAAATTGACAGTAAACTATACACCTCGATTATATTCATAAATATTCTATAGAAGCCTTTGTCCAAAAGAATGTGGTGTGGTTCTTCTGCTTACTGACGGAGTTTGGTTACCGGTTAGAATAAGCTTATTGGTTAGTGTTCGGGTGTATTGAGACTCGTCTCAATGAAAGCACTGACCTAGGTCACAGAGCAATAGATAAGTCTATTAATTATGTTAATTATTAGTTAGTCATTAGTATGATTTTAGTTGAAAAGACACAGTTAGGGTGTATTGAGACAAGTCTCAATGAAAGCACTGGCCAAGTGTTATAACCATGTTGGTTTGTGTAATAACCATGTTACTGAGTTAAAACCATAATTTACATTGTAACCTATAATGTTATCAGTATAGACCTATTTCTACCTTGTACCTACCTATTCTAGTTTCATCTTCCAACCTATTTTCACAAAAAATGCAGCTATTGGAGTCAAGGTATAAGAACAATGCTAAAAATAGCTTGACATTGTGAAGATGACAAGATAGAAGAAAGAACTACTAATTTTAAAATGCTATCTAGTTAAATTAAGTCAGTGCAACATGCATAAACAACCAGGGCTTAAGCGGCATTTAGGGCTAGAGATTACATTAAATAACCAACCACAATTCAATACTTCTCCTGGTAGAAAGCAAATAGTTTTACCCAAGAGTAGGATAATCTATAAGATAGTAGTTATTTGATGTATATGAACAGTACAGTATACTTGTATTTAATATAGGAGAAAAATTACATGAGATATCTCTTTAATCTTGATAATAACTAGTTTAAAAGGCAAAGTAACATATCAACATAGCTCTGAATGGTACAAAAATGCATGACATGTATTATCTCTATTGACAATCTACGTACCAACTATATAACTATACCATGTCTATATTTAATCTTTAAATAATCTTATTTCAACACTAATTTTATTCAAGTTTCATATGTATCTCAGTCTAATCAAAATTATACCACATCAGTTAGGGTCTAACGACAGCCCTCTTGAACGATGAATCTTCTCCAGGGTTACCTTTTTGCGATGCGACTTAAACTAAATGTTATATCGTGAAAGGTGCTTATAATATCCAAAGGCCTTTGAAATAATTCACTCATAATTCCGCTTGACGCAGGCTGTAAATGAGTACAGATAATCAGAGAAAGATCAATGCCAAGAGGTTTGGTCAAGGACAAGCTGGTAGACAGGATGTTCTGTAAACCTTATGATCCTTGTAAAATATAGTAGTTTCTTTCATTTCCACGGACGTCTGACATAAAACTGGAATCATGAAAATCAATGCTGCTATCACTGTCTCCAATATATAAATAGCTTAGATAATATCCTCAAAATCAATTTAACAAGTGGTAGATAATATCTACAGTGACAGTCAGTGATAGGAATAATAATTAATGTAGGTCAGAAAAGTCGTTAAGGTTGAATTAACATCATTAATTAGGTCAGCAGGTAAAGGTGTCATGACTATTAGTTACTTAATTGAAGATTTATTAGACCAAATTTTAATCTTTGGCTCAAATCAGTTTCTACCTATTTATATGACTAGTTGATTGCTATTGAAGTCAAAATCTTGGTAGAGTACCGGTATCTATTATAATGAAGCTCAAATTCAACAAATAGTTTGTCATTGAAATGAAGAGGTTAAAATTAACAGGCTGGAGAATAAATGGTCTAAAATTTGAATTTGAATTGAAAAAAAAACAGCAATTCCTACAGTACTAGGCCTACTGAGAACAAATTATAGGCTAGGCTAGTAAATCAAATAAATCATTATATAACTGGTTCAGATCTAATCTAAAGATCCAAAAGAATTTTCCTCCACCGGAGTCATTCTTTAGAATGAATATCTTTCTACACTCAGAAAGTTCAAAGTCAAAAAGGGAAGGAAAAGCCTCTTCAACTCTTGTCTCAACTAATTTGAAAATGAAAGTCACCACAAATTGAAATGTTAACTAAAATAAAGGAGTTGACAGAGAGATTCAGTCATGACAAAACTGTGAGAAGAAGCGAAAAACGTGACGACCTCATTGAAATGTGAAAAATGTACCGAGAATTCATATCAACCATTGTAATGTTTACATAAAAACATCAAGAAAAAGTTTGAAGTGATCTGTCAAAATGACATTTTATCGCTCGACTTACCTTACTGATTTCCAATCCTTCAAAAAAAACTGGAAACAAAAGGGAGAAACCCCAGTAAAACAAATAATTTGTAGAATTATTCCAAATAAATCGCTCAAATTTGTGGAATAATTTCACACTTTTTCGCAAAATCAGCTGAACTTGTCAAGGATCGGCCATGTTTGTTTTACCGTAACGCATGCGCAAAGTAATTAGGTTATAGATTGGATTATCCAGATTTTAAAGCTAACACGACATTACAAAACTTTCATCGGAAATGAAAAGCATACAAAACAAAAGAGATAAAATCGAGCAAACATTAGAACAGACCTGATTCGTACCATTCTAAAAGATTGTGAATCAAACCTATGCTTAAAGAAATACTACCTCTATATATAATGGACATAATTTTTATAATAGTCTCAAAGTTGGCAAATTTGTGGCCTAGCCTAATCACAACTAGCATTTAAAGGGATGCAAAAAGGTTTTTTTTATCTCTTTTGATAGAGGAAATATTTAATAAAATATGAAAAGACATTCATTATTATTATTGGAGTCATTCACTGAGGCATAGATGTCTTTAACATGTATTTTATTGTCATGTTAGCTTTAAGAAAATAATCACAGGGCTGGATGATCTAGACAAAGTTCACCTGTCAAAATGTCAAATATCTGTCTCTTTAATCTGAGAAACTCACAAATTACTGTTAGACTTAACAGGCTGTACACGGATAAATCTTGTCTTAAATAATTTGACTTCTTTCATTAATGACATGCTTACTCTTCTAGACACTTGATACACTTTTTACTAGCCTATACTTGCTCATATTCAGAAAAGTTGGTTAGGTGCTAGTGCTACCTATATAGGCACTATCGCCAATAGGCCTATATGTTGTTTTGTATATCTGTCATCAAATGACTAGATAAATTATTTCATATCTGAAGGTTACTCTGGTCCAATAGTGCTATGAAATTTATTTGAAATGAGCACAATTTGATTTGAAAAACAACCCCTCAAATTTCCCGTCTTTCAACGTACGTCAACGATAAGTTATAATTATGTGATCTAATCACTCTAAAATGTGATAAGGGTATGTGATCTAATGAGACTAAAAGGTGGTAATGGTATGTGATCTAATGAGACTAAAAGGTGGTAATGGTATGTGATCTAATGAGACTAAAATGTGATAAGGGTATGTGATCTAATGAGACTAAAAGGTGGTAATGGTATGTGATCTAATGAGACTAAAAGGTGGTAATGGTATGTGATCTAATGAGACTATAAAATGTGGTAAGGGTATGTGATCCAGTGACTCTAAAAGGTGATAAGGGTATGTGATCCAGTGAGTCTAAAAGGTGATAAGGGTATGTGATCCAGTGAGTCTAAAAGGTGGTAACGGTATGTTATCCAGTGAGTCTAAAAGGTGATAAGGGTATGTCATCCAATGAGTCTAAAAGGTGGTAACGGTATGTTATCCAGTGAGTCTAAAAGGTGGTAAGGGTATGTCATCCAATGAGTCTAAAAGGTGGTAACGGTATGTTATCCAGTGAGTCTAAAAGGTGGTAACGGTATGTTATCCAGTGAGTCTAAAAGGTGATAAGGGTATGTCATCCAATGAGTCTAAAAGGTGGTAACGGTATGTTATCCAGTGAGTCTAAAAGGTGGTAACGGTATGTCATCCAATGAGTAAATTATATTTGCACACTCGTTAGGCCTAATTGATGTTAGCAGCTCAACTGTCCATAAATTTTAGTTTATTTTAGAACTATGTAATTGATACCTCAGATTGTTATAAATATAACAATGGTATAGGAGTGGTGGCCCAACAGTATAAAATTATATCAATATCTAGAAATTCGAAATGTGCTGAAGTGTGTGGAACCAACTATACAGAATGCACTGATTCATTCCGACGTGATAACTATTGTCTCCTTTATCCAGCACCACTCATCTTCCTCTCTTCTCCTATAGATCTCGACAAATGTATGAAAAAATGTAACGAGACGAGTGAATATGAAACGATGAGTTTTGTTCATACTATATTACAAATTACCTGGTACGGAAAACAAAACACAATACAATATTAAGTATACTGTAGCAGAAAAAATACCCTGTTAAATAAAACCTAATTATAATGATACAACTCTTTTATTACTTCACGTTTAGGATAATAACCGAGGACGAGTTTTTACCGAGTTAGTAAGGCCCAAGAGAGAGAAATGCGGGCCGTGGAATACCCGAAGGCGACGCCCCTCTCTTTCGAGGTTTTTTTTTAACTCGGTAAAAACAGGCACGAGGTCATTATCTAACATTATCTGTATCCCCCAATAGTCACATTCCCGTTAGGCAACCGTATACAAATATTTAATGTCAATTCATGGATCTTTAAGGCTACTTTTAATCCATTTATTCTAGAATCGTCGTAGAAGGACGGGTGATAGATAATACTTCTCTACACCAATATTTACTAATGTAGACGGACATTGTATGTTTGATGGACATGGTCGAATAGCTAAACTACTATGAACTAATTGAAAAATATAAAATATCTGTTTCGGCTATCATCGCAGATGTTTTTGTTTAACGATGAAGTTTAAACTTGTCATCACAATAATATGTTGCCACCAGATTATTCTGTAATTTTACACAAGGTTTGTTTGCCTCCCTATCTTATTTGTAGTATTTAGCAGCAATGACTGGTGTTGTTCCAGACAGGGTATGCTTACTCGTGTGGTCACTTGATGCCACTTCTCATCATTAAATGCTTCCGTGTTTGCAACTTTTTTTCTTCTCATAATAAAACAAATGTTGTAATCAGTTCCCTCCCTTTAAATTGGAGAAATGTATTGTCATCAGTTACGTCCCTTAAACTATTGAAATTGGAAATTGATGCATTACAGTTACGTCCCTTGAACATTTAAAATTTGTCAAGTAGCTATAATTTCTTCAGTTGACATGTTCCTATTTGTAGTGTGTATGTTGAGTAGCTATGACGGGCCTGTCGCTGGACAGGGTATGCTATGCTTACTCTTCTAAACACCTTTCATTATGAAATACTTACTCACTTATTATTGATATACTTCCTCATGTGAAAAGTTCATTAGCTGCTACCAATGTTTCGTTAAAATGTTGTTTTGGATTTTGGGTTTAGTTTTGCGGTTCGGATCGTTAGTATTTGGTTAATTTATGAAAATTCATTTCTAACTTGTTTTGATTATAAACATTATACCTATTTCTGACTGTTTTGAAGCCACAGAGTTTTAAGGGCGACGATTTGGTTTTTATTTCATAATCTGAATCAGAATGAGCCTCGGGATTTGGCCATAGTTGCCAGGTTTTATCAAGATATCTGTGAGTACACTTCAGTTCCAGATTTTGTTTTGGCTATAAGTAATATAACTTAATATGTAAATAGAAATGGAAATAGCTTGGTATATGGATGCATCTTTTTTAATTTGTTGATCCAAAAATGTTCTCTTGTTAGGCAAATACTTTTTGCTTTGTTGATTTTAAATCGGTTCGATTGGTATGATTGTGAGATGGCATATATCATGGTGCTTCGTAACCATTATACCACCAGATCACAGTTACATAATAAATTTTATATGTTATCTCCCCTTACAAGATGGCGGCATTTCCAACCAAAAAATCGCCGACAGATTAACGAAGAATTGGAATGTCCCAAATAGAAGTCAAAGGTGTCTCCAATACACATATGAATTTCAATACGAGTTAACTCTTGTATATTGGAAGGAATCGGTTGAAATTTAAAATAAGAGCTTTTTAAATAACTGATTGTATTGTCATCCAAACAAATGAACATCATTTCAATCTGAGGATTGTTCAAATTTTCTGAAGTAGAATAAAAAAAAGTTGGGTTGTCCATTAACGTGTCGCGTGTAGTGCGATTATTTGTATACTTGATCACAATAAATGGCTAAGAGAGCAACGGATCTTCTCACAGGATGGAACGAAATGATTGAGAGATCTCTAAAAGGGCATGTGTATTCAAGTTTTACTCCTTCACCAGTCTTTACATTCAACTCATCATGAGAATCATAGAAAAATTTGTCACTACAATTTTTAACTTCATCATCAGTTTTGACGACATGGTTGTTAGTCTTTACACAAAGTCTACTACTATACTTAAACAAGAACCCAGACCCACATTCCGTTACCCATCTTCGATTCTTTATTTTTTTTACCACTAATCTGACAACATAGCCACCCCATTTTTTAATACTCTCTAACGTTTCTAAATTTCTTATTTCTTCTGGTAAATCTTCCAATGTTAAATCTTTAAATGGGATAAACCCTGAATGGCCAGGATTCTTGTGGCATTTAAACATATTTAAATCTTGTCCTTCCTGTAATATATCACCTTCTCTCGCCACCTCAATATCAACATCAGATTGAAAGTCTTCTTACACCGAGCCATTCTTAGTTCTTACAATCAAAAGAAATCTGAAAATATTAAAGAAGATGATAGAAATCAAATGTTATGGTTATTTTCGTTTTATTTATTTCCTCTACCATAGACGCCATGTTATTTATAATAACCTTACAACAGAATTAAAACAGGTCACAAAATAGCATTCACTTATCTATCTATGAGACTATTTTCATTGCAAGTCCATGTACAGGTGCTAATACAGTACCCCTGGTGTTCACTGGGGAGTGTTCGGAATGAGTCTTTCGGACTATTTTGTTTACTCGCCTCTTTCACAAAAATTTACATATATTATTTCCTCTGATGATGGCGACAGAAGGTAACAATGGGCTCGAGGACGGTCGACAGTAATGGTCTGAATGTGTAATTGTATCCATCAACATTGTCTGTATTTTACAACATCGTAATAAAATAGTTATAGAAAAACATCCACCACTTTCGTTTGTTCTACTATCAAGAATATATGGCAGCCATGGCGTGGTTATTTTAGACAATTTTGTTCGCTTTGGTATGGTGTGATGTGATAGATGTTTCGAGAAAATTCGACCACGCCGACATCATCGTCGCAATGTCAGGGTCCAGCTACATCGTCGATCGATCGCAAATAGATGTTACACAACAGCAGCAATTAACTGCTCAACAACAAGAAGTGCAAGATGTTGATGCTCAGTATACCTCAGCAAATCTTTGCCGTCAGAAACGTGTTGGGAAGAATCAACTTACAAAAGCCAAGCTTTTCCTAACAGTCAACTATGCTCGCCAGATGTTGATGCGGGCCAGGTTCGTAAATCGGTTGATAACGTCCTCCGATGTCAGAAAGACGTTTTGAATATTCTGCTGGGATTGTGTGACATCGATGCTAATGGTTTCAAGCAAGAGTTAGAATCCTCCCAATCAGATTCTAATCTACAGGAATATTTGTCTAATGCTTCTGAACTTATCAATAAATCTAGAGTCGAGAACCAAACTGACGCTTCGGATAGGTCCAACACTCCAGATATAGCACAAAATGCAATTTCGAATAGTCTTGTTGATAGGGACTTGTTTCACCAACTCACTCGAGTATCTATTGCTAAGTTTATTGGTAACAAAAGGGATTACACCCTCGTTTGTGAGTTGTTCAATCATTGTATCGACAAATCGAGTATGACTAAATCTTGCATGTTATTGCATCTCGGACAGCATCTTGAAGGAGACGCGCTCAAAGCCATTGAAGGTTTTCCCCCATCAGATATAGGGTATGATGCAGCGCTCAATAGACCTGATGAAAAGTATGGAGGCCCTCGCAGGGACCTCTTGATTTTGTTGCATGATATTCATAACTTTATACCTATTAGTTTCTCAGATTCTGAGGAATTTGTCGACACACTCGAACTGAGCATAATTTCTCTACGTGACAGTGAGCATACTGATGGATTTCAGTCTAATTCTATGTCTTTCTGTGTTGTCAGAGGTAAATTGCAGTCAGAACATATCGCAAATTTTAAACGATGGGTAGCTCTTGGAAAGAAAGACGAAAACCTTAATTCCTTGCAAGAGTGGTTAGCGAGTATAATAAAATACCGAACCGAGGTTCGTGAAGAAGCTAGCGGTTTTTCGTCCACTTTGTCCAGTCGCTCACCTAATGGGTATAAAACTAATAATAATAGTACTCATAGATTTAGAAACAATGATGACAATAGGTAGTAATCCTGACTTAAGATGTGTTGTTTGTATAATGAGTCGCATGTTCGCGGTGTTCAAAACTGCCAGTTGTTAAATCTTTAGAGACTTCACATGTGAGACAGAATCCCCCATTTCCCCAACCTAATTATTATAGTCTCGCATCAGATTCGCATTCAGCACGAACTCATACTCAGTTTAAGAATGACAGTTTGGCTATGGACATTGTACCTGTGTTTATAGTAAAAAACAATCGGCGGCTAAAGGTCAATGCATTACTAGATGAGTGCTCAACAGAGAGTTATGTTAGAGAATTTGTCTTAACACGAATTAGGTTTGCATGGTGACACAATTAATTTAAACGCAGACGTTTTAGGTGGCTCTAAAACATCCTTGAAATCAGATGAGGTCACTTTTGGAGTAAGTAGTGTAGACTGTTTGACTAATTTTAACTTGGACGCTTTTACGGTTAAGAACGTTACTGGTGAATTAACTGCTGTCGACTGGTTACGTCATTCGTACAATTGGCCACATTTCGCCATAATTCGTATGGACAAATCTACAACTAAAGTCAGAGTTGCCATGGACGCTGCTGTGCGTTGTATAGTCATATCCTTAAACGATGTGATTCATCCCAGGTCCAAAGTAGCAAAGTGAACTTTTTGAGGTTCTGATACGCTTTCGACATAGATCCATCGCATTAGCTGCAGACATAACAGAAATGTTCTTGCAGATCAAAATGCAACCGAATGATAAAAACTTTTTTTATGGAAAGATTTGAATGATACTTCGCAGATTAAGATTTATCAATATAATCAATTGGTTTCCGGTAATACCTCATCTCCATATTTATCTCAAGCTGTTTTACGTGAACATGCGAATGTGAACATTAAAAATTACCCCTTAGGAGCAAATTCCTTTTTTTTTATTCAATGTATGTTGACGATCTCTTAGATAGTGTTGACTCCACAACACAAGCTGTCCAGTTACGATGCGAATTGACTGCTCTACTTTAAAGCGCAAGTTTAAGCATTCGTAAATGGTTGTCAAACAATACTGATGTGTTAAATGACATTTCAATTAAGGACCGCGTCGGTCAGCTTTCCATTAAAGAAAATAGTTTGCCCTCAGTAAAGACTTTAAGAATGCTGAACGAGACATATTAGCCTTTCATGTGTCCGAACCTTCGTATTAGATTCTAACCAAGAGAGACATCGTTTCCATGACTGCTTCGATATTTGATCCATTCATCACCGTTCATGATTCGAGCTAAAATTGGCATCCAGGAAAAGCATCCACCACTCTCTTCTAAATTTTACAAACCCATGACGATGAAATACCAGAATGTAAAACATGAGATGAAAAGTAGAATGTCGTGGCTTGTGTTTTGTACTGGCAAACCCCCATATCGTGCATAGTAGTTTTGTGTAGGTTATAAAATTGAATTGAACAGCTCATTAATAAACAAGTTCTAACTATTAACCCACATAAAAGTCGAATGCCACAGTTAAAGATGAGAGAATAATACATATTTAATTTAAACAATATTTATTTCTCAAAATTATAAATATGTACATTTGCAAATATATAAGTCTGACCGATTGAGAAACAAGCCATAATACATATTTACAAGTAAAGTAACAAATTATTATATTTCTATTTCACTCTTAGATAATTTATTTGTACAAGAAGATGATTTACAGCAACCATTCCATGCACATGAACCTTAGACGAGGCATGTCTGAAATGCCGAACCACCCAATCATCAACATACATGTAGTATATTACCACGGTTCTTACGAGTTTAGGGTTCGATTGTTTAATTATGTTATATGACTTGTAACAATGAAATAGAAGCGCATGCAAGTCATGCATTTTGTTAAAAAAGTGGTGGAGTTTCAAAATCAAAATAGACTGGTTGTAGCACACATAAGATCCACCTACTACCCTCTTAGATTCTATTTGGCATTCATGTGAAGTTATCCAAGTATGGCACATCAACAAATGACTGATAATAGACCCCGGTTTTCCTCGAACACATATTTTAAGAAAAAGAAAAAAGGCAATGCATACAATCAGATCTGAATTCAAGGTGCATTCTTTTTTTTGTTTCTTTTTAAAGTTTTTGCAAAACTTGACCTTCGACACCCGTACTCGAATATCTGCTTTCTCTAAAATTTCAAGTGACACCTAATGATTTGTGATTTTAATCAAATACCCTTAGTTTATTTGGGTTCTGAAAATGAGTAATTTGCACAATTTTTGTATCTTCGGGAGCTTATACCACATAACCTTGAGCTTTGACAACATTCAGTTATAAAACAATATATAAATCAATATGTATAATAAAATTTACCAAAATATTTAAAATAAAATTATTCTCTTATTAAACATACTGATTTTACAAAGAGTTATGTAGCAGGTCAAAACGTCAAATGGTGTTAATTTCACACCTTTTTATGTTAGAGTAGAATAACCGAAAAACCACCGTTTACATTTCTTGGTAAAACAGAAAATTTCTAGAGAATATGAGAATTCAATACAGAGAATTTAATAGTGACAAATTATTTACAAAGTATTACACCTAGTGACATATGAAAACATAAGATAATATGATATTATATATAACATAGGTTCATTAATCAATTAGTCAAATCAACAGTATAGTACTCTCTCAATAAGGTTTATAGTAAAATATCAAAATTCGAGGAAAACGAAATAAATTAAACTCCGTACATGGAAGATGATTCTGTTACTCAAATATTTGATCACAGTATGGCAAAATCGAGAGTAAAAGTATAATAATGGACTCCTCAAACAGAAGTACCACCAGGTTTCTTTTACAAACATAAACTGGATATAATAGAGATAAATAATTATTAGTTGATTATGAGTAATTGCACATGACCAAATTTCCATTATATTTTTCTGATCTGTGTAATATTAAATTGAATCGTAAACAGACCGCTAGAATTTAAATAACCATTGTTTTTATCAGTGAATTCAGACCAGAGAATAGGATTCCAATGAAAACAGTTTTTGTCTTTCTCGAATTTCATGTCCCTAACATTTTTAGTTAAAGTTTTACTGTCATCATCAATATTCAATACACTGAGTTGATAATCAATATTACATTCGTTTAGTCTAGGATTGTCAATTGATAATGGTGAAATATGAATATATAGACCACCAATATTTTCATTTACATTAAGCGTCCATACTATGTTGTTGTTTCTGAACTTATTATTTCTGTACAGACTTTTCTCAACATCACTAATATCAAACAGAAACTGATACGAAACTGGTATGTAAAATGGTTTAGACATAACTGCCCCTAACTGATGTGTAGGTAAACTACAATGTGCCCCATCCCACTGTAAAAAACGAACACTCAATTCATATTTCTTCTTAGCCTCATCAAATTTTTCTTTTTCTTTAAAACGATGTGATGTTTGTAAAAGGTCTAATGTTGTTATAGTTAAAGGTGGAATATTTGATTCACCTTCTAATGAATTTATTTCACTAGTAATTTCCTTTTCTCTTTTCTCTACTTCACTGACATTTTCTTCCAAATTTCGCCTTATTTCTTTTACACTTTGTTCAGTTCTTTTAATCATGTTAATGCAGGAATCTTCACACAAAGATTTCAGTTGTTCCAACGATTCTGATAATGTAGAGCGATTTTTCTTCAAATTTCTAATTCTGTTTTGGATGATTTTTTGTGAGCGTTGAATTTCTTTTGTGACTTTATTTCGTGTTTCGTCACATTCTATATCCAGTGTTTCGTGATCTTTGTGATTTCCTATAAATATACACTTTGAACACAATCCTACATTACAATCATGACAGTAATAATTCACCTCATTTCGTTTGTGTTTCGGACAATTTGGTTTAGATTGGACTTTTCGTTGTTTGGTTTGAACTGATGATGATGATGATGATGATGTTTGTGCTTCGTTGTTGAAGAAGACCATAATTTGCTCTAGTATGTAGTTGGTAGGAAACTTCTCAGCGCCACCTTCTGGAATCTCAACATTCTGCTTACAATAAGGACAGGGGAATTTCTCTATTTTATCACTGATATATCTCTCAATACACCGCAAACAACTTGTGTGCCCACATGGCAAAACTTTTGGTGTTGTAAAACTTGAAAAACATATAATACATGCCGGTATGTTACTCATTGAAGCTGTGGCCATTTTATTCCTGTAAAAAGCACACTGGATATGGTCTGGTTAAAAATGAATTATTCAGGTATAAAACACACTATTGATGTCCTCGTT
This sequence comes from Lottia gigantea, assembly GCF_000327385.1. NCBI lineage: Eukaryota > Metazoa > Mollusca > Gastropoda > Lottiidae > Lottia > Lottia gigantea. The sequence goes on from NW_008709220.1 coordinate 976,446, forward strand.
GAAAATTGAATATTCTGGTATAAAACACACTATAGATGTATTGGTTGAAAATAGAATATTCAGATATAAAACACACTTAGAGATGTATTCTATATTCTATTCTAATATTGTCAAGAAATATTTGACCAAGAAGTTATAATCTGCTGACGTTCACAACCAGTCTGATGAGACCAAGTACAGTATGAATAGTCACCTTGATCGTGTCCAAAAAACGCCCCCATTCGTCATACTTCCTGTCAAAACCCATATAAACTGGTTACAAATGGCGTGATTATTTTCTTAAAAAGGCTTAAAAATGGTGAACAATAACTAGATTTGTTTGCCCCTATTTAGAATAAAAACACAATGAATAAACACATAAAATTTCATGACTCATCTCTTTGAGTTCTCCGGAAATGACTTCTCATTAGATATACAGGCCATTCATATAAAATCGACAGAGCTGTATTAGGTGTGGATATGAAACAGAATATTGTCACACATGTTCAAACGGTTTTAGATTTCCTAGAAATGACTTATTTCTTTCTCTATAGAAACAAAAGTAAAGAAACAACGATGGACCAAGTGCTTGAATATTGATGACTGAAATTTTGTGTTCTTGCTTAAAATAGCAAAATGACTAAATCATATCATGATCTGTCGAGAAGAATAAAGAGTCGTGGGTTGGTTAATGATTGTCGTGGAACATTTTACCGGGTCTAATTCATTTAATTATCCTGATGCTTCTGTATGCCCTGTGCCTTCAATGTTCAGTTATCCATCATTGGGTAGAAACATGATTTACCTTTCTGAAACGTGACCTTCAAACAGGGAAGATTTTTATCCATGAAACCATATACAATAAGTTGAAAGAATGTATTGAAATATTCAAACCAGACTTTTGAAATAGCAGTTTTGGGTCTAAATTCATTGAAGAGTCTTACAAATTCTTTGTCTTCTTCTGATAAAAATGGTCTAGCACTTTCTGTTTTTGGAAATTCACTGTCTAAATCTGACATGGCAGAAGCATATAAACCGTTAGAATCATTTCATCTTTTTACTTATTTATACTCTTGAAATAAATCAATTATATCATAATGATTTGTTCTAGTATATTCCTTTAATACATTTCATTCCTTTTATCTGTTTTCTACTTGCTGAAACTCTTCCTCCTTTAATAGAATCTCTTATGAATTTTCTTATAAAGGTATTAACGTGTGAATAACATTTCCTATGTTTTGTTTTTCATAATGATAAAACTAATACCGACCCTTTAAAGATAAAGAAGAAGCTGTTAGATTATTGAAACTATTCTGGTTTACAACTTCTTTCATAAATGTGTTATATTTTACTAACAAGCTACAAAGGGTGTCCCTTTTTGCAAATGGTTCCCATTCATGTCTTAAAGATTTCCAATTATGTTCGGTATATTTAGTAATGTCTACATGCCACGATCTTTCTCAAATTCATTGGTAGATTAGATGAATTTCCCAATGCTGCCAAACTGGATTTTTCACATTGAAAGGAACACGTGAAATTAATATTTTATATATCATTTTTATTGGTTGTTATTTCTTTTTGTTTTTTCCATTTTTTTCTGTAGATCTTCATTGGTGAATGGATTAGATAAAGATAAAGACAGAACACCTCGCTGTATGTTTTTGTGGTAGTTTCATTACGTTTTATGAATAATCCAGTTATCAAATCCACTACCGTTATGAAAAATCAATGTTAATCTTTTTTGATTTACTTCTGTTAAATATTTCAACATTTGATCTATACAATCTGTTTTTACAAATATTCCCACTATATTCATTAGTTTATCATAAAATTCTTCTGGAATATTATTATTAGTAGAATCTGGAAAGTTACGTTTTACTCTGTCTAACATCTTCTTAGCTTAAGATTAACTAAAGAACAGGAATAAGGAATTGCTATGTGTGTTTCACTTTCGGAAAATGTTTCACAATCCCAAGCGTACAAAGCATCATCGCTCATATTTGAAAACTCGTTTAGTTTCAAATCAAAAGTAAGACTTGTTTAACTTCATCTTCGTGTTTTCCATACTTTTTCATACTTTTTTCTATTTTATTCCCGAACCTTTGTTGGTTTTTCTTATAAGACAGAAATATAAAGTTATGTAAGTACAAAACCCAATATTGTTCCCCATATACATCATTAGGATATAATTGTCTTTTTTTGGGATTATAAATTTGAAATGAAGTGTTACATCTCTTATTGAATTCATTAATTCTAGCACATGTCATTAGTGCTTTTGAAAAACTGTTGATGAATTCTTGAAATTCTTTAGTTAAATCCTTTTTCATAACATGATTTACATATTTGATAAAACAGTAACCATCTGATGGTATGTAACATTTTTCACCTTTATATTCATGTCTCTTTTTAAGTAGTGCAGTTCCTTTAACAACTTTTGATCTTTTTATTTCTTGGAAATTGTCTTCACGTAGAATTAATTTTCCTGAGAGCAGAGCAGTCAGACTTTTGTTCCATTTTTTCTAAAAATCCATATTTTTTAAATTCATGAATTGTTGATTCACTATCATCATCGCTAACTCTTTCATTTTCATTCCTCAATTTTCCAAAAGGAAGATTGAAATGATATGATTGTGGTTTATTTTTTTTTAATTCCATGAGGTTGTTTTCTAATATGGTTATCTTTTTTTCCTGATTTAAAACTTCGTTATTAATTCTAGTAATCTGTTGTTGAATTTCGGTGTATCAATGTCTTTAACTTTAATATAGGTTTTAATATCGGTTAGTTCTTCTTGTAATTGACTGTTAAGTTTAGTGTCTAGAGCAGTTATTTCCCGTTGTAATGCATCTTCATTTATACTTGGTTTAATGCTATCTATTAGTTATTTAACATCTAAGTTTTGTTTTGCAATTTATCATCTTATATATTAATGAACTTAGATTTTGTAACTGAGTTTTGTCCACTACATTGACTAATTGTTGTTGAATTAAACGTTTCAAACTAGTTATCTCTTGCTGTAGTTTAGTTTCATCAATATAACTTAGATCTTTCAGTTTAGTTTCATCAATATAATTTTTATTATTTTGGTTGTCGTCTGAAGAATCTTTTCACATCACTTATTTTATCTTTTAAATAGTCTTTATCTACTCCTGTCTCAATTTAATTTATTAATCCAGTAAATATTTCTTGTGAACAGCATCATTATCATTTTCCGGAGATTTTGAATTAGTTATTTTGTAATTGTTCATATCTATATCACCTTGAAGTGTGTCTCCAATTTGATCCACAATATAAGGTTTTGTTTCATTTATCCATGCTGTAGTGTAAGGTTTTTTTACTATATAAAGGTAAAGAACCTAATCCAAACTTGTTCGCCATTTTTATTAAGTTAAATTTATTATAACTTCTTCACACTGTTTTCTTAAGCTTAACTGTTAAACAATCTTTATATATACTCTTTTAACTGGCATATTAATTAAATCAGCTTTATCAAATACTTTAACTTTTGAAAATTTTTTAGTTTTTTCTAAATTTTTTATGAATTTCATCTTTTAACAGTTTTATAATGAGCGCTCTTTCCATTTTCTCTTTAAATGTTGGATTTGGAATATTTTCAAGTTCGTTTATCATTTGTTTGTCTGCTTCATGTCCAAACTTTATCTTTTCATTTCTGTATAATATATCATGTTTGAGTGAAGCAGCGTCAACTCTATCGACAGGTTCGTCGCCTGGTTTGGGTTCTAACCAGATCTAACCTTGTACAAGGATCAGTGTAATTCTGTCTGTCTTCAGATTTTTTCATTGCATCGTTTATTCTAACTCCTGCTTTTGCATCAGATCCAAGAGCTTGCGCTTCAGAACAAATAAGTGATTTGTTGTTTGAAACAAAGATAGCTGCGTTGGGAATTAGAGAAGTTAGTGCTGAAATGAAACCATCTCCTGAATAATCAGTTTCGAATTTTTCTTGTTCGTGTTTTAAAATTAAACTAAAATAATAATTAAATTATTTTAATGGGTTATATTGAATTTAAAAAAGACTATTAATATGATATGCTTTAAAAATCTTATTTTTTAATGGGTTTTTAGTACAAGTGTAGGGTTCCATGACAAATGATAACTGATGATAGGGAAGTCGTGATCTAAACGATAATGATGAAGGAGTTAGAATCTTGAATCCAATGTTTTCGGTAGTGATAACGCGAAAAAAATACAATCAAAAATAGTGCCTATCATCATAGTGACAGAGTATATTTGATTGATCTCGTGATTCAGAGGTAAGTCCCGAATATAATGACGTCATGTATAATGGGTCCTTCCTGGTTTAGCACCGTGTCAGCTGTTCCCATACAGTGGGACATCTGTTGTGTTTATGGAGGTGTTCAGTTTGTGCTTGAAAATACATGAAAGCATAACATAGAATTTGCTAAGAATTTGGATTGGATTGGCTAAGTCCTTGTTTTTTTTTTCATTACGTTTGTGCTTGATTTTAGAGTCTGAGTCTGGATTTCAGTACATGGAATCGGGCCTTTAAGAAATGACTATAAACGGTGGGCGCTATCAGAACTTATTGTCGTATCTGAACGATTACATGCCTTTTCCTAGTCAAATCATACAACCAACATCACCAACAATCTAGGCTGGGATCTGACTTTCAGATTAACAATTACGCGTGTAAGGTATTGTATATCTTAGCCCCCATATTTGATTCTGTTGAAATTTGCAGTAGGGATACAATATTTATGATAATAAACGTGTTTTAATTAAGAACATATTTTTTCTGCAATGCTATCTCCAGGGGATTCATCTATAATTTTTAGACCAATCAGGTCGTCGTTCAGGGTGACGTTATAGATATAACATTCTCCACTGTCACCAGCGTGATCCAACAATAAACATTCACTCATCTGAGTACATGTCGCTATACATTGGTTAAAATCTGTACCATAAGAATAGAAAATGAGCGGTTTTAAATATAGATAACAGTATTGGTCCTCTAGAAAGCCAATTGTACATCTCGCATCTTTACGACACTCTTCATCACATTGAGCCTTGGTTGAGCCTCTTCGTTCCATATATAAATCACCATTAAATTTTAGATATGAGTCTTTAATGAAATTATATTTACATTCTGAAATGTAAATGAAGTAGTAAAATATATATTTTAGGTAGGGTAAAATTCTATAAACGTATGATTATAAGCTGTCAGCTTACAAATACAGAGTAGTAAACAGGGTGTTGTTGCATTTTCTCATCAACATAAAATGTAACGTAACTGTAAAATAAAGTGCATGTAATGCCATGTATCATTACCCTTTGTTTTGGAAATAACTTTTTTGCACTTATGGTCACAATTCCCAGCAACTACTACAATGATTATCTGTAATACCTTGTTATTTGTTGGTGTTTAAATGTAAATTGACACATAAAAATAGATGAAAGATCTAAAAGTACTGAGAAACTTACGTTTACAACTTAGTATATCGGTTTCCCACAGTCCTGATGCCAGACACGAGATTTCAGCTTTACCACTAAATGGTGTGTGTCCCTCATCACAAGTGTAGGTGGCAGTGTTACCGCCATTAGCAAACCCCGTTGATGAAATACCTGGTGGAGGAAGTCCACAATCTTTCGCTGAACAAATTAGTACATTGGTTAGCCACTGTCCTGAGGCCAGACAAAAGATCTCAGTATTACCACTTAATGGTGTGTGTCCCTCATCACAAGTGTAGGTGGCAGTGTTAGGAAACGTGGTACCACCTTTAGCAATCCCCGTTGAAAAAGTACCTGGGGGGAGAGGTCCACAATCTTTCGCTGAAAAAAATATGTTGAATTAGCATTTCTCGTAAAGTCAATGTCCTATGCGCGAAGCTACTAGAAATGTATAGTTTTTAGACGTCCAAGTATTTTGAACCTAATTGGTGAATAAAGACAGACAACGCCAAGCAGTTTGTAATGAGGGAGACCTGAAATAGGAATTGACAGTACCGAAAAACTTACGTTGACAAATTAGTATATCGGTTTCCCACAGTCCTGATGCCAGACACGAGATCTCAGCCTTACCGCTTAATGGTATGTGGCCCTCATCACAAGTGTAGGTGGCAGTGTTATCGCCATTAGCAAACCCCGTTGATGTAATACCTGGTGGAGGAAGTCCACAATCTTTCGCTGAAAAAATTATTAACATTAATTGATTAAAATATATTAAATATTTGTAAGCGCAAAAACAAAAGCATCCGACTGAGTATCGGAAAGATTTCTCCATCAGAAAATTGCAGAAAAAAATTATCTGTTCCTTTTGACACAAATTTGTGGGTAAAAAAAAAAACATTGTTCTTAGTTCGTTAGAATTGAAGTGGGGGTGCATTTTCTAGGGGGCAAATGTCCCACCCTCCTGCACCAACAGGTACCGCAACTGCTTTGATCACGGACCATTTCTCTAAGGGGTATTGACATTTCCCACCCATGGTTTTTATTATTTCGTTGAAATTGTATTCGATTTGACTTTGTTTTCGTAACGCTTTGTTTTGCAAATGTTGACCTTTTTTCAACTTTTGTCGCAATGTCCAGCAAAAATTACGATGTCAGGTATATTCTGACATGATTATCTGTAATATCTTGTTGTTCGTTAGTGTAAAGTGTAAAATAGCGCATGTTGCCAGACCGAAAATAAAAAAAGACGTACTGCCGTATTTTGGGGCTGGATTTTAGTTTTGAATATATAACCCTTAGTACTAGGAATGTACGAAAATTGCATAATTCCTTAAAAATACTTCAAACTAGGAATTTTATAAACTATTTCTATATGTCTATTCTATATATCACAAAGTATCTTAAATGACGAGTCGTCATTTTAACTATCAGGGATGTAATTGTGGTGACTATAGCATCTGCAACAGATTGCTAACCAAACATAGGAAGCCGAAATTTTAAATTTATTTCCGTAAAAGCACTTGACCTTAAATGACCTTTTGACTTGTTAATATCTTCATTTTTCTCGTTTGTGCATAACTTCCGATTTTATAGTCATTTATTTAAAAAAAAAAATGAAAGTCACGTGAGCTAATTTGCATACCTTGAAATATCTCCTATGATCTCATTTTGCTTAATCTCTCCTTTCAATTGACACTAGGTGTTTTGTCAGAATTGATCTTTTATATATTAGATTGTTTTTTTTATTTGTTCTATAGTTATTGTGCGTTGTTTTGACCCGAAACACACGGATTTTAAATCACGGAATTTTTAAGATCGTCGACAAATACGTTTTGATATATGAAAGAACTGGACCTACAAAGTAACAAATGATCAATATAGTATATGGCAGTAACATGTAAGGTGCCATTTGGAAATGACAAACTTTTCTTTACCTATAGTTAACAGGTTTTTTCACGTTTTTTACCGAACGTTTTCGCTTAAAAACACGTTTTCAACGTCTTATCGGATATGCATATTATTATTAGCTTTTGAGTTGACATAGAAGCTGTATTGATATCGTTAATTTTTGTTCTTGTTGCTGTTCAAGTACCTAGAAAAAGCTGCAATACTTAAATATAATTGCATCATATCATTTCCATATACATCAAGACTTCCGGACTGCAACCGGAAGTGGTGTAGCGGAAAACTTCTAAATTTTGAAAATCAGTTATAAAACGATTATATTTTGTTCAATTTACGTCCATTTTATTTTTGTATTCTTAAAATAATTTCTAAAAATATTTTGTACGAAGAGTTAATTTCACAACTTTGTAGGTCAGAGTGGAACAACCAAGAACCCACTGTTTGAAAAAGCACATTAAAGATATTTATGCGGTCGGAAATTTCCAAACAGTCTATTCCCACTCATGTTTTTACGAAATATAAATGTATTGAACGTAAAATAGCTCGGAAGCTGACAAATTTGTGTCAAACAGGTCTAGTTAGCATTATTTTAATTAATTATTATTAATTATTATTATTCAGTCCTTTTTCTTTTTGGGTAGGGTTTGTTGGCTCGGGACATTAGAAATAAGAGTTCTTTTAGTTTAAACTTACTGCAAAATTCACCAAATGTGTTTGGTGGACAGTTGCATTTTAATTTACCATCTTCTACCACCAAGTTTCCACCATTTTGACAATCACGAATAGGGTCTAATAATGATACAAATAGAGATATACTCAAAAACGTTTTTAAATGATGATGGTAAGAAAAACAAAACACGGAGATCGTAACTGTTTATGGAGTCTTATTGAACAGAAATTTTGATGGGACCAAGTTTTACATTGACATTTTCCATTAACACATTTCCCATTATAATTACAGTCTATCATGGAACAGGGATCAGCTGAAATTGACAAAGCATTACTATTGTATGTGTAAAGGGTAAAGGTTTTTTTCTTCCGATCGTCCAAACCCTAGAGCTCATGTTCGCTAAAAAGTAAACGTAACTGTACAATACAGTGTATCGAAATGCCATGTATCATTACGCTTTGATTGGGAAATAACTTTTCAGTACTTATAGTCGCAATTCCCAGCAAATACTACAATGTCAGACATGTTAAGATATGATTATCTGTAATACATTGTTATTTGTTGGTGTTTAAATGTAAATTAACACATAAAAATAGATGAAACTACCAAAGATCTGAAAGTACTGAGAAACTTACTTTGACAAATTAGTATATCGGTTTCCCACAATCCTGATGCAAGACACGAGATCTCAGCCTTACCACTTAATGGTGTGTGTCCCTCATCACAAGCGTAGGTGGCAGTGTAAGGAAACGTGGTACCACCATTAGCAAACCCCGTTGATAAAACACCTGGTGGAGGAAGTCCACAATCTTTCGCTGAAAAAAATAATTAGCATTTCTGGTAAATGTCTCATCCTTGGAGCCACTAGAAATGAATAGTTTTTAGACGTCCAACTTTTTTGGACCTAATTGGTGAATTAAGAGACGGACAACGTCATGCAGTTTGTAATGAGGGAAATTTTGATGAAGACCTGAAGTAGGAATTTAATCTAACAGTACCGAGAAACTTACGTTTACAAATTAGTATATCGATTTCCCACAATCCTGATGCCAGACACAATATTTCAGCTTTACCACTAAATGGTGTGTGGCCCACATAACAAGTGTAGGAGGCAGTGTTAGGAAACGTGGTACCACCTTTAGCGAACCCCGTTGATAAGATCCCTGGTGGAGGAAGTCCACAATCTTTCGCTGAAAAAATAATTAGCATTTCTGGTAAAGCCAATGTCCTATGCGCGGAGCTACTAGAAATGAATAGTTTTTTCCACGTACAACTTTTTTTTTAAACCTTATTGGTGAGTGAAGACGATCAACGCCATACAGTTTGTAATGAGGGAAATTTTGATGAAGACCTGAAATAGGAATTGAATCTAACAGTACCGAAAAACTTACGTTGACAAATTAGTACATTGGTTTGCCACTGTCCTGAGGCCATACAAAAGATCTCAGTATTACCACTTACTCGTTTGTGTCCCTCATCACAAGTGTAGGTGGCAGTGTTAGGAAACTTGGTGCCACCTTTAGCAATCCCCGTTGAAAAAGTACCTGGGGGGAGAGGTCCACAATCTTTCGCTGAAAAAAATATGATGAATTAGCATTTCTGGTATAGCCAATGTTCTATACGCGGAGCTACTGGAAATGAATAGTTTTGTTACGTCTTGCTTTTTTTAACCTAATTGGTGAATTAAGACAGACGTCATGCAGTTTGCAATGAGGGAAATTTTGATGAAGACCTGAAATAGGAATTGAATCTAACAGTACCGAAAAACTTACGCTGACAAATTAGTACATTGGTTAGCCACTGTCCTGAGGCCAGACAAAAGATCTCAGTATTACCACTTAATGGTGTGTGTCCCTCATCACAAGTGTAGGTGGCAGTGTTAGGAAACTTGGTACCACCTTTAGCAAACCCCGTTGATAAAGTACCTGGGGGGAGAGGTCCACAATCTTTCGCTGAAAAAAATATGATGAATTAGCATTTCTGGTAAAGCCAATGTCCTATACGCGGAGCTACTAGAAATGAATAGTTTTTTTACGTCCAGATTTTTTTAACCTAATTGGTGAATAAAGACAGACAACGCCAAGCAGTTTGCAATGAGGGAAATTTTGATGAAGAGTTGAAATAGGAATTGAATCTAACAGTACCGAGAAACTTACGTTGACAAATTAATATATCGGTTTCCCACAGTCCTGATGCCAGACACGAGATCTCAGCCTTACCACTTAATGGTGTGTGACCCTCATCACAAATGTATGTGGCAGTGTTATCGCCATTAGCAAACCCCGTTGATGTAATACCTGGTGGAGGAAGTCCACAATCTTTCGCTGAAAAAATTATTAACATTTCTGGTAAATGTCTCATCCTTGGAGCTACAAGATCTCATGTTTGCTAAAAAGTACCCCCCCCCCCCCCCCCCCCCCATAGATACACATAGATAGAGAACCCAAGGTCCATCTGAGATAACATTTCCATTGATTTCACTAATATTTCCATGTTTGTTTAAGATTTAATTACGTGGCAGGTGAAGCGTGTAACGATATATTTTACTATGTATTAAGTCATACCTTTCCTTGTCTGGCTATAGTATCTACTATCATATCCCTCTCCAACATCAATAAAAACAAGAATAACCAACACAGCAACAAGACAATGTAAACGCATGTTTATTTGCGAATAAAATTCCTGTAAAAGAGATTTAGTGTGAAATTATATTCAATCATCAATTTTCCTTTATGTCCAGCCACATTTTATATTCTACAGCTTTTGGAGTATATGTGTCTCAATTGGTTCGATACTCTAGAGCATGTTCTTTCTATGCTGATTTATTTGCTAGATCGAAGCATTTAACATCTAAGCTACTAGGGTATTTATCAAATTCGACTCAAAACGTCCCTTAAGAAATCTGAAAATTGAAAAACATAAAATATAAATTTCTACTATCATCACAATAATATGTCGAGGTGCCACCAGATGATTTTTACATTTTACATTACACTAGGTTATGTTTTGTTTCACGTTGTATTTTGCTTCTTTCCCAATGTGCCGCTTACCGATTTCACCCCTTCCCATTTCGCCACTTACTCATTTCAACCCTTCTCATTTCGAAGCTTCCTTTTTTAAAAATGAGACCACGTAATCAATTATACTTGTTCCAGTGTGAATTTCCCGTTCCCGTATTCATTTTACTGGAGCTGTAGGATTTTGATAAAGGGTAGGCTAGAATGTTGCTGCCACAGCAAAATTTCCAAATCACAAACAAAATAAATATTTGTATTCAATAACTTCAATTAGTTGAAATTATAACTAAATGTAAATGTTTGACAGCTGTATAAGTTCTTTTTAAAGTTTTCTGATATCAATTGAATTTCAATTCTTTTTGTGTATTCCTACTCTTGCACTGTCCACGAAAAATGAAACAGGGGCAAATAAAAAAAAGGGACATATCGGGAAGGGACATAAAAAAACCTGTGTACACTGTATAAATCCATAGCGATTTATACATAAGTGTACACAGGTTTTTTCTGTTTATACATCCATAAACTGAAAAAATGTTCAGGTTATTCCTTATAATTAAATCAACTCGAATACGTGTTTAAATATTTATCTAAAATAGCAACAAACTAAGGCACAAAATTGGCGCATAAATACCCAAATTTTAACATATAACGTTAATGAACTGATACTAACATTAGAGACGTCCAAGAGAACAGCCAATCAGCAATAAGTAGGTCACCTATTTATAGTCTACTATCGACTGCTTGAAAGTTGACGGAGCGGCCACATTTAAAGTATTATCAATTATTGAAAGACGAGTTCGAAATAAGTCAAAATATCATGATTTTGTTGATATTTGGAGTGTGCACATTTGAGGGAATTTTGAAAATACTGTAATCATTCAGTGAAGTGTAGATTTCGGCTCTGGTGACGTTTCGAAGGAAAGACATCGACGCTGTGTAGTGGCCACGTCAATCAAACTCAATGATAAAAGAAGTCCGTTAAGGGGCGGCGCTTACATTTACATTCCGTTTACACAGATATAGACCGAATTCACGTGACCGCTGTTATCCAATCAAATCGCGTGATACCGTGTAAACGGAATCGTGATTTAATTATTAAGCTTTGACAACATTCAGTGAGCTGTTCTTACATTGTGTTTGTCATAACTTTTTTAACGATGTCTTTATTTAAAATGTCCGCCTTCAACTTTCGGAAACATGCTGCTTTAAAAATAGGTGATTTTAATATTTATAGGGACCCCTGTTCTAATTAACTTAATTTTAAAACAGAATTATAATCAACAAATCTACAGCTTTATAAAGTATATAAACCAAATTTCAAACATAACAAATAAAAATAAAAATACACTCTTATAAGAGAAGATATACATTTTACAACGAATTTAGAAGATTATGTAACAGGTCATGAAGAATATTTTGTAAATGAACCAAAAACGAAGTAAATATGAAACATTATATTCATGTACGAATTAGTAATTTTTTTTTATCCCAACAAAGTATATTGTGATGACTTTACTGAAAACATGGCATCAATCCACTGTTTAATGGCATAGTAAAGATATCTTTACAACTAGGAAACGTTTCCAAACATTGACAGTCTATTCCCATTCAGGTTTAATAAACGAAAATTTGCTCGGAAGCTGACAGATCTGTGTCAAACAGGTTTAGTTTTCCCTTTCTTTTCAACTTTTTTTTTTATCAAATCCCATTCAGCTATTTTGCGAGCGCTAATGCGTAGAGAAACCCTAACATACTTAGTTTTGTAGATCGTTGGAAGAATTTGGATTTAAAAAAAAAAGAGCGATAAGGAAAGTTGAGTTGAGCTAAAATATGAGTGTACCACCCACCCCCTCCCTCCTTGTTAAAATGTTTTATTGTTTGACATTGTTTATGAACATCTTGATCTTACTATTTTATTTTGCTTGAGTTTTATGAAACAAAAACTATTAATGTATTTTTTACATCTCAGATAGCTACATTGTATATGGAGAGCCGCATTGACTCGGTGAGTCAGGCTTTTGCTCGTTAACTTGTAGATTAAGGTTCAATCCATGCATTTTGGGCCTTTCGGAGGAACGTCCCTCTCCCCTATGCCCCCCCCCCCCACCCACCTTTCCCGTCTCTGGTCACATGTGCCTTATTAGTGTACCCATAAAGGATGTACCTTAATCAATATGTTCCTATTTGTCCCTAATTGTCCATCCCAATGACCAACAAATTATTACAAAATTTTCTACTTACGGTTTAGTTTGTGTTTGTTTCTGATATTTGTGTCGATTTTCTCAGGGTTTATATCGCTAATAGTGAAAAAAAAAATGCTCGTAAAAATTATTTTGCAAGAGTTGGCTAACCCATTTGAAATTTTTTTTCGGTTGTCAGCTGCATCGCAGGTTGATATCACGTGTGGGTCGTCCTGAAAGCTTTAACCGACTCATGGGTGAGTAATCTGTGGCACCTGTAAATTGAGTTACAGTTCTCGGTTGAACACGTGCAATGTACACATAATTTCAAAGGGTCTTGCAGCATCTGGTAGCTATTTGGACAGTTGTCACCTGGACTAGGCGCAGTTTTGTTGGCATTTTCCGAATCTCCAGTTGTGCGGGGTTTACACTTGTCTATTTGAATCTTCGAAACCCACATTTTCGCATTTTATTCGGAAAGATTGATATTTGTACAGTTAAGCCACACCATCATTATCCCCCTAACCTATGCCCCGTCTGTGGGTCCATCAACTGAAATCTCGTCAGCCATTTCAGACTGACTGCGCAACCACAAATCTAGGATCATAAGATTAAGTGATACTAACAAAACGAAAGTAGCTGATGGCCAACACTAATTTACAGTCATCGTAAAGGCATGTTCCTTTAGCAACGGAACGATGAATAATGTTAAATGTGAATAATTATCGTACCCTTGCTAAAGGAACATGTGGTAAAGGTAATTTGGCATATTTTTAAAGAAACGCAACTTCGCAATTTGGGAAATCCCCATAAAACATGGCCTAGACCCTAGTCCAGCTGACATTGACAACTGTCAAAATAGCTATGATAGGCTGGGATAGAGGCGGATTATTCTGATAATTCGTGAGATCTGGTCGTGAGTTACTCGATCTTCTTCATTCTCCCAAATTTGTTCTGATCGTGGTAATTGGTTGATTGGTAGTCGAATGGTAGTCGGATAGGATTGCGGCAGGCTCCGTTTGATTGGCGGATAACCACGCTACTGCGTCGCTGATGGCAAGAAGTTCTGTTGTGCACACTGAATAGTGAGGGGGATCCTCTTACCGATGCGGATGCTTTTTGATTGGATGCTCAAACGGTAACCGGTTGCTGAACTACTCATGGAAACAACGGTTTGGTCGTCAATTGAACTGGTGCCCTCTCAATAGATCAATGACCGCATGCTCGTAAGAAATACCCCCATTCCTTTGGACTATCAGGACCACAACAACCAAACACATTAGAACAGCGTTCACACAGAGCTTATTAAAACCATAATATCATAAAACCAGAAATATGTGGACAAAGCTGGATCTAACAAGATATGATAGAATATTTGACCATTAACTGAAAAGGAACAATATTACAATAATAAGTAACTATTCATATAATTTGGTCAAGAGACGAACTCTTTAAATACTACAGAATGTAAACACAGCTGTTTGAGGAATTATACTTTCACTTTCCATATAAGGCAATCGACAGTGCGCGCTAATCATGAGTCACGACTCATTGATGATAGAACGATTTTGGACCTAAACTTTACATATAAATTACAGGACAAATTCAAAATGACAGGGGGTTAAGGACCGCTAGAAATGTTCTACGATATACATTAAATAACATATCAAATGTTCAACCACTAATCTCCACAAATAACAGAAATTAGAACGATAAAGACTTAACCAGAATGTCAGCTATGCTCTTTGAGAAGGAAGCTATGACGTCACGTTGACCAGTTCGTGTTACTATCGGTTAGGGTCGGTTCGTTGATATTAACCTGTGCTCTTTAATTACAATGACCCAACATTATATTACATTACATCCGAATTTCTAAAGCGCACAAAATTAATACCGAGGTTCATAGTGCGCTTTCAAAGTTTTGTGAATTATCTTTCTTCTCATGATTATCAAACAAATAAGTTTTAAGATTTTTCTTAAAGAATTCCACAGTTTTGGATAGTTAAAGTTTAATTAGCAGTGAGTTGCACAGGTAAGGTGATGCGTGATGAAATGCATGTGTTGACTGTATTCAAAAATAGTCTGGGACACTGAGGTTTTGAGAAGATGATCTGAGAGAGCGAGATGATGAAAGTGTCAATCAAGTCTGTTATGTAACTTGGAGCTGTACCATTCAGCGCTTTATCTGTTTGAGAGAGGATTTTAAAAATGATAAAATAGCGTTGTTTAATAGGCAGCCAGAGCAAACTTTCCAGAACTGGAGTTAAATATTCATGCTTTCTGGTTCCAGTTAAAAGTCTGGCTGCGACATTTTGGACACGTTGCAATTGTTGAATTTGATAATCAGGAAGGCCATACAGAATTCCGTTATGGTAATCAAGTTTGGATGTTATTAGGGCCTGTATCTATGGAAGGTGGAATGGCTTTTTATTCAATGTTCTTCTTTGCTATTTCTTAACTTTTAATTCTAAATTCTTATCTATTAATTTGCACGCTTAATTCAACATTTGTTATTGCAGACTTTTTCTTTCCTCTTGGTTAAATATGAATGGAACCATTGGAAAACCGCACCTCTTAAACCAATTTCTGTCCACAGAGTATCCAGTAGACCATAGTATCTAAGGTATCAAATGCGGCTGACAAGTCAAGTATGACCAAGATCGCTGAGTGTCGTCTATTGATCTCCTAATATATATCATCAACATTCTTAATAATTTCTGTTTCTGTGGTGTGAAATGGTTTGAAGGCACTTTGGTATGGATTAACCAAATTATTCAAATGCATGTATTTATTCATTTAAATGTTAAACTGATCTAAATGTTTTGTGTTTCCTCTGGTTGATAATCATCATCTATGATCTGATTCTCTTTTGGTTAGTGTTCAATCATTTTATATCAAAATGTAAATAATGATTTTTAGTTACCAATCCAAAATTACAATCGAGTTATCCCGAACTTTTTGAAATATAAACTGAAGATACAATCCTATGATGGTATTCTTACGTGGAGAATCAAGAAACAAAAATATTTACACCTGTAATTTAATTAGACTTGTGCAGGTAGGTTTATTTACAAGCATATTTCAGAATGCCATACGTTTTTTTTTGTAGCTTGAACATGCTGCATGTAGCATATGTCATTTTAAGAAAGAAAAAATCATAAAATTAAACTCAACATGTGCATATATATATAAAATGATGAATTCTTGATATACTGATAAATAGTTTCTTAAATAAAATTTCATGCATCATCGAAACTGTTGGTTCTAAACACAGGTGGGAATAAAGCAAGCTTGTCAGTCAGGTGAGGTTGACGCCCACTACAGCTGATAAGATTATTATATTATTATTATACTTATCAACCTTCTACCAGTTCCGTTAAAACGTCATCTGAATTTGGAGATTTTTGGGAATTGTAATAATAATAATAATAATATAAGTTATATATTGTCTGCTTCCAACTCGTTAAATTCAGATAATGACCTCAACTGTATCTGTTCCATTGATAGATTATATCAGGTTTAATTACATTTCATCAGTACCACATTCAGTGCCAGTTATTTAGGTTGTATCCCGTCCCAGATTGATCAACAACAACTCAAGGTTATTAGATTATATGTAGAAAACCATGACAAGACTCTAAGATGTTAAAAAAACATTAGAAGGAACACGGAATGGCTTTACATGCATGTGATCCAAGCAGGCCCGTAGCCTGACCAGTATTCCTTGGGGGGCAAACGTGCAATCGAGGGGGGCAATTTAGCAAAGCACCTTGACAGACGATGTCCAGGTTATTTTTGTTATTGCCGTTTTAGTTTAAACGTAGTCGGGTATGTTTTATGGCAAAACGTTGAACAAATACGTCCAAGTTAATTTTCTGGGTACGCTTCCTGTTGAAGGCAAGAAGAACAAGATTGCGCTGGCGAAGCTGAGTCATAGATCGTCGTTGTGGTGAGTCAACGCGAGTAAGTGTTGAAAAGCTGCTTTCACAGAGTGCAAGTCGTAGTGTCGGAACCATCAGGCAATTTGTCTTTTTTTATAAAATATTTATCCATTTTTCCTACTTGGGTTGTTTGATTCATATGAATACAATTTAGGATAATATATGTCTATTGCTTAATATTTATAATCAACCAATCAAATCTTTTGAATTTTGAGACGAGACAGATTACAATCCAGTATCAGACCAATAATTTGGTTACCAACGACGCTTTACTTCAGACTTTTTATGATTTTCAACGAACTCAATTGTATCAAATTATCTATTCTTATGTAATTTAATTTAAAAATGTTATGAAAAGCTATGATGTCTTGTTTCATCCTCAGCTAAGTATAAACAGAAAGGTATTTAAAAACAGTTCTTAAAGTGATACTACGTCTTAGAATTAACATAAAATTGAAGAAGAAACTGCCGCCACTGGCTATCTCTGGGATGTTCAGACCCCTCTGTTGTTTTGATGTGATGTACATGTATTCTAAACAAAGTGTATGGTATCGACAATGTATATGTCTGATAATTGTTTCTGTGTGTAGTCAGGAAGCCACCTAAACTCACATATGTAATAATGAGCAAAGTAAACTATGGTATGACATCGTACCGTTCAATAGGTGCTCACATAACCCATATCAAGTAATGCAAATATAATAGACAACTATAGTAAAGGAGCGCCTTCACTATCCGTTTGACCAATCACACCTTAGTTTCAGAAATAGGATTTTTTTTAGCTTACATAATCGGTGATAGTGTTCACAGCTCATCGTCGAAATTTGACCCTTCAAATCTATGTTTATCCATAATTATTCACATTTGAAAGTTAAAAATTCGACTCGAATTTTATTGAAACTATGCCATATATAGAAAACACATTACAGGAATAGACAGTGAAATTTCTAGTTTGAGGTATATTTGAAGGGATTATTCGATTTTCGTTTTAGTACTCATTAAGACTATTAAAGCACAATATAGATCCGAATTCATACCGGAAAATGCCGACTGTTCCCCTTTAATTTTAATGTGATATACTTCATAACAATTCATTATGTGTATGACTTTAGACCATATTTTCAGTAGAGTGTCAGAGCTAACCATATGCCATGTAATCACACCTTTCTCTTTATAACCACACAGATCCGCCCGCTTTCATACCTGTACAATAGAACAGAAACAGTGAGTATCCCAATTTTCGAATACAAATGAAAAGGTAAACATCGTTTAAATAAACAAAAGGCAAGAGAGATTCAAAAACTTACTGTGCTGTTTTGGTTGTTCAAATATAGTCCATGTCTGAACAATATCACAGATATTTGTCCATCGGGTAGCTTAGGGAACATGCATACCATTTCGAGGATTTATTTCGAATGGGAACTGCAGTTTTAGGACAAGAGTTCCCAACAGAATTGATTAACTTTATCGAAGTTTTCCGTAAATAGTCGTACAGCGAGTTGAGATTGATCCACATATCATCGCCAGCCCTGAGAACGTATTTAGCATGATTACAGAATAAAGTAACAATTTAAATCCCATCAATGTTTTGTAGGTTAAATTCTGATGACTGTCATGAAAAAAGATAATTTCTTTATCAATCTTTGCCTGCTGCAACAAAACTGCTGAAAAGAACTGCTGCCGAAAAAGAAAGCATATCTGGTATTAGCGATGTGTTTGTATTAGCAATATTTCTAGGAATGGAGAAAATAATAAAAACATCTACATTAATATCATATTGTTCATTACAGATATTACTGTTCATTATATCATATATAAAGTTATGTAGAAAACAGTTTGTACAATTTTTTTTTCTTTTTACATTGTTTTATCTGACAATATGTTATCTTCTCACTTTGTTATCTATCTGACAATCCGATATCTTTTCTCGCTGTGTTATCTGACAATCCCATATCTTTTCTGGTTGTGTTATCTGACAATCCGATATCTTTTCTCACTATTTAATCTGACAATATTTTATCTCTTCTCTCCGTGTTATCTGACAATCCGGTATCTTTTCTCACAGTATTATTTGGCAATCTGATATCTTTTCTGATTGTGTTATCTGACAATATGTTATCTTTTCGCTCTGAGTTATCTGACAATATGTTATCTTTTCTCACAGTATTATCTGGCAATCCGATATCTTTTCTGATTGTGTTATCTGATAATATGTTATCTTTTCGCTCTGTGTAGTAGTATATGAGCTTACACATTGGTCGCATAGGGATTCCCAATTCCATTTCATTTCATGGGAAAAATGCGACCAATCTATGAGCTCCCAAAAAAAGACCTAAATTCCCTACATTTCATAAATTCTTACAGCAAAACATCCTACATTTCATAAAACATCCTACATTTCATAAATTCTTACTTTAAAAAAGACCAAAAACACCTTCAATCAATTTCCTACATTCCATCAAAAAAAGCATATTAAAAATACCCTTATGTAAAATAACATCCGGTTTTTAAATAATGTAGAAGGGAGATAACTCTTGTTTTTGGAAAATTTCTACTCAAATTTTAACCTAAAGAATGGCAAATAAAATACTAGATCCAATCTTTAGATTATACGATCCGATTCGTTATTCATTTAACAAGAAAAAAGAGGATTGTATTATCATCTCACCGACTGGTGGTTCTAAATCCCAATTGAATGATGGTGGTAGAATTACCTTCGAAATAAATTCATTATCGAATTGGTTGCTTCTTTCCGATGCCTATTTCAGATGTGATTTCAAAATTAAAAACGGAACTCAGAATCAAGTTCCACAAACTAATACAACGTTAGAAAACAATTTCTTTCCATCTTTATTTAGCGAGATGGTTTTGGAAGCTGGTTCAAATCCGATAGAAACAATCAAACACCCTGGGGAATTCGACACAATGTTGAAGACAGTTTTATATCCTAAAGATTTCGATTCAGTCTCGGGTTGGATACCCGATGTTGGGGTGGAAGTGTTTTAAAAGAACCGGTAAGAAATGTTGCAAATGATGCTGATTTAGATAGAGTGAGAGTTGATGCTCGAAACACAATAGAAAGAGTAGCACTAGCAGCTAATCATGGATTTGAAAAACGAGTAATTTAGTACAATAATATTGTTGAGAATAATAGGTGGGGTAATTACGTAAATTGGAAATTATATCCTTTATTCGGTCTGTTGGAACACAGAAAGGTTTCCATAGGGTTACCATATAAAATTCATCTACAAAGAGAAATCAACGATGATAAGATATTCTTTGGAGAGAATGGTTCAGATGCAAAATTAGAAATAACGAATCTCCAACTTTTCATACCCGTAATAACACCATCAATTGAAGTAGAAACGAGAATATTCAACTCATTAACTAAAGATATTGAAATAGCTTTTCTTCACCGTAATACGGTAGGTAGCATGACTTTAATTGGAGAATCCACCACGTGGCCAATCACTAACACTATTAAACCAGCAAGATATTTAATGGTTGGTTTCAAGAACTTACCAGATTCTCAAACGAATAACAATAATGTCTTTAGAGTGGCAATGAACCAAACTCAAAATCCTTTAATCCATAAAGTTCAAGTAAGATTAAACAGCGATAATTATCCTAACCAACCTTTGACAATTAATCCAACCACAAAGGATTATAATGAATTGTATAGAAACTATAAAAATATGTGTGAATTATTTGGAAATCCACCTCAATTTGAATATGTAGATTTTGCACTTAATCATCCAATCTTCTGTTTTGATCTATCAGCTCACCAAGAAGATCTTTTCAAAACAGGAGTCAACATAAATATTCATATTGAAAAAACACAAGGAGGTGTAACAGGTTATTGTTTATTATTGAAAGAAGCAAAACATTTAATTAAAATAGCAGATAGAAGAATAAGAATTGAGTAAAAAATACACCCTTAAAAATGAAACCAGAAACTTTAGTTATGAAAATAATAGAAGCTGTTGAAACAGATTCCCCAACTGTAATAACTTTCAACGGTAAAAAAATCAACATAACTAAAAAACTTATTGATAAATACAAATATTGTAAAGTCAGAGAATATATATTGAAATTGATAAAATGTAAAAAAAGGTGAATTTATATTTTCCCTACCTTTAATATTTGCTAGTATTACCGCGGCGGCTACAGTGGCTGGTGCTACAGCTGGTGGAGTAAGCGTTGCCAACGAAAAGAAAGCAGCTGCAGTAACAGCAGCCGAAGAACATAGACACAATTTTGAAGTAGAAAAGCTAGGAAAGCAAGCCGCTGCTGCAAAGAAAGCAGCTACTGCAAAAAAAGGTTCAGGAGTGGGAGATATGATAGGCACAATGAAAGAATTTGGAAAAAGATTTAGTGAAGAAACCAAGAAAACTGTTAAACAAGGATTAAATAAATTAGTAGATAGTATTGATACGGGAGAAATCAAAGTCAAACATAATGGTAATGGAATATTTTTAAGAAATATACACACTGGAGAAGGAATATATCTTTCAAAGTATAAAGGAGAAGGAGTGATTTTTGGAACCATTTAAAATAATAAAAATGGGCAAAAAATTTAATCATTCAGAAATATTTCCTAATAACCCTATGCTCATGTGTATATGCGGTAGTTCCGGTTCTGGAAAAACACATCTCACTTTTAACATGTTGACAACACCAAACCTTTTAGATTTCGATTCTTTGTATATCTACACAACAACACCTGAGCAATCGTATCATCAATTTCTCAAAGCTTTAGAATATTTACCAAAGAAAGATGTTCAAGACCTATTCCCATATTACGAAGAAAACGAAGAAGAAATGGAAATAAAAGATATCATAGATAACTACATCGAAGGAAAGAAACCAACGGATATAAAAGTTTTTCTTACGAAAAATATTAATGATCTAGACTTTTCTAATATTGATAGCAAACGAAAGAACTTAATATTGTTTGACGAATGCGTTGCGCAAATAAATCAAGCTGTTCAACAAGAATTCTTCACGAAAGGAAGACATCACAACTGTCACTGCATATACCACTCCCAATCTTTTTACGGGATGGATTCTATGTTCATTAGAAAAAATGCAAATTGTTTTTTATTATTTGAATTAAACGATAAAGATTTATCTCAAATCATTCAGTCGATAAATCACGGAATGGACAGAGATGCATTTAAAAAGGTTTGTAAAACTCAATGGAAAAACCCAGATGATCACGGATATATATTTGCTAATACTAGAAAACCTACAGGTGAAAGAGTTATGACAGACATTTGTTAACTTTTATTTTTTTAAAAATGAGTAGCGATTGGAATAATATTTTAAAAAGAAATAAAAAATATATCAAACTCTATTTCAACCCATATTAAAATCTCAAGAGGATATTAAAAAGAAATTAGAACCTAAACAAATTCAACAACCACCGTTTCCTTCTCCTTATCAAATAGAATATCCCATTGAATATGATGGTATTATAATTAGGTCATTAGATGATATAAATCATTATTTTTCAAACCCAGACCCAGATTTACGAAAGAGCATTTCACCAATTGTTGATAATGATGGGTGATTGTTTAATGGATATAGAATAAAATTTGAAAAATTGTACCCTTTATTCAAAATCGATAGAAAAGACTTTACATTTACAACAACAGAAGTTTTAATAGATTTAATGAATGGGGGGAATCCTGGTATTGCCGATTATAAGGATTTAGTAGCATACTCAAAATTTCTAGAAGAAATAAGAAAGACAGGACCCGAAACAAATAGATCGAAAGAAGTTAAACTATATATAAAAGCAATTGAACATGCTGAATACGAAGTTGACGAAGCGAGTGATTATAATGAAGACAATCCACCAATCACAGAACAAATAGACGAATTGGAAAAGGAGAGAAAACAGTGGACAAGGTATAACGTTTTTATCCGACAACAACGAGGAACTACTTAATAGATTACGAATAATATTAGCGGCAATGAAGGAAGGACATCGATCAGACAGACAATATAATGAAGTAAATTGTATACTAAAAAGACTCCTAGAAAAAGGTATCATAGATAAAAATGATTATAAAAGCGTGATTAAAAATGTCAAATAAAGAACAACTATTCGCCATCACCTCAAATAAATCAGACATTAAATTGTCTCTAGATGATGAGTACGAACTCGATCGCAATCAAGAATATGAATTGGGATTAAAGTATTTCTCTGTTTACAATTCCATTAGAAATATCAACGAAAAAAATAACCAAATAAAAATATCAACAGATAACGGAGTTATGTTCAAAACCATACGTTTACTACCAGGAAGCTATGAATACATAGCCATTAACGAATACCTATCTGAATACGCAGGTAAAAACAATATTGAATTCGAAGGTAATTTGAATCTGCACAAAATAAAATTGATATTAAGAAATAATAGTCAAGTTGATTTCAACGTAGAAAATTCACTGAATACGTTACTAGGATTTAATAAACGAGTATACACGCAATCCACTTTAGCACCACACAAAGCTAATATCGAAAATGATATCGATGTCATAAATATACATTGCAATTTGATAAACGGTGGATTTTTCAATAAATACAAACGTCAGATTATTTACAGTCTTCCAACATTCACTGTACCGATAGGATATAGAATTATAGAGAAACCATTTCAAACGACGTATTTACCACTTAATTCCTTTATGATTAAAGATATAAATCTGGAAATAAAAGATGGTAAAAATAGGTTTATAGATTTTGGTAACGAGGAAATTGTTATTCAACTTCATTTAAAACAAAAAAATTAACACTCTTCATTCTCTTCTTGAATAGTGAATCGAAATCATCAAATTCATAGTTTTCATCCAAGTTCAATTCTTTTCCGTCGTTGTAAGGATACATGATTCCTTCACTGTTTGGTGCTTTTCTCTTAACGAGATTTAGATAACTTCTAAAAACTTTCTTTTGTTTATCATCATCCTTTGGAATAACTACTCCATTGGTGAAACTTTTTACCCAAGGTTTCTTAAATCATTCGTTACATTGAGTCCACTAGCTAATCGAAAATAATCTTCTACGGATATCTTATCTTTAGAGTAACCCTTAAACGTTTTCTTTTCTTTTAAAACACCATCGGAAGTTAGAATGATATTGTATTTATCTTTTGGCGCTAAATATAAACCAAATATAATTCCACCATCACCGTAATCATTCTTTCCTTTACAATAATCATTTTCGGACACCAACCCAGCTTCATTTAATTTATCCCAATTGCTAGACGAAATGTATAAACTATCGGTATCCGTATAGTATATTTCAGGCTTATAAAATCCATCTATCACACGAATAAAATTATTCATTATTTTTTTACTGTGAGATAAAACGAATGATCCCAAATGACTAGGTGTTAGTCGTGTAGATTTAGGAGAAATAAATTCTTTTTCTTCTTCATTTATCTCAACTATATATTGACTATCATTTACTTTTTCATAGCTTTTGACGTGTGAATCGTAGTTGGCTTTTAAAGTCGCTTCACTCCATGGATGTCTCGATGTAGTTATATCCTTCTGAATAGATTTACCATACAAGGAATTACCTAATAATTTCATGCAATTACTACCCACAATATTACCTTCTCGTTTATATTTATTCTAATAATTCGTCCACCGGCTTTAACTATTTATTGAATATCGACCGATGTTAAAACATCTGAACAGAAACCATTTCTGAATCTGATTTTAGTGCCAGTTTCCTTTTTACCTTCTTTATTCGTGAAAGTGATTTTATTTTTAGCTGGTATGGGTTGGGAGAACATGTTTTTGGGATATTCAAACCAGACTTTTAAAATAGCAGTTCTAGGTCTGAATTTCTGTTCATTAAATAGCTTAACAAATTCTTTATTTTCTTCTTGTCGAAATGGTCTACCACTTTCCGCTCTCGGATATTCGCTATCTAAATCCGACATGGCGGAAGCGTACAAACCGTTAGCATCAAAGGCCATTAGTTTAGTACATTTTAGTTTTTTAAGTCTCGAATGAACCTCCGTTTTATCTTTCGTGCTAGCGCTATATTCTTTTAATAAATCAATTATATTATTACTTACTGTTTCTGTGTATTCACTTAATATATTACAAATTTCATCCATTTATTCGTTTCAAATGATTTTCGATTTGCCGAAACTCTTCCGCCTTTAATACTTTATCTGATGAAATATCTTATAAAA
The DNA here is from genome assembly GCF_000327385.1 of Lottia gigantea. Lineage (NCBI taxonomy): Eukaryota > Metazoa > Mollusca > Gastropoda > Lottiidae > Lottia > Lottia gigantea. The sequence goes on from NW_008709220.1 coordinate 1,001,782, forward strand.
GGGTGAGTATGTGAGTAAACCTTTTCTACATTATCCTTTTCGTTGTGTTTCGGAACCATTCTAGTATTTCATACCATTCTTCTTCAACCATTTCTTTATCGTAATGATATAAATAATACCAACCCTTTAAAGATAAAGAAGGAGCCGTTAGATTATTGGAAATATTCTGAAATGCAACTTCTTTCATTGCTTGATTGTATTTTATCAAACAAGCTCCGAGACATAACGTATCTCTTTTAGCGTAAGGTTCCCATTCGTGTCTTAAAGATTCCCAATTATCTTTAGTGTATTTTGCAATATTAACATCCTCAATCTTTCCCAAATTCATTGGTAAATTAGATGAATTTCCCCATGCTGCCAAACTAGATGATTCATGTTGATAGGAACATATGAAATTAATATTTTGCAAATAATTAGAATTACCCTTTATTTTCCATATTTTCTGTAAATCTTCATCAGTGAATGAATTAGTTAAAGGTAGAGACAGAATTCCTCTAGCTGTTTTTAAAGGGCATTGTGTTAATTTTTTTACGTTTTTGATCATGATCCAGTTATCAAAACCGCTAGCGTTATGAGCAATTAATGTTATTCTTTTTTTATCTATTTTTCCTAAACGTTGTAACATTTGATCGATGCAATCTGTACCTACAAATATTTCTACTATATTAGTCATGATTTTGATGGAAAATTCTTCTGGAATGGGATCTGTCGGCTTTAAATCTGGAAAGAGATTATTTATTCTGTTTAACATTTTTCTTAGTTTTTCTAAATTAATTAACGTGCAAGAATAAGGTATGGCTTTATTTTCGTTATAGGTTTCGCAATCCCATGCGTATAAACAATCATCGGGAATGGTTGGAAAAACATTTAGTTTTAGAGGTGAAACTTGCGTTACCGCATTATCATCTTTACAAGTTCTCCACACGTTTTCATCGTAATTATCTTCTATTTCTTTAATACATAAGGTTTTGTTATTTCTTCTAATGAGACAGAAATGTTCTTTGTGTAAATAAAAAACCCAATCTAATCCTTCGGATACTTTCTTTGGTTGAAAATGTCTATGTTTGGGCATATAAATTTGAAAATAAGTATTAAATTTCTTATTGAATTCACTGATTCTAGCAGTTGTCATAACTCCTTTTCTGTTTGATCATGAAAAACTGTTGATGAAATCTTGAAAATCTCTCTTGTAGTCTTCGTTTAAAACACGATTAACGCACTTTACAAAGCAGTATCCATCGCTCGGTATATAACAATTTATACCGATATATTCATTTATCTTTTTGAGTAGGGTAACACCACTACCCTTTTTTGATCTTTTTATTTCTTTGAAATTGTTTTTACGAAAAATTATATTTCCTGTGAAATACCAATCAGAAGCATCCGATTTTATATCCACTGTTGCGAATTTTTGTTGACTTTTATAATATCAATCATTATTAACAAAATATAGTTTTACGTATTCAAAGTCTGATGTTCGTAAAAACTCATAACTCATATTTCCTTCTTTTTGTGGTTCTAGATTTCTAATAATATTCATTGATGGTGGAGTTTCCGTCGCCAATAACATATCAAAATCACTCAATATAAATTCATCTTCTTCTTTATCTGGTATGATTAACATTTTAAACCTATCTATATATTTTCCACTCGTTTTAATTTCATATAAGTGTCGAGGCTTGTTGTTTTCGTCGTTAATTTCAAATTCTTTAGTTTCTACATTTTTTGTACCATTGATAAACTGAAGAACTTTTTGAGCGTTAAATTTTTTATCAGAAAAATGAGAGTCTTGTGTGAAGAATATTGAATCAACTTTTACCTGAAAAGGGAAAGTTATTTCAATTATAAGTTTTCCTCGGAAAGTAAAATTTATTGGACGATAATCATCCTCATCATCATCATCAAAAATATAATTGGGATGAATAGTATAATTTGGAACACAATATACTCTAATATTTGCTGTAAATCCATATGTTTTATATTCATAGTCTTTTGATTTATCAATATTATTAGTAATAGAAGCACTAAAAAAACCCAAATTTCTAAATGGAAGATTGAAATAATATGATTCCTCCTTGAGAAACTTTTTTTCTAATGCGACTATATTTTTGTCCTGTTTCAAAACTAGGTTATTAATAGTGGTTATCTGTTGTTGAATAACACTATCATCAATGTTCTGTATTTGTTGATGAATATAGGTTTTGATTTCGCTATCATCTATGTTTTGTATTTGTTGTTGAATATAGGTTTTGATTTCGTCTATGTTTTGTATTTGTTGTTTAATATTTGTTAGTTCTTTTTGTAATTCACTGTTAAGTTTAGTTTCTAGAGCATTTAATTCCTGTTGAAACGTATCTTCATTTTCTATCAATTGTTGAATGTCTAATTTTTGTTTTGCAATCTTATCCTCTAATTTAGATATTAATGAAATTAAATTTTGTAACTCAGTTTTATTCGCTACGTTGACCAATTCTTTTTGAATAAAACTTATTAATCTTTTTATTACCTCTTGTTGTAGTTTAGTATCATTAACAACATTTTTATTATTTAGTTGACGTTTGAAGAATCTTTTCACATTACTTATTTTATCTTCTAAATGGTTTTTATTTACTTCAATTGAATTTATTTGATCCCGTAAATATTTCTTGTGAACAGCGTCATTATCGTTTTCCGGAGACTTTAAATTAGTTACTTTGAAATTGTTCATATCTAAATCATTCCGATTTGATCCAGAAAGTAAGGTTTCGCTTTATTTATCCACGCTGTAGTGTTAGGTATTTTAGTTTCTAAAGATAAAGAACCTAATCCAAACTTGTTCGCCATTTTTATTGAGTTAAATTTATTACAATTTTTTCGAATTGTTTTCCTAAACTCAACTGATATAAAACCCAAAGTGAAAGCTGACCACAAAACTTTTGTCCCGGTAATTGAATTTGAAAGGAAGAACATTTGATTGGTTTATTAGTCAATTGCATTATCTCTTCAGTGAGTTCTAATCCATAAGAATCGAAGAAATATAAGTTAGAGTCTTTGTACAAAGCAGAATGATGAACTCCTTTTTGATCGGAAGTGTGTATATTTGTTATAGCGTAAAACGGTGATATATTTAACTCATTCGCCCATCTCATAAGTTGAAAGTTTGTGGTTGTATCGGTTCCATATTTATCGAGAAATTCATTCATTTTTAAAAGTCGGTTTTTTGAAGTTCGTTTTGATAAAACCTACCTATGATTTGTTCTTTGTCTTGATCGATTAATTCATATGTCGGAGGTGATGTGGTGTTTACTTTATCAACGATGAATATTTCGTTCGCCCAGTATCCAACGTAACATTTTTCGAATTTGCTTTTATATTTGAAAATACGAACTCGATCTCCGACTTTAAATTTGGGTTTGATATTTAAATTCTTTATTTCATTTTCGTAGTTATGTTGCGCGTTAATTGACTTTATAATATTTGGATTACTCGAGGCTTGTGTTGGTGTGACACCTATAGATGAATGAATTTTGTTATTGTATTCATCTACAACCTCTGGTAATATTTTAAGCCATTTTTGGGATTTCAATACCGTGAATTTTTTGAATAATTCATTTTTTAGAGTCCTGTTAAATCTTTCTATTACTACAGCTTTACGTTCGTTATGCGTGCTGTAAATTTCAAATCCCAGAGATTTCATATTTTTGTTATAAAATTCACTTCCTTTATCTACCCACAGTTTTTCTGAATGTCGGTTAGATTGTTTCATAATCGTTTCAAATGCTTGTTTGACTGATAATCCCGTTTTGTTTTTCAAAGGAATAACCCATACATATCTCGTATACAAATCCATAACTGTTAAGCAATATTTAAATCCTCTTTCGACTGGCATATGAATTAAATCGGCTGACCATATTGCATCTTCTTCAAACACTTTAACTTTTAAAAAGTTTTTAGTTTTTCTAAATTCTTTATGAATTTCATCCGCTAATCCCATGCCTAATTTCATCTTTGCTTTTAACAGTTTTATGATTAATGCTCTTTGCATTCTATCTTTGAAAGTTGGATTTGGAATATTTTCAAGTTCGATTATCATTTGTCTGTCTGCTTCGTGTCTGAAGTTTATGTCTTTATTTCTGTATAAAATATCGTGTTTAAGCGCAGCGGCGTCAACTCTATTGACTGGTTCTTCCCCTGGTTTGGGTTTATCGTTTTCGTCTAGTCGCAGATCTAACCTGGTACCTGGACCGGTGTAATTATGACACGGAAGATGTTTTTCTCCGGGATATTTCGCCCATGGAAATCCAGGAAGAGAGCCCAATGATTTTTGTATATCTCCTGAACCGAAATAAGTTTTTGGAGCGTGAGCGACTATCATTTTTATCCTATAACTTAAAAACCTTTTCCTTTCCTTTCTTCTAATCTCCTGTTTCGCAGATCTCTTATTAGTTGTAATTCTTTCAATTCGTCAGATTGTTTCACTGCGTCGCTTATACTCTTTCCCGCTTGCGCGATTGAGCCGACGGCTTTCGCTCCGGTTGAAATGAGTGATTTGTTGTTTGAAACAAAGCTAGCTACTTTTGGAATTATTTTTGAACCTAGAGAAAATATTGATGAAAAGATACCGTCGCCCGAATAATCTTCGAATCTGTGTTGTTCGTGTTTTAGAATTAAACTCATCCTATTTTTAAATTAGTTAATTTAACGAAGAAATTGTGGTTTGTTTTTTTTCCAAAACAAGAGTTATCTCCCTTCTAGAAGTTTCTAGACTAAAAATAACATCACTTAAAACGAGACTATTAAAAAACCAGATGTTAAGCGAAACAAGGATGTTATTTTTATATAATGGTAATTTTGATATGCTTTTTTTGATGGAATGTAGGAAATTGATTGAAGGTGTTTTTTGGTCTTTTTTAATGTAAGAATTTATGAAATGTAAGAATTTTATGAAATGTAGGATGTTTTATGAAATGTAGGGAATTTAGGTCTTTTTGGGAGTTTGCACATTGGTCGCATTTTCCCCATGAAATGAATTGGAATGGGGAATCCCTATCTGTTATCTGGCAATCCGATATCTTTTCTCACTGTGTTATCTAGCAATTTGATATCTTTTCGCTCTGTGTTATCTAGCAATCCGATATCTTTTGTCACAGTGTTATCTGGCAATCCGATATCTTTTCTCACTATGTTATCTAGCAATCCGATATCTTTTCTCACTGTGTTACCTAGCAATTCGATATCTTTTCTTACTGTGTTATCTGGCAATCCGATATCTTTTCTCACAGTGTTATCTAGCAATGCGCTATCTTTTCTTACTGTGTTATTTAGCAATTCGGTATCCTTTCTTACTGTGTTATCTGGCAATCCGATATCTTTTCTCACAGTGTTATCTGGCAATCCGATATCTTTTCTCACTGTGTTATCTAGCAATCCGATATCTTTTCTTACTGTGTTATCTAGCAATCCGATATCTTTTCTCACTGTGTTATCTAGCAATCCGATATCTTTTCTCACTGTGTTATCTAGCAATCCGATATCTTTTCTTACTGTGTTATCTAGCAATTCGATATCTTTTCTCACTATCTTATCTGGCAATCCGATATCTTTTCTCACTATCTTATCTGGCAATCTTACTAATTTTTAATTAGTTTACAAATTTACTTTATTCTGTAGTCATGCTAAATACTAAAACGCACGAAAATCGCAAAATCCCTTCAAATATACCTCAAACTAGAAATTTCACTGTCTATTCCTGTAATGTGTTTTTATATATGGCATAGTTTCAATAAAATTCGAGTCGAATTTTTAACTTTCAAATGTGAATAATTATGATTAAACATAGATTTGAAGGGTCAAATTTCGACGATGAGCTGTGAACACTATCACCGATTATGTAAGCTAAAAAAAATCCTATTTCTGAAACTAAGGTATGATTGGTCAAACGGATAGTGAAGGCGCTCCTTTACTATAGTTGTCTATTATATTTGCATTACTTGATATGGGTTATGTGAGCATCTATTGAACGGAACGATGTCATACCATAGTTTAGATTGCTCATTATTACATATGCCAGTGGCGACAGCCCCTCGGACGTAAACCTGGCTCCACCACTGGAGCTAGTCAAGGAACCCAAACAAGGTTTGGCTTACTCTCTATCTCTTATATTGACCAATCTTAATTTTAAGATGTACTTTAACCTTAACAGTTCTTACAATAGATCTGATGCAATACATCAAAGACATTGACAGGGTGTTGTTACAGAAGTTTAAAACAATGTTGCCGGCAATTTTAAAGAGACAGTTTGGGGTTACTCTGTTACACAAGCATACATGTAGTCATTTGGTCAGAAGCCGAACAATATCTGCCAACACATCACCTATTAGCACATGGAGTTGTTGTGGTCATATCTGTCATACTTTGCAATCATGTTCTCCAAAACGATGCCATTCATGAACATAAATCCACTTATCATTCGCAACTCTTTCTCTTGTATGTCACATAATATTTGTTCCTTATTAATATGATCTATATAAGCGGAACCAATTGTCTGAACGTTTCTCTGCCCATCTCCGTATAGTATTAAACAAGATTATCCCTGTTGCACCTCATTTTAACTTACCTGGTCATTCTATAGCCCACATCAATGTAGGCTAACTGTTGTCGCCCAGCACCATGGGCTGGAGTCTAATAGGAAACGCAGTGAGATGAATATTATTCATTGTTTTTTGTAGTGTAGTTTTGCAAGAATTCTACTCTTGGAAACATTCTTTCGATGTAAATGTTGACAAAAATTCGTTTTGTGTCTGGTTTAGAATCGTAGAACGTCCTGCCGAAACAACGTACGGTACAGAATTGAGAACACGAATTCTTGTTCTATAAAACTTGAAATGTCTCAAGCTTCGGAGTCTCTGCTTCTAAAGATTCAGATCAGGGAGAATGTCAGAACGATGCGAACAAGCCCAGGTGACCAGTTTTTATTTTTTAGAGGTAATCCGATGACCACGAATGGAAGATCCGCAACCAAATCTAATCGACCAGACTTTAATCACTTTTTAAGTCCGTAAATTCTTATCCAATCAAAACATCAGGCTTGTATTCTTATTGATAGCAAACTTAAAATTTGTTCCATAAGTCCACCCTTATCCACGTAATTAGTCCACGATTAGTCGTTATCGGGCGTTTGGTGGTTTCGCAGATGACCCCTCTGATTTTGTTGCCAGGGATGTAGTCCAGTGGCAGAGCACCAATGTATGTTTTTGAATACATAAATTTTTTATTGTTTGATCTGCCTCAGATGGCCCTTCTGAACACATTTCACTTTGGCACAATTGGGGAATTTGTTTTATGGACCAAATTCAAAATGGCCACTATCTTCGATATTCCGAATACTATCGGTGTCATAACTTTGCTTCAAAGTGGCACCCGGTGTAAATGTGTTCAGACGGGACATCTGAAGCAGAAAAAACAATAAAACATTGTTTGTACTCCAAAACATACTTTCATCAAAATCTAATGATCTAACAGACTAATGCTCTGCTTCCTATTGTCACATTTGTATGCGTAACGGAGGATTGTATTCTTCACCATCTTTCAGTGTCTGACGGTCTAAGTGGACAGGGAAAACATTATGGTTCTGTAATCGTTCTTTGCGGCTTGATATTTCAGGGGAGTGAGGAGACTTCCGTCGTAGGCATGCTCACCTCATACAGGGCACTAGAACATCAAAGAAAATTGACTATCATTAGAGATGTGAAACAATAATTGCTAAAGATGGGCTATTATTGAGCACCACTTGAGGGTAGAGGAGATTGCATTGTGGTTACCCGTGCTGTCCTGTACGGACTTTATATGTCGTTACACTTACAACTTGATCACCTTTCATCGCATCAGTTAAAACAGGTAATGAGTCGCCGGTTGTTTTGCTCTTGACATGGACAAAGGCATGTCGACTGTCACTCAAAGCTGTGCGACTTCTTACACTGTGAGTTTCTTTTAAATAATAAACATTTTATTAATGATACTAAACTACAACAAGAGGTAAAAGGTTTAATAAGTTTTATTCAAAAAGAATTGGTCAACGTAGCGAATAAAACTGAGTTACAAAATTTAATTTCATTAATATCTAAATTAGAGGATAAGATTGCAAAACAAAAATTAGACATTCAACAATTAATAGATAACATTCCAGGTGAAAATGAAGATACTTTTCAGATAACCACTATTAATAACGTAGTTTTAAAGCAGGATAAAAATATACTCGCATTAGAGTATCTCAAGAAAGAAAATAAATCATATTATTTCAATCTTCCATTTGGAAGTTTGAGTAATAAAGATGCTTCTATTACTGATAATATTGATAGATCAAGAGAGTATGAATAAAGTATGAACAAGATAAAGAATTTATAATATTTTCATCAATAATTGAACGTAATGGTAGATTAGAAGTTGGAGATATATATACTTCTAGATGTTCAATAAAAATCAATGTCGAAAAACCAAAAATTTCAGTTCATCTGAATAAGATTTATGATTCGAAAGAACATGTATCCTTAGTAACTGTAGAAGCTTTTATTATTAAACCTGAAATAATTATAACAGATAATGAAAAAATACTGCCTGGTGGACATCTTACTGGTCAAGCTATTGTAGATATTAATCACTTTCCATCTTTTGCTTTATCAGAAGTTCACTTAATTTAATTACCTAAAAAACTACATAATAGAAAAATAAAATGAACTAAAAGAAAAACTAAAACACTTCAACAAATGTAGAAAAACATGGAGTAGAAGTGATTCTGTTTTCAAAACTTTAAGCAAAGTTCTAACAGTAGGGATAACGGTGGCAACAGCCGTAACCGGTGGATTAATGCTTCCAATAATTGTCCCAACTTTATTAGCCGAGTTCACTGCCGTTCAAACTTCATCTTGTGGATTGATTACTTTAGGTTTTACATCAAAACAGAAAGCTCATTATAAAAAGAAAACAGAAATTTTAAATACATATCTTAATAAATTATTCATTTTTTTCGAAAGATCCAGAGAAAATAAAAACATAACCATTGAAGAATTAGAAGAATTCAATGAAATTTTAGATAAATTTGATGTAGAAATATCATCAATAAAAGTTAAAAATTCCTAGTTAAAAATAGTTGCTTAAAAAATACGAATAAAATTGAAATTTTAGACGATGAAACATTTATATCAAATGAACTTTTTTCCAGTATTATTAAGCTTATCTCTGATAAATTTATATCATTTAAAGGACAAATTGATTTAGATGGAGAGATAATTCAAGATGGAGAACACAAACAAAAAATGAAATATATAGGCTTTAATGCCAAAACTTTTCACAATTTCTTCGCAAGATTGGATGATTAATCAAATGCTTCTGATTGGTATTTCTCAGGAAAAATCATTTTACGTAGAAACAATTTCAAAGAAATAAAAAGATCAAAAAAGGGTAGTGGTGTTACCCTACTCAAAAAGATAAATGAATATAACGGTATAAATTGTTATATAGCAAGCGATGGACACTGCTTTGTAAAGCGCGTAAATCGTGTTTTAAACGAAGACTACACAAAATAATTTCAAGATTCCATCAACAGTTTTTCAAAATCAAACAGAAAAGGAATCATGACAACTGCTAGAATTAGTGAATTCAATAAGAAATTAAATACTTATTTTCAAATTTATATGCCCAAACATAGACATTTTCAACCACAGAAAGTATCCGAGGAATTACATTGGGTATTTTACTTACATAAATCACATTTCTGTCTCATTAGAAGAAATAACAAAACCTTAGGCATTACAGAAATAGACGATAATTACGATGAAAACGTATTGAGAACTTGTAGAGATGATAATGCGGTAACGCAAGTTTCACCTCTAAAACTAAACGTTTTTCCAACAATTCACGATGATTGTTTATACGCGTGGGATTGCGAAACCTATAGCGAAAAAGAAACGAATAAAGCCATTCCTTATTCTTGTATTTTAGTCAATTTAGAAAAACTAAGAAAAATGTTAGACAGAATAAAACATAACTTTTCAGATTTACATCCCACTGATAGTGTTCCAGAAGAATTTTACAACAAAGTCATGATTAATATAGTAGAAATATTTGTGGGTAAAGATTGCATTGATCAAATGTTGCAACGTTTAGGAAAAGTAGATCAAAAAAGAATAACATTAATTGCTCATAACGCTAGCGGTTTTGATAACTGGATCATGATCAAAAACGCCCAGAGGAATTTTGTCTCTACCTTTAACTAATTCATTCGCCGATGAATATTTACAGAAAAAATGGAAAAGACAAAAACAAATAATGGGCAACTCTAATTATTTGCAAAATATAATAATAATAATAATAAATAATAATAATAATAATATTTATTGTTTTAAGACCATTACACATAAGTCTCAACAGTCTGTACAGAACAAATAATAAATAACAGATATAAAAACAATACAAATAGAATATAAAAAGTACACATAAAATGAACCTTAAAACTTGGAAATATCACATGCAATTAAATAAAAAAATATATAAAAAATATAGAATAGATATTAAAAATATATATAACGGATGTATAATATACAGTATGTATGTAAAAAAGGTGCTAACATTGACCATAATAGTCTTTGAAAATAAAAGTTTTTAGGTTTGACTTAAAGTTAGGAAAATCTGAAACAGATCTCAAGGCTAATGGCAGACTGTTCCATAATTTTGGCGCAGCTACACTTATGGCACGATCGCCGTACTGGTTGGATGTTTTCTTTCTATGGTTCTTATAAGAGAAAGGTTTTAATCTTATTTCAGTACTATTCCTAGTACAATATGCTAGCATATGGATAGAGATAATGTCAGTGAGGTAGAAAGGCGCAGTCTTATTATTATGAATAACTTTAAAAATTATGCCTAAAAGTTTAAAACGAACTCGTTGTTCGACCGGGAGCCAATGAAGCTCTTTGAGTATAGGCGACATGTCAGTGTGACGTTCAAGATTCCGTCTGGTAACAAGCCTAGCAGCCGAATTTTGAATGTGTTGCATTTTGTTAATTAAGTAATCCGGAAGACCATAAAATAAACTATTACAATAATCGAGTTTTGAAGTAATGAAACCATGAACTAATTTCTCAGTGCTGGCCTGATCTAAAAGGTGGCGGATTTTAGAGATACACCACAGTGAATGGGACGCCTTGCGACACACACCCTTGATTTGTTCATCCATGTGTCCCGTTGAGTCCAGCATCACTCCTAGGTTACGCACAGCCATCGACGGAGAAACATATTCCTCACCAACACGTACATCACCTACTGATATCTTTAGACTTATGTCCCTGGTTCGCGATGAGAACTGAATTATTTCGGGTTTACTGTCATTTAAAGCTAATAGGTTAGCTCGCATCCAGAGTCTAATTTCGTCTATACATCTCTCTATACGACTGATTGTGGTAGTGTCTGTCCGAGAATCACAGGCGATATATAGTTGTGAGTCATCCGCATAAATAACAGCATTGAGTCCATGACGAGTGATTATATCCTCGACAGGTGTCATGTACAAAGCGAACAGAACCGGTCCTAAGACCGAACCATGAGGAACTCCGAATTCAAGAACATGTTCCTCTGATTCTATTGAGCACACTGACACTTTTTGGGTCCGACCTCGAAGGAAGGAATTAATCCAGTCATTATATTAATATTAATTTCATATGTTTCTATCAACATGAAAAATCTAGTTTGGCGGCATGGGGAAATTCATCTAATCTACCAATGAATTTGAGAAAGATCACCGATATTAATATTGCAAAATACACCGAAGATAATTGGGAATCTTTAAGACACGAATGGGAACCTCACGCTAAAAGAGATATGTTATGTCTCGGAGCTTGTTTGATAAAATATAACAAAGTTATGAAAGAAGTTGTATGTCCAATAATCTAACGGCTCCTTCTTTATCTTTAAAGGGTTGGTATTATTTATATCATTACAATAAAGAAATGGTAGAAGAATGGTATGAAAGTACTAGAATGGTTCCGAAACACACCGAAAAAGAAAACGTAGAAAAAGTTTACTCACATACACACCCTTTTATAAGATATTTTATCAGACAATCCATTAAAGGAGGAAGAGTTTCGGCAAATCGAAAATCATTTAAAACGAACAAAATGGATGAAATTTGTAATATATCAAAGGAGTATTTAGAAAGTGACACTAAAGGAATAATATAATTATTCAAAGAATAAAACACAAGTACAAAAGATAAAACAAACGTTCACGCTAAACTCAAAGAGCTGGACTATTCTAAACTGATGGCCTTTGATGCTAACGGTTTATACGCTTCCGCCATGTCGGATTTAGACAGCGAATATCCAAAAGCTGAAAGTGCTAGTGCATTTTTACCTGAGGAAGAAGAAGAATTTGTTAAGTTCTTTAATGAGCAGAAATTCAGACCTAGAACGGCTATTTTAAAAGTCTGGTTTACTAACATGTTCTTTCAACCCATACCAGCTAAAGATAAAATTACTTTTACGAACAAAGAAGGTAAAAAGGAAACTGGCACTAAAATCAGGTTCAGAAATGGTTTCTGTTCAGAAGTTTTAACATCGGTTGATATTCAAGAAATAGTTAAAGCCAGTGGTAAAATACTCAGGATATTTGATGGTATAGTATACGAAGAAAATTTTAAAACTCCTCCATATAGAGATTATATTTTAATTTCGAGAGATCTTAGAAATAAATATAAACGAGAAGGTAATATCGTAGGTAGTAATTGCATGACATTATTAGGTAATTCCTTGTATGGTAAATCTATTCAGGAGGATATAACTACATCGAGACATCCATGGAGTGAAGGAACTTTAAAAACCAACTTCGATTCACACGTCAAAAGCTTTCCTAAAGTAAATGAGACTCAATATATCGTTGAGATAAATGAAGAAGAAAAAGAATTTAACTGTACACGTCCTAAATCTACACGACTAACACCTAGTCATTTGGGGTCATTCGTATTATCTTACAGTAAAAAATAATGAACAATTTTATTCACGTAATAGATGGATTTTAAAAGCCGGAAATATACTATACCGATACTGATAGTTTATACATTTCTTCTAAAAATTGGGATAAATTAAATAAAGCAGGGTTGGTATCTGAAACTGATTATTGTAAAGGAAAGAATGATTATGGAAATGGTGGAATTATATATGGTTTATATTTAGCATCAAAAGTTAAATATAATATCATTTTGACTTCTGACGGTATTCTAAAAGAAAAGAAAACGTTTAAGGGTTACTCTAATGATAAGATAGCTGTAGAAGATTATATTCGATTAGCTAGTGGACATAATGTGACGAATGATTTTAAGAAACCATGGGAAAAAAGTTTCACCAATGGAGTAGTTATTCCAAAGGATGATGATAAACAAAAGAAAGTTTTCATAAGTTATCTGAATCTCGTTAAGAGAAAGGCACCGGACAGCGAAGGAATTATGTATCCTTACAACAACAAAGATGAGTATACTTTGGATGAAAACTACTAATGAATTTTCTACATTGAAATCAACTTGACTATTATTTCTTAATATCAATTTTATTTTGTTCAGATTCAAATTACCTTCGAATTCAATATTGTTTTTACCATTTACACTTCCTCCATATTCAGATAGGTATTCGTTAATGGCTATGTATTCGTAGCTTCCTGGTAGTAAACGTATGGTTTTGATGTAACTCCATTATCTGTTGATATTTTTATTTGGTTATTTTTTTCGTTGATATTTCTAATGGAATTGTAAACAGAAATACTTTAATCCCAATTCATATTCTTGATTGCGATCGAGTTCGTACTCATAATCTAGAGACAATTTAATGTCTGATTTATTTGAGGTGATAACGAATAGTTGTTCTTTATTTGTCATTTTTAATCACGCTTTTATAATCATTTTTATCTATTTTTATTATTTTATCTAATATTATTCGTAATCTATTAAGTAGTCCCTCGTTGTTGTCGGATAAAAACGTTATACCTTGTCCACATGCCACCATATCATCGAATTCGTCTATTTCTTGTATGATTGGATTGTTGTCTTCATATTCATCATCTGCTTCATCAGGAATAACTTTATTTAAATATGTTTCAACTGCTTTCGATCTTTTTGTTTCGGGTACCGACTTTCTTATTGCATGTAGAAATTTTGAGTATGCTAGTAAATCCTTGTAGTCGGCAATGCCAATGTATCCGCCATTCATTAAATCTATTAATCCTTTCGTTAATGTAAATATAAAGTCTTTTGTATCGATTTTGAATAAAGGGGAATTTGCCCTAAATTTTATTCTAAATCCATTAAACAATAACCCCTCATCATCAATGATTGGTGTAATACTCTTTGGTAAATCTGCTTTAGGGTTCGAAAATGATCTTTATGAGGTTCTATAGGAGATTTATATTCTAAAGCTAATTTCTTTTTATTATCCTCTTGAGATTTTACTATTGGTTGAAATAGATTTTGTAGATTTTCTGTTAATCCAAGTTGTTGTAATTTGTTATTTTCAACTTGAGTCTTTATTTTATTCTTAACTTTGATATATTCTGTATTTCTTTTTAAAATATTATTCCAATCAATACGCATTTTTAAAAAAATAAAATTAACATATGTCGATCATAACTCTTTCATCCGCAAGTTTTCTAATATTAACGAATATTTATCCCTGATCATCTGGGTTTTTCCATTGAGTTTTACAAACCTTTTTAAATGAATCTCTGTCCATTCCGTGATTTATCGACTGAATGATTTGAGATAAATCTTCATCGTTTAATTCAAATAATAAAAAACAATTTGCATTTTTTCTAATGAACATAGATTCCATCCCGTAAAAAGATTGGGATTAGTATATGCAGTGACAGTTGTGATGTCTTCCTTTCGTGAAGAATTCTTGTTGAACGGCTTGATTTCTTTCCGCCACGCAGTCGTCAAACACTATTAAGTTCTTTTTCCAAATTCTTTAACTGTACCTAATATATCTGCCACTCCTGAACCTTTTTTTTTTCGCAAGAGCTAATTTGTGTGCTTCCTTTTCGATTACTAAATTATGTTCTTCGGCAGCTGTTACTGCAGCTGCTTTCTTTTCGTTGGCACTTCTTACTCCAGCAGCTGCACCGCCAGCTATTGCACCCGCCGCGGTAAGACCAGCAAATATTAAAGGTAGGGAAAATATAAATCCACCTTTTTTTTACATTTGTGTCAATTCTTTCTAAGTCTATATCATCTCTGACTTTACAATATTTGTATTTATCAATAAGTTTTTTAGTTATGTTGATTTTTTAACCATTGAAAGTTATTACAGTTGGGGAATCTGTTTCAACAGCTTCTATTATTTTCATAAGTAAAGTTTCTGGTTTCATTTTTAAGGGTGCATTTTTTACTCAATTCTTATCATTATTCTATCTGCTATTTTAATTAAATGTTTTGCTTCTTCGAGTAGTAAACAATACCCGGTCACATCTCCTTGTGTTTTTTCAATATGAATATTTATGTTGACTCCTGTTTTGAAAAGATCTTCTTGATGAATCTGCATATTCAAACTGAGGTAGATTTCCAAATAATTCACACATATTTTTATAGTTTCTATACAATTCATTATAATCCTTTGTGGTTGGATTAATTGTTAAAGGTTGGTTAGGATAATTATCGTTGTTTAATCTTACTTGAACTTTATGGATTATAGGATTTTGAGTCATTGCCACTCTGAAGACATTATTGTTATTCGTCTGATAGTCTTGTAAGTTCTTGAAACCAACCATTAAATATCTTGCTGGTTTAATAGTGTTAGTGATTGGCCATGTGGTGGATTCTCCAGTTAAAGTCATGCTACCTACCGTATTACGGTGAAGAAAAGCTATTTCAATATCTTTAGTTAATGAGTTGAATATTCTCGTTTCTACTTCAATTGATGGTGTTATTACGGGTATGAAAAGTTGGAGATTCGTTATTTCTAATTTTGCATTTGAAGCATTCTCTCCAAAGAATATCTTATCATCGTTGATTTCTCTTTGTAGATGAATTTTATATGGTAACCCTATGGAAACCTTTCTGTGTTCCAACAGACCGAATAAAGGATATAATTTCCAATTTATGTAATTACCCCACCTATTATTATTCTCAACAACATTATTATACAGAAGTACTCGTTTTGCGAATCCATGATTAGCTGTTCGTGCTACTCTTTCTATTGTGTTTCGAGCAACAACTCTCACTCTAGCTAAATCAGCATCATTTGGAACATTTACCGGTTCTTTTAAAACTCTTCCATCACCAACATCGGGTATCCAACCCGAGACTGAATCGTAGTCTTTAGGATATAAAACTGTTTTCAACATTGTGTCGTATTCCCCAGGGTGTTTAATTGTTTCTATCGGATTTGAACCAGCTTCCAAAT
This sequence comes from Lottia gigantea, assembly GCF_000327385.1. Taxonomy (NCBI): domain Eukaryota; kingdom Metazoa; phylum Mollusca; class Gastropoda; family Lottiidae; genus Lottia; species Lottia gigantea. The sequence goes on from NW_008709220.1 coordinate 1,018,194, forward strand.
CTCGCTAAATAAAGATGGAAAGAAATTGTTTTCTAACGTTGTATTAGTTTGTGGTATACGATTTTCATTGTGAGTTCCATCTTTAATTTTGAAATCACATCTGAAATAAGCATCGGAAAGAAGCAACCAATTCGATTATGAATTTATTTCGAAGGTAATTCTACCACCATAATTCAACTGGGATTTAGAACCAACAGTCGGTGAGATGATAATATAATCCTCTTTTTTCTTGTTAAATGAATAACGAATCGGATCGTATAATCTAAAGATTGGATCTAGTATTTTATTTGCCATTTTTAAGGTTTAAAAATTGAGTAGAAAATTGTTTTTCCAAAAAAAGAGTTATCTCCCTTCTGGGGCTTATACTACAAAAAATACTTTACCATTTTCAGTTTATGCTACAGACGTTCCTGAAAAAAATCGATTGCATAACAAACTCCCGACCTTCCCGAAAAAAAAATCGACTGCATAATAAACTGTAACAAATCGATAAATCGATTTCACACGCATTTAAGAAAATAAGCTTGAGGATAATGCCAAACGTCTAAGGATTCAATTGGAAACAAAACAATACAAATCAGATAATGAATAAGGGACGAGTAGTGTTTGAAAGAAATATTATTACAATGGTGGCATGTTTGACACTTCCTAACCATTTTCTATCCTGTTTTAAATCCAAATTCTATATAGGTTGACTTTGTTTTACCTGTGAGAGGTAAAAAGTTGACTTTGAAGGCCATTTTGCAAAAACCGGAAGTGATGCTTAATGCCCGAAAGCTGTAAATTTATCAGCAAAAACTCAAATCCTTGTGTAATTTGTGTATCATTTATTCACTTTCCAATATATTGTAATCTTGGGTAGTACATATTATTCCTGATTCCCTGTTCAACCAAATTGTCCAGATATACTTATTGTTGGGCCTCCTTTATCACCTTTTGCTTGGTCTCCATTATCACCTTTTGCTTGGTCTCCTTTATCACCTTTTGCTTGGTCTCCTTTATCACCTTTTGCTTGGTCTCCATTATCACCTTTTGCTTGGTCTCCATTATCACCTTTTGCTTGGTCTCCTTTATCACCTTTTGCTTGGTCTCCTTTATCACCTTTTGCTTGGTCTCCATTATCACCTTTTGTATTGTCTCCATTATCACCTTTTGTATTGCCTCCATTATCACCTTTTGTATTGTCTCCATTATCCCCTTTTGGACCAATAACAACCGTACCTTAACAAAAACATTTTGTGGAATATCAAACAAAAATATGCGTTTTATGGCTGATTTTCGAAATTTATGAGTTTTCCGCTACAACACTTCCGGTTGTAATCTTGTATCTGGAAATATATATACTAGAACCGCGAGAGAGAACCAGTGCAGTGCCTATCGGACCTTCAACATCGATGAAAGTTGCATAGAAAACGCTTGTTAACTTTCGGCAGTACAAAATCGGTATATCATTTACCGCTACGCAGTGAAAAGACGGATAAATTTGATAACATTCGATAGTAACAAGTCGATGTATAACAGTAAGTAACCATTGCACAGGGAATGTAAAGATATCATTGAATACATCATGTCACACTTTGCGAGTTATAACAAAATAATGCAAATATTTAAGATAAATGTGAATCTAACCGGATGTGTCACGCCCACCCCACCAATTTTGTTATCACGTGTACAATGTTGAATTATGTTCGAAATTTCAACCGCCTATAGATATTAGAACATGAGATATTCGTTGTTTTATGTTAATGCTTAGTTTATACGGCGAAAACCAAATTACACACAGCCATTATAGAAGTCGGTGCAAGTAGAAATCGATAAAGGTTTTGAAAGATACCAAAATCATGCAAATCAGTCTATCCTCTAAGACCCCATTTGGAGTTGTCAAGATGGCAGCGCATTTAACTTTAAGTTTATAGGCAAACGGCGTCAAAACGAAGTGGTATCGAAATTTTTAAGACGTATTTTTGTCATGTGATCCAATAAGACGTCATATATATATTTATTAATCTATTTATATTTATTACCTCAGTTGAAGGGAGCTAACTCCGACAATAACATCAAAAGTATTACAAAAAGAATTCGGCAGGGCTAGATTCATATAGCCCCTTTCCACCTTCAGACGATTAATGTACTTAATTAATATAGCTTTTGATAAGTGTCACAGTCATATTAAGAAAATGTTGCAATTTACTTGAAACTTTGAATGCTTCTATTTGACCTCGGATGGCATTGATATTTACGGTAATAATATTGATTATAGCTTTTACATGATGGCAATATTTTTCATGTCCGACATGCGGTTCCGGTTAGATGGATGTCACTGAAGTTAAGTTTGCATTTTTTGAGGCACCCTTACATGACTGTGCCCTAATAGAGATAGAATAATAATTAGTTCAGATTCAGATACGCAGCAAGTCGATGAATGAATATTTCGAAACTCTATTCGTATAACATTGGAGAAAGATAATTATTCAACTCGGTTAATAAGGTCACGCCCCCACGTCACGTAGATTTACTGAGTTTGACATGTCGGTTGAAGCTCTCTTCTCCCCAATTTTTATCAGAAATGCACCATGTCCAGTTTTCGCATACAAGAACAAATGCACATGCGCATTAACAAATGTCTTATCCCAATTTCATCAAACTTGTACCTATATTTATAATAAAGTTCTGAATTTCATGGAATTATTTAATTTTGTTGTAGGCATGCGCATTACAATATTTCTTTTTTTTTATCTAAATTTGGTCAAACTCGGTATGTTTTTGTGTACATATTAAACTTGCCTTAATATGTACCTGTTTTTGGTAATTCGCCCTGCATCAGTACTATTCAGTTAAATGGCAATCGATTTTTTGATTTTAACAGTTTGTTATGCTATTGGGTTTTTTTATGGGAAACTTTCTAGAACAACCTCGAAATAATTAAGCAATTCAAGGGTGACTAGGTCTGATTATCTGTGTTGCTTTTGCCAAGTGAATAATTGAGAGGTTTATCGTGAGGTGGTATAAATAAGTTATATTATTATTATTTTTGTGCAAATTGAGAATATTGAGGTGACATTTGTGGAGTGTAATATATACTTGATTTGTTTATCATATGGCCTAAAGTTTTAATTTCTGGTTCAAAGCACTGGAGTTGACAGAATAGAAGTTTTAAAAGGTTCGAAATCCATGGGATAATGTCTCGTTGCCACGCTCGCAGCTGTCCACAGCTCTAGTTATTATTATTATTATAATTATTATTCTGTTTTCTTTTGGGGTAAGGGTTGTAGGGTGAGGACAAAAGAAATAAGATTTATTCAGTTTCAACTTACTGCAATCTTCACCTAATGTTCCTGATGGACAGTTACATATCAATATACCATCTTCTGCCAGTAAGTTTCCACCATTTTGACAGTCCGGAATAGACCCTAATAATGATACAAATGACGGTAAAATCAAAACCGTCTTTATACACCCACATGAAATGGGGCGGGGCGTACATGTCCGTCCGTCCGTCTACAATTGCGCATAGTCCGTAGACACTCTAGGAGGCACAATTCTTGACTGATTTTGACGAAAGTTGGTGTGAGTGTTGAAAATCAGAAGAATCGGAATTTGGTGTGAGTGTTTGCTATCATCCATGGATGAACTCTATTGAAAATCAGGAAAATCCAAAAAATATTTAGTATGAGTTAAATATTTAGTCTGTAAACATTCTAGAAGGCGCAATTCTTGACAGCTTTTGACATATATATTATTTGACATATATATTATATATCATTAATACACTGAGAGCCACCACGTTACCCGGAACATTGAAAATCCAAAAAACCAAGAAAGTTAAAAATAGCAACTAGATTTGAAAGTCCGTTGATTATTAGAACGTAGATATAAAATATTTCTAGAGATTGAAGATTGTTGCAAATTCAGGCTATAAAATTAATTTAGTCAAGAATATCACGTAGGCCACCAGACATACAGACTGGTGTAGTTTCCACAAATGTTGAATTTGTATGCTATGATTGTTTTTGGGTGATACCAATAGCAATATGTATGCAATTTACTGAAAAGAAATATGGAATAGAAAATCCGGGGCCTTTAAAGTTCCATACCTGAACAGAACTGTCCAAAAAACCCAGGATCACATAGACATTTTCCATTAACACATTTCCCGTTGCAATTGCAGTCTACCATAGCACATGGATCAACTGAAATTAACACAACATTAAAATTAACATTACTGTAAACGGTTGCTTATTAACTCCATGGTGTTTTCTTTTTACAACCGCCCAATCCCACGATCTCATGTGCGCTAAAATAAGTCAAATACGAGCAACTGCAGAGAAACTTCTGTGTAAATCGGGAGGTTGATGCCACCAGTTGAGGACAAAACAGTCACTCTCAAATGCTGTCATTAACAGTGTCATATTGTAGCCTTGACTAGTTTCTCTTTATCAGGAGTTACTTCCCTTCAAGTGAAATAAATTCCCTGCCCCTGCTTCCATGTCACTGGAAGTGGGGTTGTCTCGTAAATACAATGAAACCCCCTTAGAATTTTGGTTAAGAGGGGTTGCCGGTTGCAATAGGCTACTCAAACGGAGTTAAATCCCTAGTAATGTGTAGACCACAAAAGCGTAAAAATGTCAATGGAGTAAATTTCAATGCACGTGTCATCCTTACCTTTAATATCGTCAAAAGATTAGTTAGATAATCCGCAGCTGGTTTAGAGAGGTTACTTAACTATGGATTAACGCTTTAAGACCTTATATCCATACCAGATTGCGGTTTAGAGGAGCTATAACCGTTTTATTGGGGGTATTCTTCTTTAAAGTACATAGTGATTCTGAAGGTACTTTTCAAATATCTCAGTTCAAAGGAATGGTGGTTTACAGATGATGCGGTTTGGAGGGGTTTCACTGTTTGTAATAGGGCATGACCGAAAGTTATATTTTCATAAATTCCTCCCGTGACCCCCTGAGATAACACTTCTATTGGTACTAATATTGTCAAGTATGATGAAGATAGACTTACGTTTTGGGCAGGTGAATTGTGTAACGATATATTCCACTATGGACCATTTCATACATTTACTGATAGTTGTCTCGCGAAGATCTACACTATTTACCACTGGATATCGATAGTATCTACTTCCAGTTTGATATCGAGTGTAACTACGTCCAGCTTGATATCGATAGTATCTACGTCCTGCTTGATATCGATAGTAACTACGACCCCCTCGATTTCGATAGTATCTCCGATAGTATCCCTCACCAACATCAATCAAAACAAGAATGACCAACACAGCAATAAGACAATGTAAACGCATGGTTGGTTACGAATAAAGTTCCTGCAAAAGAATATATAGCATACAAATGTCAAACATCTATAAGGTTATAACATCTATAATATCATCCCAGAGCCCAAAGGGCCAAGTTGAAACTTAAAACTAAGAGTTGAACACACGAAGACTCTAGAACTACAATTAACCCTTCAATAAAGTTCATTTGTTATGTATTAGATAATAACTATTTTGTATTAGTTCAAACTTAAGCGTTACTGTCATTTTATTGTCACAGGAATACAATGGATAATCTATTACAACACTTTAAAGTATATTAAATAACGGAACACAATTTTATGGTTTTCTACACCATCTAATTATACAACGAAAACATCAAAGGAAATTTTGCTGTCAATGTTACAAGTCATTTTAAACATTAGGACTAAAAATATAAATTTAAATTATGAAAATTATTTTTATATCTATCCAAACAATCCAAACAATTCATTGTAAAGTATAGTGTGATGGTTTTAATGAAAATGTGAAAAATCCACCGTATAAAATGGTTCAGTATAAATTTTTTTACTTAAGTTTTCAAACACCAATAGTCTAATCCCATTTATGTTTTACGAAATATAAATGCTGAAAACGTAAATTTGCTCGGAAGCTGACAGATCAGTGTCAAACAGGTCTTGCTTTTCTTTTCAATTTTCAAGTTTTAAAAATAGGTCAATTAAATATTTATAAGGCCCCTTATAGTTCTAATTAACCTGGCAAATTTAAAAAAAAGAATTCTAATATATATACATATATATATATATATATATATATAAAGATTTTTCCTAATACCCACATTCCACTGTTTAAAATGCCAAGTAAAGATATTTTTACCGTCTATTCCCATTATACGAAATATAAATGGTCTGTTCTTATATCGCCCTTCCCATTTCGTCCGTGCCCAATTTGCTCCCAACTTAATCAATTTGGCCTCTTCTCATTATGTTCCTTTCTTACTCTCCATTTTTTTGCCCATTTACAATTTCGCTAATTTCCAATTTCGCCCCTTTTTCATTTCGCCCCTTACCATTTTTGCCAGTTATTTCTGCTGCGACTTTTTCCCAGTTCACCCCTTTCCCAATTCGCCATTTTCCCATATTTCATTGTATTTACAAAAGGATTAGACAGTGTAAGAGTCAGTTGAATACAGAAAATGAAACATTTACGTATATTTTCAACTGATTAAAGTTATTGAATACAAATCTCAATTGCCTAGACCGCGACATTCCAACCACTCTTTATCACATTCCAACTGCTCCAATACCACAATGCACACAGGACCGGAATTCAAATTGGAACAAGAATGATTTTTATTATTGGGGAGTCAGAGATATGAAAAGGGGAAAATAGCATGGGACGATATTGGAAAGGGCGAAACAGAGGAGGGGCGAACAGGGAATAATTTAGGGGCGAATTGTGAAGGGTCGATGTTGGAAAACACCAATATATATGCAGAGAACGTAAAAATACTCGGTAGCTGACAGATCTGTGACAGGTCTTGTTTTTGCTTTTCTATTCATTTTATTTTCTTTTCAAATTCTGTCGTCCTCCATTTTAGAAGCCCTAACATACATATCATACTTAGTTTTGTGGACTCTGGGAGGGATTTCGAATTAAAAAAAAACAATGATATTATGTTATCATAACGCGTGTCAGAATTACATTCATTTTTGTGGTCAAGATTATCGAGTCTGAAACCGACAATTCGCAAGATACTGGTCCAAACTAGGTACTTAAAGTTCAAGATTTTTTAACAGGTGTTACATGTTAGTATATATAACTCAGTGACCCAGATAAGATTCTTCTTTACGTTTTTAAATGCCACTGATTGTTCGACCAAACCAAATTCCATGTCTAATGTGTTCTGATTAGGGCGCGGTGCGGATCTTCGCTGGACGAACATACATTGAAACAAAGATAGTTTGATAATTGTGATAAAAGACAAAACAAAGAATGGTAAGGTTTGATATTTTCGTTATATACCGTGTAATAAATGACACGAGTGCCTCTTATAATGGCCCAAGCCATTTGATCTAAAAGCAAGGACCTTGATCTTGAAGCAAGTTCACTGGTGGTGATCAATCGGCAGAATTGATATCGGCTATCTTTTGTTTTTACGTCATTTTATTGGGTGTACCACCCACCCCTTCCCTCCTTGCTAAAAATTTGACATTGTTTATTAACATCTTGATCTTACTATTTTGCATGAGTTACATTAGTTCAGAATTCAATCAATGCATTGTGTGCCTTTTGGAAACATTCCCCATTACTTAGTCGTTGGTCACGTGAATTATCGGTATGTCCGTAAAGAGCACATTAATTAGTTAATGAATATGTATCTAATTGAAGATGTACCTAAATCACTGTGCCAATGCCATTGTAACGAATATATATGTGTATATAAAGTGTGTGCCTAAGTGAATATGTGCCTATTTTAAGGTGTGCCCAAGTCAGTTTGGCTTAATGATGCTTTACCTAAATGACCGTGTGTCCAAGAGGATTGTGCCTAAGTATAGTCTCTAACTGACTTGTGTTTAATGTTTGTGCCTTAATCATAGTGTCCCGCTTGACCTGAACTAATCCCTTGAAGAGGACTAATGTTTGATCTAATGCATGAAATCGGAGAGATCAAAATCGTTTATGTACAGCATGAACACCTTTCTATTGAAAGTCCATCCCAATGACCAACAAATTATTACAAACATTTCTACTTACGGTTTGGTAGGTGTTAGTTTCTGATAGCTTGTCTCGATCTCACAGGGTTTATATAGCTAATCGTGCTAATTAATTTGCCCGTAAAAGTTTTAATAGCAAGTTGGCAAACCTATTTAAAACATTTTCGTTTACCAGCTGCATATTCGATAACGTGTGGGTTGTTAGCACTAACCCGCGGGTGCGACTCGTGGCTGAATAATCTTGGTGCCTGTAAATAAGGTAACAGTTTTCGGACGAACGCGTGAGATGATGAAATAGTTTCAAGGTTAGGTTTAAATATCGATTTTTCGAAAATTCCGAAAATGAAATATGTCTTTTTCCCGATAATATCGTCATATCGCCCAACTCCACTATGTAGGTATTCCTACGTGCAGAAACAGAAGCAAAAAATATAAATCTGGAATTTAATCATATTTACGCAGGTGGGTTTCTTTCAGAATTATATACGAATTTTTAGATTTTGAGAAGAAATAAATAAATTTGTAGTTTTTAGTATGTGCCATATTGCTTTATTGGCAGACATAAATTACGGTGAATAGAAAACTAAAAATGCTATCAATAAAAGTTACTCAAGGTGTGTATTAAGAAATTCTTGTAATATTTACCGAAGTAAAATTCTGTGCACTGAAACTGATGGTTTGAAGTCATCACTTATTTCTTCTGGGGTGCAAGCTCTTGGATCGATTCTCTTCCTGCTTACCCGTGAAGGTGTTAAATGTCCTTATTAAAAAATGGCAAATAAAAATTACAGACTAGATCTTATATTTCAATTACAGGATAGAATTCAATACTCATTTAAAATCTCACCCACTGTTGGTTCTAAAACTGAATGATGGAGGTAGAGTAACCTTCGATTTTAATTGTCGAATTGGTGGCTTCTTGGCGATGCTTATTTAAGATCCTATTTCAAAATCAAAGACGGAGCTCCCAATCAGAATCGCGTTCCACAAACTAACACAACATTAGAAAACAATTTATTCTCATCCTATAGAAACCATCAAACGCCCTGGGGAATTTGATAGAATGCTGAAAACATTTCTATATTCCTAAAACTTCGATTCATTTTCTGGATGGATACCTGATGTTGGTGATGGAAGTGTTTTAAAAGAACCAAAAAGAAATGTTGCAAATGATGCAAGTGAAGCTAGAATAAGAGTTATTGCTCGAAACACAATAGAAAGAATAGGACGCGCAGTTAACCATGGATTCGGAAAACGAGTACTTCAGAACAATTCCGTTGATAATAGTAGTTGGGGTAATTACGTAAATTGGAAATTATATCCTTTATTCGGTCTGTTGAAACACGGAAAGGTTTCCATAAGATAACCAAAATCAAGATCCTATAATCCATAAAGTTCAAGTATGAATAAATCAATGAACATTCAGAAATATTTCATTGTAACCTAATGCTGGTGTGCATTTGCGGAAGTTCGGATTGGGGAAAAGCTCATCTTACTTTTAACACGTTGACAACTTTTCGATTTCGATTCTCTGTACATCTACACAACAACACCAGAGCAATCATATTTTCAATTCCCCTATGCTTTAGAATATTCACCAAAGAAAGCTGTTCAAGACATATTTTAATAAAAGCAAAGAATCCATTTTTCAATCCAACCGACATAAAAATGTCAATGATCTAGACTTATCTAACATTGATAGCAACCGAAAAACTTAATAGTCTTTGACGACTGTGTTGCACAAAGAATTCAAGCCGTTCAACAAGAATTCTTCATGAAAGGAAGACATCAAAACTGTCACTGTGCATACCAATCCCAATGATTTTACTGAATGATGCTATTTTTATTAGAAAGAACGCAAAAGTCAATTTTTTTTAAATTGGTGACTGGAATAATATTTTAAAAATGGAAAGACAATCGATACAAGCTAAGAATAAAATAAAGTCACAGGTTGAAAATAACAAATAACAACAACTTGGATTAACAGAAAATCTACAAACTCTATTTCAACCAATATTAAAAACTCAAGAGGATATTACAAAAAAAATTATAAGTAGCTAAAGCTTCACCTAAACAAGTTCAACAAATTCCTTCTATAGAATATCCCATCTAAGATGGTGGTATTATGATTAGGTCATTTAATGATATACAACGTTATTTTTCAAATCCAGATCGAAACTTACCAAAATCAATTAAACCAACTATTGATGAGGATGGATTAGTTCTTAGCGGTTTTAGGATACATTTCAATCAACTCAACCCAACATTTAGAAGGTATGTATGATTTAACAACTGGTTTGATTAATCTTATGAATGGATATGATGGAGGAGGTTATAGTTTTAACCATTTAAATTCATACGTACAAATTCTGCAATCAACTAGAAGAGGAGAAAAAGGTTGAGAAAACAAGAATTAGAAGATGAAGAAAATGTCAGTGATTACAATGATTTTAATTTCAGTGATGAGAATGATAATAGTAGTGATTAAATTTTTGAGGAAATCGATGACTTTTTATGACATACAGGAGAAAGTGTAATCTTGTTACCCGATAACAACGAGGGATTGCTTAATAGATTACAAGTAAAATTAGTGGCAATGAAAGAAGTTCATCGATCAAACAGACAATACAATGAAGTAAATTGTATATTAAACAGACTCCTCAAGAAAAAGATCATCATTAAAAAAATGATTATAAAAATATCCAATAAAAATGTCAAATAAAGAACAATTATTCGTTATAACCTCACAAAAAATCAGACATTACATTATCTCTAGATTATGAGTATGAAGTTGATCGCAATCAAGAATATGAATTCGAATTAAAGATTCTTTCTCTGTTTACAATTCCATTAGAAATATCAACGAAGATAATAACCACATAAAAATATCAAAGAATAATGGATTTGATTTCAATGTGGAAAATTCATTACTAGGCTTTAATAAACAAATATATACGGAATCAACATTAGCACCACACAAGGCTAATATCGAAAATGATATTGATGTCATTAATATTCAATGTAATTGGCTAAACGGTGGATTTTTCAAATAAATACAAACGTCATATTATTTACAGCATTCCAATATTTACTGTACCGATTGGATATAGAATTATAGAGAAACCATTTCAAACAACATATTTACTACTTAATTCGTTTATGATTAAATATATAAATCGGAAAATCAAAGATGGTAAAGATAGGTTAATTGATTTTGGAACTGAGGAAATTGTAATTTAACTTCATTAAAAACAAAGAAGCTTCATTCTCTTCTTGAATAGTACGGTAATCGAAATCATCATATTCATAGTTTTCATCAAAACTCAGTTCATCTTTTTCACCATAAGGATACATGATTTCTTCACTATTGGGTGGTTTTCTCTTTACAAGATTCAAATAACTTCTAAAACCTTTATTTTGTTTATTTTGAACATGTCTCGTTTATTTTTTTTAAGTTTTGAAGTAACCTCTGTTTTATCTTTATTACTTTTACTATACTCTTTAAATAAACCAATTATGTTATCACTGTTGAGTTCTGTATATTCCTTTAATACGTTACAAATTTCATCCATTTTAACTGTTGTAAATGATTTTCCATTGCCGAAACTCTTCCTCCTTTAATAGATTGTCTGATAAAATATCTTTTAAAAGGGTGTGTATGTGAGTAAACCTTTTCTATATTCTGTTTTTCGGTATGTTTCGGATCAATTCTTGCCCTTTCCACCATTTCTTTATCGCAATGATACAAATGAGACAAACTCTTTAAAGATAGAGATGGGGCCGTTAGATTATTGGAAATATTCTGGAAGAAACTTTCATAACTTTGTTATATTTTATCAAACAAGCTTCAAGACACAGGGTATCCCATTAGCATATGGTTCCCATTCGTGTCTTGAAGATTCCTCATTATATTTAGTAATGTCTACATCCATGATGTTTCTCAAGTTCATTGGTAGATTAAATGAATTCTCTCTTGTCGCCATATGAAATTAATACATTGTATTTTTTATTTTTGGTTGTTATTGCTTTGCGCGTTTCACTTTCTGTATATGTTTCACAATCCCAAGCGAACAAAGCATCCCACTTATATACTTATATAAGTATAAAACATCTGGTATATCATATACATCTGGGATATACTTGTAAATGTCTATTCACATCTGGTATCCAATTCATTAATTCTAGCAGTTACTCTTGTTCTATTTGCTTTTGGAAAACTGTTGATGAAATTCATTAATTGTTACATCTACACATTTGATAAAACAGTTACCATATGTTGTTATATAACAACATTCACCTTCATATTCATTTATCTTTTTAAGTAGTTCAGTACCCCTACGAACATTTGATCTTTTTATTTCTTTGAAATTGCCTTTACCTAAAATTATTTTTCCTATAAAATACCAATTCATAGCATCAGAATTGATATTCATATTTGAAAAGATATTACGAAAATTTTTTCATTGAAACCAAAAAGCCCCATATTTTGTTTGTATTCTCCATCTTGAAATATCTTTCCATCTATTTCAATTTGACCTTAAAATGATGAAAGTGTATTAGAAATAGACTTGATAATATTGGAAAATAGGGTGTTTTCTATGAATGTTTCATCGTCTATAAGTTCGATTCTATTCATATTTTTAGTATATACTTTTTAATTGAATATTTTTTAGCTTATTTATTGATGAAATTTCTACATCAAATTTATCTAAAATTTCACTGAATTCTTCTAGTTCTTCAACGGTTATGTTCTTATTTTCTCGTGATCTTTCGAAAAGGTTTAAAGCTTTTGTTTTCTTTTTATAATATTTCTTTTTTGATGTATAACCTAAAGTAATCATTCCACAAGATGAAGTTTGAACATCAGGGAATGCGACTAACGTAGTTGGGACAATTACTGGAAGCATTAATTCACCAGTTACGGCCGTTGTCACTGTTACTACTACTGTTAGTATTGTGCTTACTAATTTGAAAACTGAATCAATTCTACTCCATGTTTTTCTACATTTATTGTACTTATTCTTGTTGTACTTTTAACTCATTTTGCTTTCTAGTTCCATATTTAAGACAATTAAATCAAGTGAACTTCTGATACACCAAAAGATGGAAATTGTTTAATATCTAAAATAGGTATCCCCAAAATATATCTAATAAAAATTTTTACAGTTACTAACGATAATTGTTCTTTCGAATCATTGAACTTGTTTAGATGAAATGAAAATTTGATTTTTCAGATTGATATATTAACATATACATTATCATCTCTTATTACTGGTTTTGTTGAGTTTTATGAAAATCAACAGAGGTGAGCTTACTTCTTTTTGTGGTCCCGGGTTTCTAATAATATTCATTGATGGTGGAGTTTCCATCTCCAATGTCATAACAAAATTTACCAATCCAAGAAGATCATCTTTTCTGCTGGTGGTATAATTAACATTCTAAAGGTATCTATATATTTTCCACTTGTTTTAATTAAATACAAGTGATAAATCTTGTTGTTTTCGTTATTAATTTATAGTTCTTTAGTTTCTACCATTGAGAAATTGAAGAACTTTTTTCAAGTTAAATTTATTATAATTTCTTCAAACTGTTTTCCTAAACTCAACTGATTTAAAACGCCAAGTGAAAGCTGTCCACAAAAGTTTTGACCTGGTATTTGAATTTGAAATGTAGAACATTTGATTGGTTGATTAGTAAATTTCATTATCTCTTCAGTGGATTCTATTCCAAAAGAATCAAAGAAATAAAAGTTATTTAAAGAGTCATTGTATAAAGCAGAGTGATGAACTCCTTTTTGATCGGAGGTATGTATATTTGTTAAAGCATACAATTTACCTATCTTATCCTTGAGATCATTTATTTCATCTCGCATACAATTATAAAACGATGAAATTTTTAACTCGTTTAACTCATGAGTTGAAAGTTTGTTGTTGCATCATTTCCATATTTATCAAGAACGCTATTCATAAGTCAATTTTTCTAAGTTCGTTTTGGGAAAATCTACCTATGATGTGTTCTTTGTCTTGATCGGTTAATTCATATGTTGGAAGTGGTGTACTATTTACTTTATCTACGATTAATATTTCGTTTGTTCAATATCCAACGTATTTCGAATTTACTTTTATATTTGAAAATACGAACGCAATCTCCAACTTTAAACTTTTCCTTAACGTGTATATCTTTTATTTCATTTTCAAAATTATTAAGGGTAAAAGAAAACTTTATAATATTTGGATTTAGACTAGCTTCTATTCGAGAAACATCGATAGAAGAATGAATTTTGTTATTGCATTTCGATACTACCGTGGGTAAATTCTTAGAGATTTTAGTTCTGTGAATTTTGTAAACAGTTTTGATTTAAGCATTCAGTTAAATCAGTACAGCTTTAATTATAGTCAATTCTATGACTTAGGCCAATCCCTTTTTTATTGCGCAATTCAAATTGTTCATTGGTCTATTATCACTTGACTATTTTGTATACAATAAATTTAATATGGTATTTGACTTTATATAAATAAACCAATCTTGCTATGGGGGACCTCATATATGATAGTAGATATGCGTTATTTTCATATTATGATGGAATTAGATGTTGGACCTTCCATACTAGGTGTATTCAGGCATAAAAACGTGAATAGAGCGTTTTTTATGCCTAAAAGCGTCAAATATGAAAAGGCTATTACTACTCAAATTACAACAACTTAGATTAACAGAAAATCAACAAACTCTATTTAAACCAATATTAGAGACTAAAGAGGAAATTTTAAATAGCTTGGTCCCTTTTCTTCTAAATTGTTTACATTTCCATGGTTACCATCAAAACGAATAAAAAAAAAGTGAAAAGCATTTTCAGTCACCTCAAATCAAAAGACGACTCCTCTATACAAATTATTGAAATGTAAATGTGTTATGCTCACCCCTTCTTAACTTAAGAAGATGTTTCGTGTCATTTGTCTTTCGTCTGTTTCAAAATGTTTAAGTAACTGATACGAAATTGGTATGTCAATTATCATTGCAGCATTATTTAAAAAATGATTTTATCACTGCCTTTTTGGTTTTCTCATTGATCTAACGTATTTTGGTTCTTTTATAGGTGAAATAGCATAAAACTTTTGTCTTTTAAGACGTAATATATGTTTAAGTGTCAGGAACTTAGGCATTGCATAAAAAATGTCCGTTGGTAAAAGGAAATTTTACTTAAAACATTTCTCATGGAACATGTTACAATTGACTAATGCGCATTGACCATAATTATGACAAACCTGATATCCGTATACCGGTAGAGGAAAATTACCATATCGTATCGTCCGGTTTTGTCTCATACCAGTTTTTTTTTCGATAATATCGCCCAACTTTACTATGTAGGTACTTTTTCACGGAGAAACACGAAGCAAAAAATATAAATCTGGAATTTAATCATATTTACGCAGGATCTCAAAAGTATATACGCTTATAAGTATTTTTAGATTTTGAGAAGAAATAAATAAATTTGTAGTTTTTAGTATGTGCCATATTGCTTTATTGGCAGACATAAATTACGGTGAATAGAAAACTAAAAATACTACTAATAAAAGTTACTCAAGGTGTGTATTAAGAAATTCTTGTAATATTTACTGAAATAAAATTCTGTACATTGAAACTGATGGTTTGAAGTCATAATATCAAATAATGTAGGCTACAATTTCTGGGAGGGGAGTTGTTTATTCCAAATATATAATCATCACACCCAGAGTGGCGGAGCTAGGTTTACGTCCGTTGGGAGGGGCATGGGCTAGTTATGAGATTTTTTGCCAGAAAAACCCTCTCTTTCGGGGCTGCGAGTGGGGGAGGGGAGGCTCTGCTTTCCCTTTGGCTCCGCCACTGATCAAGAATATTTGTGCACACCTTAGACCGATCCAAAGTATAAAAAACGCAATGTTGTGGTTCAAATTACAAAACCACAATATAAGTCTGATTTTATGTTCTCTTTATTACTACTATTTAGTACCCGACAAGAGTTGGATCGAGTCCATAAAAATCAAACCATAAACTAAGCAGTCAATTTTGTTTGGCAGTATTGCGTTCATTATCACATGGACTGCCTAAAAATGAATTTGTAGGGGGTGGGGTGGTTTATTCCCATATCACCCATTTTAATTTCACCCCTGTTTTAAATCTGTATTAAATGGATACCTGCAAAAATTGAAAAATGCGTACGCAGACCTCAAACATTTAAATGTTTTCAACTAATTTAAGACATTGAATACAAATCTAAATGTTGTTTGTGGTTTGAAAAATTTTGCTGAAGCAGCGACATTGCAGTCTAGTCTTTATCAAATTCCAGCTGTCCCAGTACCAAAAAGCAAACAAGACCGGAATTAAATCGAAACAAGTATAAGCTTATGAATTAACAAAGAAGGGGCGAAGTGGCAAGGGACAAAATGGGTAAGCGAGTGAAATGAGAAAAAGGCA
Organism: Lottia gigantea; assembly: GCF_000327385.1. Classification (NCBI taxonomy): domain Eukaryota; kingdom Metazoa; phylum Mollusca; class Gastropoda; family Lottiidae; genus Lottia; species Lottia gigantea. The sequence continues at coordinate 1,034,640 of NW_008709220.1, forward strand.
AAATAGGGGCGAATTACCAAACTTCAAATTGATCACTTTTTTTATTTCATAGGATCTCAAAACAAAGAAGCAAGAAGTATAGATTATCTATGTGCAAACATCTCTTCACTCGCCAAACATGATCTGGCCGATTTCTTTGTTTAATTGAGTTCAATCGAATTATTATACTATTTAACAATGGGTAGACAATTCAGTCAATATTTATCCCAGAAAGGAGCATAAGGTTTCGGAAGAAATATTAATGACGAACAATGTTGGTTCTTACATGGAATATAATAAAATGTCTATGTGAAACATTCGAATATAAACCAATAAATCAAAACCGCAAAACGAAACCCGAAATCCAAACAACATACTGGCAAAACATTGATAGCAGGAAAAGAACTGTTCTTTATGAATAGGTATTTCATAATGAAAAGTGGTATCAGGTGTCTGGAAGAGTAAGCATTTCCGCCTGACACCAAATCCGTCATAGCTGCCCAACCTACACAACAAACACTAAAAATAGGAACATGCTTATGAATTTTATAAGTTCAAGGTACGTAACTGACGGAAATACATTTCTTCAATTTCAACAGTCAAGGGAGAGAACAATAATTTGTTATATTATGATGATAAGAGAAAATTATATTAAAATATTATGAAGACATCAGCGAAAGGAAAGACATCTAACTATATGTTATGAATTTTATATGAAATGTATGACAAATAGACCTGAATAGGTAAATCGGGTTGTATTGGTTTGGTAAGATAACACATGTATGTTATAAAGGCCTATTATATATAGATATAATACCAAACGATAACGTGTTTAACTGAGAAGCTTTTAATCATTAATTTCTGTAAGCAAACGTCTTTAAACAAACATTCCGAACAAAATATTGTGGTCGATTGACTACAAAGACTACACAAATACAACCAAACGATGTAACCTTTGTCTAACCGAAAATTTCCTTAAGCGCGCGTCTTTAAACAAACTTCCCGAACTCGTCCGAAGTGTAGACATGAGAATAAGTTCTACGTGTCCAACTTCAGTAGGGAAGCAGGCTGCGATAGGTCAGTCGTCTGAAGATAGCTTGAAACTCTGAGAAACAATATTTTTAGGTTTTAATATTTCTGGATTATTAGCTTGATTCGGAGACAATTTATAAAAATGTTCATGCTTTTTATAAACCTATTCAAAAAGATTGTACATTATTAACGATGTTATTCTTTCTGATAAATTAATTATTTCTGTCTAAAGAGTTTCACACAGGTCGAGATAATACATTCGGATTTTCCAACTTGATTTTCCCCTTGTCAGAAATAGCAAGGTAAAGTGTCTAGTCGTAGTTCCGTCGAATAGGGACAATAAACCGAGGCCCCGTGTGCTACAGGCTGTGCTACAAACTACAAACTCAATTGTAAAGTGTCTAGTCGTTCGGATGGGACAATAAACCGAGGCCCCGTGTGCTACAGGCTGTGCATGTTAAAGATCCCTTGACAAGAGCAAAGAGAAAGAGAGCAAACTAATGCCGTTTTTCATGGCGTTGCCCATCTTCGTAGTCTAATTAAGTGCAGAAAAGTAATATGTAAAACTCCATTCATTTCATTTAAAAATGTTAATATATTGAGAGGATGAGTATTTGTAATACGCACTGTATTCTAAAAAATGAAATGAAAATGAAGGGAGTTTTACGTCCTACTTTTCTGCACTATGTTGGCTAATGAAGACGAAGACTGTATTATAGAGAAGGGTTATATAGACGTAATCCTGTCCTCAACTAAAGAAACTTATAAAATATTGTTTACGTATAAAAAAAACGCCCTTCAAATAAAAAATGAGACGTACCCTATAAACCTTATATTAAATATAGGGTATAAATGTACTAAGAAAACGTATAGTATGAATATAATAGTCACAGTGTATAGGGACAGTTATACGATAAAACACACCTGGAGGAGTGAGGATGTATATTCAAAAGAGCAGTATTTTTTATTATATCAGTTGAAACCCTTTAAATATGCTGAAAATATATTTCTCTTACTCTACAATAAAGCTTCTATTTTGCTAAGATCCACACAATAGTTTCGTGACCCCTGCCAAAAACCATATCGAATTTTAAAAGTTTACATAACCTTTTGAATATATTTGGCTTTAACACATTTACTGCAAGATTCATTTTTAGTTAAAACTGTCAGATAAGATAAAGACAAATTTTTAAAAGATTTTGATCAAAACTTTTGACCAAAAAAAGATATCCGACCAACAGAACAAACAGACTGCCCCTTTCAGGACAAAACGTAGCTCTCACTTGCATTAAAGGTGTGTAAACACAATTGATCACACCACAAACATGTTAGTCCCGTGATCAATAGTGTTAACGCACCAATGAGGCTAGTGAGACCAAGGTTTATATTTAAATTCAGAAATTGCTATTCCTACAAACTGAATTGTTTTTTTTTATTAGCATTTATTTCTATTTCTCAGATTCAGTAATTGTTTTGCTTAGAGATGTTATTATACGACATATTGTCAAGTGACAATTTACGTATGTCGAAAAATAACGTCAGATTGCGTAACTGATAAAGAAGGGAGTGGCAGTAGAAATGTAAATATTAGACAATATTAGATTACACATGTAAAGGCCCGTCTAATCCAACAAGAAAGCACACCTAGCCAGCGCCCAGAGAAATAATGCAGTTCCTAATATGTCTATTGTTTTTATTCTCCACTTTTACAGGTAAAGGTATCAATTTATGTATTATTTATTTACCTGTGATTATATTAATATTAACTTGAAAAGGTCATGTTTCATATAAATATTTTAAACGGAAACACTGAAATGTCCATACAAACGATAGTGTTTAACATAGAAAAACGTCCCTTAGATTTATAATTTTCATCTATAGCACGCTCCAACGAGCTTTTCACTCGGTACATGACGACAGTTTACAATCATTTTCTTATTTAGATTCAAATATCGCTATAATAAAACATTATTGTGTTTCTTTTTTTTTTAGATTCAACCTGTACTATACAACAGATACAACAACGCTGCAATGATACACAATTGTGTTTTTTATGTGGCTGTGAAAAGTCCAATTACACGTCCAAATTCTATATAGGATGTGAGAATAATGATGATATCATTCTAATGGAACCTGGTTATAGTGTAATGAGAGAAGGTTATACGATGAGTTATTCTGATTTCTGTTTAGTAGACCACTATATGAAATGTAACTGGTATAACCCACCGCGTCATTCAACATTAAAAAATCGAATTGAAGTTTATAAAAACTGTACGTTTAAAAATTCCTGTGAAATAAACATCAAAGAGGGAATAAGGACAGGAAATAAGAAAATGGTGAATTATCCATTTTACTGTCTTGATAGTAAGTTACTGTTTTCTTTAGCAATTCGTTATCAGATTGTAACCTTTTTTTTAAATTTGCTTTTGTCCACGCATGTAGCAAAAACTGGAAATAATATACTATTTGATTGTGTAGTTAGTTTGTGTAATTGTATGAGTGATTTATAATTGTATGAGTAGTTTATAATTGTATGAGTAGTATATAATTGTATGAGTAGTATATAATTGTATGAGAAGTTTATAATTGTATGAGTAGTATATAATTGTATGAGAATTATATAATTATATGAGTAGTATATAATAGTATAAGTAGTATATAATAGTATGAGTAGTTTAAAATTGTATGAGTAGTATATAATAGTATGAGTAGTTTATAATTGTATGAGTAGTGTATAATTGTATGAGTAGTATATAATTGTATGAGTAGTATATAATTGTATGAGTAGTTTATAATTGTATGAGTAGTATATAATTGTATGAGAAGTTTATAATTGTATGAGTAGTATATAATTGTATGAGAATTATATAATTGTATGAGTAGTTTATAATTGTATGAATAGTATATAATTGTATGAGTAGTATATAATTGTATGAGTAGTATATAATTGTATGAGTAGTTTATAATAGTATAAGTAGTATATAATTGATGAGTAGTGTATAATTGTATGAGTAGTATATAATAGTATGAGTAGTATATAATTGTATGAGTAGTATATACTAGTATGAGTAGTGTATAATTGTATGAGTAGTATATAATAGTATGAGTAGTGTATAATTGTATGAGTAGTATATAATTGTATGAGTAGTATATAATAGTATGAGTAGTGTATAATTGTATGAGTAGTATATAATTGTATAAGTAGTATATAATTGTATGAGAAGTATATAATTGTATGAGTAGTGTATAATTGTATGAGTAGTATATAATTGTATGAGTAGTATATAATAGTATGAGTAATGTTTCAAAGTGCGTGATTTTGTATGCTTATTAAAATAGATTATTGATCAAAGGTAATACTCTAGTTAGGAGGATATCAGGACAGTTTGTCATTTTCAATTTCCCGACAAATAAATATTCTGATATTATAATTAAGGAATGACCTGAACATTTATTGAAAGATCTAAATAAGACTAGAATTCATGAATTTAGAGTATGCACATTTGAGGGAATTTAGAAAATACCTTTATCATTCAATGATGTGTCGATTTCGGCTCTGTTGACGTTCTAAGGAACGACAGCGACGCCGTGAAGTGGCCACGCCAATCAAACTCAATAATAAAAGTAGTGCGTTAAGGGGCGGAGCTTATATTTTCATTCCTTTTACACGGATATGAACCAAATGCACGTGACCGCTGTTATCCAATCAAATTGCGTGATACCGTGTAAACGGAATCGTGATTTAATTATTAACTTTCATCTTTATATTAATATTAACTTTGTTTCAGAATCATCAGTTCTAAATATATCTACCAAAATTGACAAAAACTTGAAGAATCCTATTCTATATTTTACTGGAGAGAAATATACTGGGCAGAATATTAACTGTGACTGCTCTGTCAAATCTAACAACCCTCTTCATTTAGAAATTTTCTTCATCCATTTAAAACCACGCACTTGTTCCAAAGTAAAGTTTTTCTCGGAAAATCTTCAACTGTTTGGCTGTTCTACAAGTGGTACTACAATGTTAAATACTCAGCATGTTTATATCGGTAGAGATTTTAAACTGGAAATACGAGGAATGGAGCCAGATGAAGAAGATGTTTTATTCTTTAGAGTTTGGGGTAAGGACTTAGTTTTCAACTTACTGGATATTTGTTCGAAAGTAATTCTTATCCTTTTGGAATTATGACCACCTATGCTAAAAGAATATGTCCAGGATTTCTTCTGAAAAATCTCAATATTTATTATAATGTGTTCGATATGTTGTTGATTATTAAGTATTTTCATGTGATTTTGTGATATTTAATTTTAGATGGTTTTATGTCTATAAACTGTGGATGTACAAATTCAACAGGTATGTCCTTTCATTTGTATAGTTATATAATGAAATGATTTGTATTGTTATTTCTTTATCATCGACTGAGCCACGCAGGGACAGTGCAGTGTCAGCTATGATACCGAATGTGCCATAATTTTTCAAACTAATGTGGCATCTAGCTTAGACAGAGGTTTCAACCTGGGGGTAATTTTTAATTTTGTGGGTGTAATGGAAGCTTTTAAATATAATGAAAATTGTTCAATTCAGTCAGACCTTCTCGGACAACAGGAAATACAACGGAGTAATAGGGAGAATGGGGTAATGCAATCACGGATCCTCAAAGGGGTAGTAGATCAAAAAAGCTTCTGAGCTAAGATAACAACAGAGATAACTGAAATCCTAATCACCACAGTAAGACACAAGTTCAAGAGACACATATTCAAATGCAAGTTTTCTTTCTTCAGATAATTGAAATTAAGTTTAATTGTGTAAATGATACTCCAGCTGACCATAAATAAAACTAAACAAAAAGCAGATGATGATATTTTACATGTTCACATCACGTTTATTTATTTTCAGATGATGGATTATCAACTTCATCACAATCTTCAATGGATACAACTACAGATATCCCTGCTTCAAGATATGTGGCTACAGATACTGCTACTACAGATATCCTTGCTTCTAGATATGTGGCTACATATACTGCTACTTCAGATATCCCTGCTTCAAGATATGTGGCTACAGATATTGCTACTACAGATATCCCTGCTTCAAGATATGTGGCTACAGATACTGCTACTACAGATAACCCTGCTTCAAGACCTGCAACTACAGATACTTTTATGACAATAGATCCTACTTTAGATGGTCCTGCTTCAACTGCTGGTACAGATCAAACCAATAATGTTGCTACAACTAAGATATACCCCATTCTCGATGGTTCTGTACCAGCTACTGATACAAATCAAGCTAACAGTGTTGCTACAGTTACATTGGGTGGAATTCTATCACCTGTTATATTAATTAATATAGTCAGTATAGCTCTCTACTGATTTCTCATACGGGAATCCTATATTATTATGATTGGTTTGATTTCAACTTGACCACATTTTCTTTTATATTTGGTTTTTAAATTTCTTAGAAAGATAACAATGGACGTAAAGTGTAAATTGAAGTTTTTAGTCTCCAGGAATTTGTTTTGAATCTATTACAAATATCTACTGTTCACTGTAGAAGGTGTATTGAGCATGTCCGAATCTATTACAAATATCTACCGTTCACTGTAGAAGGTGTATTGAACATGTCCGAATCTATTACAAATATTTACTGCGTTTCACTATAGAATGTGTATTGAACATGTCCGAATCTATTACAAATATCTACTGCGTTTCACTGTAGAAGGTGTATTGAACATGTCCGAATCTATTACAAATATCTACTGCGTTTCACTGTAGAAGATGTATTGAACATGTCCGAATCTATTACAAATATCTACTGCGTTTCACTGTAGAAGATGTATTGAACATGTCTGAATCTATTACAAATATCTACTGCGTTTCACTGTAATAGTTATATTCAACATGTCCGACAATGTAACAAATTTCCACTGAATTTGAATATATAAATTCTAAAATTGACCAATGTTGCCATGACCAAGTAAAATCTAAAACTTTTGCTGTTGATATTATTCAGTCTCTGTCCCAAGTTTAAAAGATAACCATGGTGGCACTCGCCCACCAGCAGCTTTGATTGCAACTACAAATCATGTTTGTAGCCTTAGTAAGCCCGAGCCAAGTGTGAACAGACGGATGGTCGAACGACAATATGCTTCCATATTACGCGTGGGCGTATACAAATCATAAGAATCCACAAAGAATTATTACTTGAGTGTTGGACTGTATGGCTAATAGAGTGAAAACGCTAAGTCGGACATGATATTTCGGTGAAAAATAATCAGATCATCGCGACAATCGATAGGGATCATCTTCATAATTACATTGACCTTCAAAATAAAAAGCAAAAAATCCATAAAGAATAGTCACATGTAGATAGCACTAGATAGATATACAATATCCACTACCAGAGCAAATATACAAAATCAACTACCAGAGTAAATATACAAGATCTACTACCAGAATTAAATATACAAGATACACTACTAGAGTAAATATACAAGATACACCACTAGAGTAAATATACAAGATACACCACTAGAGTAAATATACAAGATCCACTGCTAGAGTAAATATACAAGATATACTACCGGAGTAAATATACAAGATACACTACTAGAGTAAATATACAAGATACACCACTAGAGTAAATATACAAGATCCACTTCTAGAGTAAATATACAAGATCCACTGCTAGAGTAAATATACAAGATCCACTACTAGAGTAAATATACAAGATCCACTGCTAGAGTAAATATACAAGATACACTACTAGAGTAAATATACAAGATACACCACTAGAGTAAATATACAAGATACACCACTAAAGTAAATATACAAGATCCACTGCTAGAGTAAATATACTAGATACACCACTAGAGTAAATATACTAGATACACCACTAGAGTAAATATACTAGATACACTACTAGAGTAAATATACAAGCTACACTACTAGAGTAAATATACAAGATACACTACTAGAGTAAATATACAAGATACACCACTAAAGTAAATATACAAGATCCACTGCTAGAGTAAATATACAAGATCCACTACCAGAGTAAATATACAAGATCCACTGCTAGAGTAAATATACAAGATACACTACTAGAGTAAATATACAAGATACACCACTAGAGTAAATATACAAGATACACCACTAGAGTAAATATACAAGATCCACTGCTAGAGTAAATATACAAGATCCACTGCTAGAGTAAATATACAAGATCCACTACCAGTGTAAATATACAAAATCAACTACCAGAGTAAATATACAAGATCTACTACCAGAATTAAATATACAAGATACACAACTAGAGTAAATATACAAGTTCCACTACTATAGAGTAAATATACAAGATACACCACTAGAGTAAATATACAAGATCCACTGCTAGAGTACATATACAAGATACACTACTAGAGTAAATATACAAGATACACCACTAGAGTAAATATACAAGATACACCACTAGAGTAAATATACAAGATCCACTGCTAGAGTAAATATACAAGATACACTACTAGAGTAAATATACAAGATACACTACTAGAGTAAATATACAAGATCCACTGCTAGAGTAAATATACAAGATACACTACTAGAGTAAATATACAAGATACACCACTAGAGTAAATATACAAGATCCACTGCTAGAGTAAATATACAAGATCCACTGCTAGAGTAAATATACAAGCTACACTACTAAAGTAAATATACAAGATACACCACTAGAAAGTTGCAACGTATCTGAGGAACCTGTGAGAGTTGTCATTCCATTACGAAGTCTACAATTTTGACCGTTTTTTAAATAGGTGGACACACGATTTAGTAAAATGAATATATTTATTTCGTTTCAAAAAAAGTGAACAAAGTTATTTGTGCAGTTAGTCAGTTATCAAGGCGTAACTTCATGAAATGCAAATATATTATGTACGATGAAATGTTTGATAAGCTATATTGTGCTAGGTCCGCCAGTGTTGTTACATGCAGTTCGTATTAAAAAAATAATGATATTTATCAAACAACAAATATATTAGCTTTGATTGTATAACAAATATTTTCTTTTTTTCCCTTCAACTTAATCTTAGATGCTCGTTATCATAATTGTATGTACCAAGCAATGCAAAAATAAACCTTTCTTGTGGTGTCTGTATGAAATGAAATTCCACAGATTTGTATATTGGATTCATATTCTTTAAGTAAAAGTTGTGTTAATTTACACAGAACGTCTGCTTTTATATTGTATCTTAAAATATTCGAAACCAATTGCTCTATCAAATCTGTTTAGGGTATATTCGCACCTTTTTCTAAAACAAAAGCACAAAATCACTGTAATAACGGCCAAGTTACGCAACATATTTAGGGCCGTATGTGGCAAACGGATAAGAGAAACGGATTAATATTTTACTCTATGATTACTCACCTCTTCTGTTGAACGTTTTACCCCTTTCCTTTGTTTTAAAGAATTTTTAGAATTCAAGATCTAAACGATATCCATTTATACATCGAGGGCATTAATTCTACAACATAAACTTAAGGCCAAAAGAAACTTTACCAGGGTTTGAGAGGGGCGGCTGCCCTCTTTGCCCAACTACCGCTGGGCCATTGCCTGATACAAAAAATAACACAATATAAATGATTGGTTTTAAATATTCTAAGCAGGTTGATAAGTCAACGAAACCAGCACATCAAATGGCAAACTTATAGCTAGCAAAAGAAAAAATGAAACGCTGCAATTTCATTATCAATTTCGAACCTTTTTCTTGAAATTCACTTTCAAATTAGTTAAGTTTCTTTTGGCCTTGGGTTAATGTAATTGAATAATTGTAAATTCTCATATTTGCAATTTGTGCGCAGAACTTAGTATTCATCTTCTTGTTCTAATAATGACCTGTAGAATATTACGGTGAAATATTGACTCACCTTAATGACAATCCTTCGTTAAAAAGCAGTGTTTAATTAAAAAAAAATATATGTGTGATATCCATCGGTGGTCTGCTGATATAAAATATGTATTAAGGCAACATCTGTCCAGAAGGAAACATTAACTTTACAATAAATTTGAGATCAAGTGTAGCATAAGATAGTGTCTCTTAACATATAATATCAATGAGTCTTGATATTGCTAACGTTAAAACCATGAAAACCTCTTATGTTCTGTATTGTTATCATCCGTAACAACACTGATTCTTATAGATGCCAGTAACTATTTCTACTAAACTTGTAATATTATTTTATGTATACTGTTTTGAATTCAAGTTTTGTAAAACTGAATGAAATTTCAGTTAGCTTATTCATTATTAGACGAGGCTGAGCTAGAAGCCCAGCGGTTGACTTGAGTCTCTAATATTCCAATTTGCAGATTGGAGTACCAATATCACTTGAACTAGCCTATATGCATCATCAGCAATCTTTTCTATAATAGACAAATAATCAATAATATTGTGGAAGTGTATCGTTTCGAGTCAGGAGTTTATGTTGACAAGAAATAATATCAAAATTGAACTTACAGATTGTTTAAATTATCCTGATGTTGAAAACGCCAGTTTCATTGAAGATCCATGTGAAGGAATAGCAATTACATGCGATAATAAATTCGAGATGGAACAAGTAGTTGAATGTATAGACGGAGAATAGAAATATCAAAAACCTATTTGCAAACCTCTAGGTAAGATAGTGGCGTGGCAAATCGCCTTGTTTAAATATTTCTTGTTATTTATTTCGTCCACGCATGAAGCAGAAACCGAAAATGGTATAGAATTTCTGGCTTTATTGTTTAATATAAGGTCGTGATAGTTTTCAAAGTGTATATATAAAACATCATTTTTGCTTAACCGAAATTGAAATATTGAATAATGTGCACACAATTGGTTTTGAGGCTTTAGAGCCTATTTGTGGACCAATTTAGCCTCGGTTTTTTTTTTGTTATTTGTTACAGGATTTAATCTGCTATTTTGAAAACAAAATTGAAATTTTCAACTCGGACGCGAATCATTAAAAATATTCTAATCGATAATTATTTTGGATTTAATATGATGCTTTGTCTTTTTGTATATAAATAGCCAGATTTATTTTTATTTTCTACTTCTATTTCTGCGACAAATTGTGGAGATGGACTAGATGTAGTTTTTTATTATGGATGGAACAGGATCAGTAGGTTTTTCTAAATTCGATAATATGAACCAAATAGCAGATTTCATATCATCAACATTTTGTTATTGACCCAGCGGCAGTAAATGTTGGTCTCGTACTTTTTAGTTAATTTGTGGAGGGTAGCATTGATATGTCCACAATCAATCGCAGACAAATATCCGTGATCTTACTTTTCCAAATAATAGCTGTCCTGGGATTGTAAGAAAAGCAGTTGATGCAGCCCAGCTGATGCTAGAGACCCAAGGTCGACCTGGGGTCCCAAATATTACGATAGTCCTTACTGGTGGAAATTCTTATCCAGATCCTCAACCTAATACGAATGCTGCCAAAATCAATGGGACTGATATTTTTACCATAGGAGCTGGGTCATTTCCGGTTCTTGAATTTCAGGGACCACAGGCATTGGATGAAGAATTGGAATGTCCTAAATAGAAGTCAGCAGTGAAAGACGATAGAAATTTGTTATAGCCTATCCCTAACCCCGAAACATAGAAAATCATAATCTATTTTTAAACATATTTAAAATTGGCGTAGATTATAGAATTTAATTTTCCACTTTTAATTCATTGTTATCTTTCTGATAAATTTGGAAAAATGATAAAAAAAAAAATCACAGATTGACTGGGATTCGAACCCTCCAACAACTTTTGACAGTTGTTTTTTAATTATATTTTTAAACCTTAATACCATGATTTCAAATCTATACAAACAAAAGTTGCAATTTGTAGTTCAGTTCAACATGAATGTCTTCGCCTCAACACAATGCATAGAAAACTGTCACCTGTAAAATAACCATTGGGATCAGTCAATCAATAGCTGTGAATATCAGGTGTAAATATAAAATACATATTATTATATTTACGCCTGATATTATATTGATATATTTAATATATGAACACCACAATTGAATAAGGTACTAACAACACCAACAAGTCTGATGTAAAGCCCAGCGTGGTACGAATAATCACAAATATACTGGTTTAATTTTAGATTTCCGAGAAATGGCTTCTTTATTACTTCACAAAAGTTAAACAACAATAACCAACACCGTGTCCTTTCTTTCCCGATTGAAATAACACTTAAATAGAGTGATCCCTAGATATTAATATAAACCTGGCGACCTAACATACGGTTTGCAATATGAGTCAGTCAATAAATATAACACTTGTAGTAATGATATGTCACAGTGACCTCAATAATAATAATATCCTGAATTGTCTTCACATTCGTTGCCCATGTTTTTCGCCTGCCAAATCTAGATTAAATACCACGGAATACACATGTATTTGCAAACCTACAATCATCCATAGTTAATAATTTGATAATAATTTGATCGAATACCGGAAACATTTAACATAATAAACTGTACCCATTGATTGTCTACCAATAGAGCTGCAGTACATGAATATTTAGTTAATTCTAATATAAATTTAAGAAATTTATTCCGCATATTTACAATTTTAGAACTGTACGTATGACCTCATTTACGCACCATATAAGAAAAATTGGTACTACCATTTCATCAAACATATCTAAACCAACATCTATAGATATTCCACCACATTTCCTGTTTAAACATTTCAATATATTCCGGATTTTCTCAGACTAGGTAGCTAGGGGTTCTTAACTTTTGTTCAGATTATTTTTGGAGTAAACATTATTCCTATTAAATGGGAAATTGCTTCATATATTTATACCTCTATACGGTCAATTTTCATAGTTTCGTATGAGACCACTTTTTCCAGCGTTTATTTCCCCATAACGATAACAAGATCCACATTCATTCCTTATATTTACATTGGTTTATCTTTTCTGCTAAAATACGCCAAAATGCTCTATTTTTAATTGTAAAAATACCCGAAACCGTAGGTAAAAAACTTGAGTCAATCCTTGTTTTCGTTCTCGATGTATTCATACGCCTTATTGTCACGTGACAAACTACAGTTATTGGAAAATAAACGCCGGTTTGGCTAACTGGTTTATTGAAGGGAGTGACAGTAGAAATGTAAATATTTTTGAATAAATTCCTTTCAAACGTATCGAATCAGAAAACACAACATAGAATTAAAACTTAATTTCACAAGCTGAACGTTTAAAGGAAGATAACCCAGATATTATTGCAACTGAAACATTTTTACCGACAATCGCTTTTAATGTAGGTGAAGAGTTTACCGATAACATCATAAACGAAACAAAGTTTTTACGCTTTTACCCATCTTTTATCGACCGAATTCTCGTTATACCGACAAGTTCAGTAGGAGTGGTGTATTAATACATCTCACATAGAGCATAGAGTTTCAGGGATTTCTGTAAGATGTAATGCAATATTTTGAACGAGTTTCGTGTTCATATTGTTTGGCCAGTTTGGATAGCAGTGACATCATGAATATCTGTTACCTCAGTCCCAAACACAAAGTCAGCAATGAAAGACGGTAGAAATTTGTTATAGCCTTACCCTAACCCTGAAACATAGAAAATTATAATCTATTTTTAAACATATTTAAAATTGGCGTAGATTATAGAATTTAATTTTCCACTTTTAATTCATTGTTATCTTTCCGATAAATTTGGAAAAATGATAAAAAAAAATCACAGATTGACTGAGACTCGAACCTTCCAACAACTTTTGACAGTTTTTTTTTAATTATATTTTATAAATCTTAATACCATGATTTCAAATCTATACAAACAAAAGATTTTAACCAAAAGTCAGGATGGCGTCAGCGGTCATTAACCTCTCTCCTCCGATTTCCGGAAGAGGAGAAGTCAAACATTTCAACGCTAATGAAAGGTTACAGTAAGTAAACGAAGTAACCACTTGACTGAGCCTGACTGAAGATTAAGGAAATAAATTGATATACAATGAATAGAAATTGTTATCTTATGATGATCTAATTTAGTGATAACAAATTTATGTAGGCTATAAGATTGAAGCAAACAAATCTTCAACTGCTCGGAACCAGTCCCAATTACAAAGAAATTCCCGTTGGAAAGATTGCAATTTCTCCTACATATAGTACTGATATATAACGACAAATTTTATAACAAATATTTAATAAAATTGTTAAAATAACAAGACACTTCTACAAAATGTATAAAACCTTAGAATATTGACAATGAAATATAAATTTACAAATATTAACAATAAAATACAAATAAGCCAACTACTAACGATGATATACATATATTGAATAATGAATAAATGAATAATCTTACCTTATTATAATTCTAGAAAATACAATAAATAAACCAAGTACCACAGAACAATAATAAACACAGGACATAAATATTGACAAAGAAATATAAACTTACTTATATATACAATAGGATTGCAAAATTGAACAAATTGGAAAGATGAAGATT
>NW_008709220.1:1050018-1063995 GCF_000327385.1 Lottia gigantea
TGTAACATTGAAATACACATTTTTACATTGAAATACAAATTTTTACATTGAAATATAAATTTTTACATTGAAATACAAATTTTTACATTGAAATACAATTTGTAACATTGAAATACAAATTTTTTACATTGAAATACAAATTTTTACATTGAAATACACATTTTTACATTGAAATACACATTTTTACATTGAAATACACATTTTTACATTGAAATACACATTTTTACATTTTAAATATGAAATGAATAATATTATAAATTATTATAGACAAATGATGGCATGGATTGATCGCGGGAGTTGTAAGAGTAGAATTTCTAACAAAAAGGATTTAATTAAAGGAGGAGGGAGAATCTACGATTTATTTGTAGTTGATATGAGTTGAAGGGTTAATCTATTATTTTTTTTCTTGTTGGTATGAGTTGAAAGGTTAATCTATGATTTATTACTAGTTGGTATGAGTTGAAAGGTTAATCTATGATTTATTTCTAGTTGGTATGAGTTGAAGGGTTAATCTATTATTTTTTTTCTTGTTGGTATGAGTTGAAAGTTTAATCTATGATTTATTTCTAGTTGGTATGAGTTGAAAGGTTAATCTATGGTTTATTTATAGTTGGTATGATTTGAAAGGTTAATCTATGATTTATTTCTAGTTGGTATGAGTTGAAAGGTTAATCTATGATTTATTTCTAGTTGGTGAGAGTTGAAAGGTTAATCTATGGTATATTTCTAGTTGGTATGTGTTGAAAGGTTAATCTATGATTTATTTATAGTTGGTATGAGTTGAAAGGTTAATCTATGATTTATTTCTAGTTGGTATAAGTTGAAAGGTTAATCTATGATTTATTTATAGTTGGTATGAGTTGAAAGGTTAATCTATGATTTATTTCTAGTTGATATAAGTTGAAAGTTTAATCTATGATTTATTTCTAGTTGGTATGAGTTGAAAGGTTAATCTATGATTTATTTATAGTTGGTATGAGTTGAAAGGTTAATCTAGGATTTATTACTAGTTGATATGAGTTGAAAGGTTAATCTATGATTTATTTCTAGTTGATATGAGTTGAAAGGTTAATCTATGATTTATTTCTAGTTGGTATGAGTTGAAAGGTTAATCTATGATTTATTTATAGTTGGTATGAGTTGAAAGGTTAATCTATGATTTATTACTAGTTGATATGAGTTGAAAGGTTAATCTATGATTTATTTCTAGTTGATATAAGTTGAAAGGTTAATCTATGATTTATTTCTAGTTGGTATGAGTTGAAAGGTTAATCTATGATTTATTTATAGTTGGTATGAGTTGAAAGGTTAATCTATGATTTATCTTTAGTTGGTATGAGTTGAAAGGTTAATCTATGATTTATTACTAGTTGGTATAAGTTGAAAGGTTAATCTCTGATTTATTTCTAGTTGGTATTGAAAGGTAATTTTAACTATGTTTTAGACTCAAGACGTAATAGAGATTATAATATTATTATACTATTTTACTGACTTAAATCGGTGTTACGTTATGCTATAACCCATTGAATCACAAACTGACCTTTCGGAGTTAAAAAACCATTGTCTGTAATTTCCGACGTGGTAGTATAAAGCAACCCCCAGGAATCGTCCTTGTCTAATACATCAATTACTGTTTCAGTTTTAGTTTTACTGTCATCATCAAAATTTAATAAACTGATTTGACCACCAATAATACAATTATTTAGGTTTGGATTGTCTTCTGGTAATAGTTCAATATCGATATATAAATCATCTACATCCTTCATTACACTACAACTCCATACCAGGTTGTTGTCTCTAAACTTGTTATTACTGTAATACAAATTACCATCTTCTTGTATATCACTAATATCAAAATGAAACTGACTCGAACCTAGTATGTAAAATGATTTAGAAATAACCGACCCTAACTGATCTATATGTAAACTAAAATCTTTCCTCACCCACTGTAGATATTGTAAACACAAGTTATAATCTTTACTTTCACCCAGAGTTTCTATTTCTACCAAACGAGGCAATGTTAATAAAATGTCTAATGTTGTTCTAGTTGAAGGTGAAATATTTGATTCTATATTACTTTCAAATGTTTTTATTTCACTTGTAATTTCTATCTCTCTATCTTCTACTTTACTCCTATTTTCTTCTAAATTTTCCCGAATTTCCTTTTTAACCTGTTCACAACTCTTTCGCAAATCTGAAACAATTTGCTCCGTTATTTCAGTCACTTTAGCGCAGGAATCTTCACACAACGTTTCCAGTTGTTCAAATGATTCTAATAATGTAGAGCGAGATTTCTCCAAGTTTTTTATTCTGTTTCGAATAATTTTATGCGAACGTTCAAGTTTTTCTATGGTTTTATTCCGTGTTTCGTCACATTCTATATCCAGTGTTTCATGATATTTGTGTTGTTTAAATATACACCTAAAACATAATCCTACATTACAATTATTACAGTAATAATCTACTCCCCTCTGATTATGGTTGGGACATCTTGGTTGTGTTGTTGAGGGATGTTGGTCTTTTACTTGTGTTGTATGTTGGAATGTTTGAAGTATAATGTTAGTAGTGAACATCTTAGCACCACGTTTTGGAATTCTAATATCCTGGTTACAGATCGGACAGGGGAATGTCTTTGTTTTATCGGCGATAAATCTTTCTATACACCACAAACAAAAAGTGTGACCACATGGTACAATCTTTGGTTTTTCAAAACTTCCAAAACAAATAGAACATTCTGGTGTGTTACTTGCTGACGCTGTGGCCATTTTATTTTTCTATTATAAATTAAAAAAAACCACCTCTTTTCAGATAAAACATTCAGGTATAACACACACTAGAGATGTCCTGGTTGAAAATAGAATATTCAGGTATAAAACACACTAGAGATGTCCTGGTTGAAAATAGAATATTCAGGTATAACACACACTGGAGATATCCTGGTTGAAAATAGAATATTCAGGTATAACACACACTGGAGATGTCCTGGTTGAGAATAGAATATTCAGGTATAAAACACACTGGAGATGTTCTGGTTGAAAATAGAATATTCAGGTATAAAATACACTAGAGATGTGGATCTGATATATTTCATCGTTTGCCAGGAAATATTTGAAGACGAAGTTGTAATCTGTTGACGTTAACCAAACACCCTGATATGAGGCACACCGCAGTTTGGGAAAGATAGTCAGGCCATACTGGTGTAGATAGCTAGGTACAATTTGATAATACAGTTTTCATGAACGATATAGATAATTATATAGGTCATTCTAAAAGATAGTGTATTTGTACGAATAATGCTTTAATTCAGATTGTTTCATGAAATGTTTCACTATTGTACTGTGGCTGTACTGTTGTCTTCTTCTATAATCATAAATACCAGACATCACATAACTCTGAGTTATTCACTGTTGTACTGTTCATAGAAACAGCAAGACATCACATAACTCTGAGTTATTCACTGTTGTACTGTTCTTAGAAACAGCAAGACATCACATAACTCTGAGTTATTCACTGTAGTACTGTTCATAGAAACAGCAAGACATCACACAACTCTGAATTATTCACTGTTGTACTGTTGTCTGCTTATAGAAACACCAGACATCACCTAACACCGATTTATATACTGCTGTGCTGTTCATAGAAACAGCAAGATATCACATAAATCTCTGTTATTCGCTGTTGTACAGTTGTCTATTGATATACTCAGCAAGATAACCCCAAAGTCTGGGTTATTTACTGTTGTCTGTTCATAGAAACAGCAATTCATTACTTAGCTCTGGGTTATCCACTGCTGTACTGTTGTCTGTTCATAGAAATACCAGACATCATCTAATTCCGTATTACCCACTGCTGTACTGTTCATAGAAACAGCAAGACATCACATAACTCTGGGTTATCCACTGTTGTACTGTTGTCTGCTTATAGAAACACCATACATCACCTAACACCGATTTATATACTGCTGTGCTGTTCATAGAAACAGCAAGACATCACCTAGCTCTTGGTTATCCATTGCTGTACTGTTAATTGAAACAGCAAGACATCATCTAGCTCTTGGTTATCCATTGCTGTACACAGTTGTCTATTCATACAAATAGCAAGACATCACCCTATATTTTGGTTATCCGCTGCTGTACTGTTGTCTGTTCAAATAATCAGCAAGACATCACATTTATCTGGGTTATCAACTGTTGTACTGTTCATAGAAGTACCAGACAACATCTAATTCCGTATTACCCACTGCTTTACAGGTCAGAGCAAGACATCATCTAAATGTAAAGTTCATAGAAACAGCAAGGCATCACCCAACTCAGGGTTATCCACAGCTGTACTGTTGTTTGCGTATAGAAACACCACACATCACCTAACTCTGGGTTATCCACAGTTGTACTGTTGTTTGCGTATAGAAACACCACACATCACCTAACTCTGGGTTATCCACAGTTGTACTGTTGTTTGCGTATAGAAACACCACACATCACCTAACTCTGGGTTATCCATTGTTGTACTGTTGAGCTTATCAAATCCAATAATCACAGTAAATTTCATCAGAATTGATTGAAAATTTGAGCTTTTATTGTGTTCTTGGACATTTTTGGTGGTTTCAACAATGTTTTGGGACAAACATTCCGACGCGTTACCACTTACTCCCCCAATAAAATTCATTTACCCCTATTTATTAAGCAAAATTAAGCACCTCATACATAACTATTAGACCAAATAAACTATGGGCCTATATATCTATTGCGAAAAGGGTGTTAACGACGACGATGGTACAAAACAATAAGGTAATTTAGCTCAGTTGGTATTTGGTCATGAATGCATAGTAGGTTATGGTTACTGGCGTATCTAGAAAAATACCTGAAGAGGGGACCAAAAGTGAGAGTTGTTTCTCCCGAGGCCATAACCCGTTGAAGACAGGGATCTGAGAGCTGCCAGAAGCCATCCCCCTAAATACGCTACTGATGGTGAGCAAACTTACATTTAACTCAACGTACCAATAATAAATAGTAAACTGCAAACCATATGGTGAAAATAATGATATTGGAAGCATTTGAATAAAATCTGACAATAAAAGTATTTACAGCACTCATAAAATATTTCCTAGCCGCCATTTTTATTGGCACAAACACGAATCTGAAATCATTTCTTAAATGTCAGATGACTTCTCTCGAGGCAACGCCAATTTCCTGGTGAAAAATTAAAAAGCGTGCTGCATGCAACATAGAGACCAATCACGAGCTGGAAAATCTAAGGAGAAAATCTAAATCATTTTCTGATTAGATGAAATAAGTAAAATACCGGAAGTCGATGGCAGACAATAAATTGATGTGAGAAATTGACTAAAGTAAATGGAATTATAAATATGATTCACATTAAACTAGTTAAAATAGTGCTCAATATATTAATTGTAGAGCAAAATAGAAATACCACTGTTAAAATGGTTCTTTTTATTTTGCATGTGTCAGAATTAGGCCAAATACTCAAAGACATGGTCCTGACTAACATTCAGCTCACGGGGACAATATACTGAATACATGAGAAAAAAAACCTACACAATATATTATGTTATTTACCAGGTTCGTGCATGTGTTTATATTCACAAAACATATCATGAAGTAGTATGTTGATTGACCAGATCATGTGACATCATGAATATTTATCACCTCGGTCTGTTATACAATGAATGATGATAGAAATAATATACGTAATTATTTCAGACAATGTGATAATCATAGCAAAACAGGGATTCTATTTTTAAACATATTTAAACTTCTCGCAGATTAAAAAGTTCAATTGTCCACCTTTAATTCATTGTTATCTTTTTCATAAATTTAGAAAAATTTAAAAAAAAGACATCGTGGTCTGGATGAGATTCGAACCCACAAACACTCGATGACAGTGTCATTTTCATATTTTATGAATTTGAGTAGGTCAACCATACTTTAGTATTCCCAACTTTTTTTTAACCAAAAGTCAGGATGGCGTCGGTGGTTATTGACCTCACCCCCGGGCAATCGAGGAATGGGTCGGTCATCACGATTATAAAGTTCCCTTAAACTGTTTATACGAAGTAACCACTTGACTAAGCCTGACTGAAGTTCAAGGGAAAACATTTGATTGTCAATGATCAGAAATTGTTATCGTAATTGTTATCTTACGGTAAGTTGATAATAATGATAATAATGAACATATTTATATAGTGTAAGCTCAGTGACGGAGCCAGGTTTACTTCCCCGTCTGTGGTAACGCCCTTTGGCTCCGTTACTGTGTAAGCTATTGATAGTCGGAATTCAAACATCTTAAAAGATGAAAATTTGTTTTGAATGACTTTGATGCGTTGATAAAAATAGACACAAACTTTCATTTTGAAATTCCCAATACAATGATAATTTCGGTCAAAATTTGAAACATTTTCGGTAGAAATTCCTCTGGGAGAAGTGTATTTGTATTAAACGCAAATTTACAAAAACATTATATTTTATCAAGGCATATTTTTCTAAACCAACTAAGACTATAAGTAATGTGATGAAACTGATATTCCCGATCTAGCCAAAGTATCGACTGTAGTCCGTTTTGGGTTTTTTGCAAGCCTATTTTGACTAATTTGTGGTTTGGGTGTGGAATTCTTTCAGCTTGACGAGCCATATACTTCATGGTCATGATATATTGAATTTTTGTGACATATTGGAAAGTTTCAAGGAGATTTTGGAAAAGGCTATTGAAGGCCAATTTCGAGATTTTTCGTGGAAAGAAAATGAATTAGTGGAGTTAGTTTTGAAGACAGTAAACAATAATAACACGATAACTTCCCTTTAACAGGACAATCGACGTTTCTTCATTTGCATTGACCTAATTATCCACCATGTTTTACAATACACAGAAAAAGTTGATTAAAATACATTTTCCCGCGTCTTTTGAGAAAAATAATTTTTGTTCTGAAACAAACATTACACATTTAAAGTAAATTGGTAACCTTCCGATTGACCCTTGTAAGACAATCGAGACTGCTACTTGAGACTGTTGTGTGATTGTCCAGTCTTGTTTTCAGTAGAGTTAAAAGACGTTGAAAGCACTTGTACTAAAAGGTTTTCTCTTGAAAATTATCATCCATTCTTCGTCTGCCATCTTGACTCGTCAAATATCCAACAATACAGACTCGTTAACAAACTTACCAGCCATTTTCATTCCCAAACAGACGTCAAATAGTCTCCATTTCCCACCAACATTTTACAAGCAGACGACCGTAATAAAATATCGTTAAAATTGTTCGAGAATACTTCAACAATAATTTTTTGATATTCTCAAAACTGTTCACATCACTAGTAGGCCTAGTATGAAATACTACTGGCAGCGATGAATTGGATGTTTTTTTTAGTTTTGGTATCTTAATATCTGGTATGCAATGATGGTATAAATATTCCCATGGTGTTGTAAGTTCTCAGAGACGCGCCAGCCTCCCGAGATTGGGGGACAAATATGGGCAGACTGATTCGATGGGGGGACAAATGCTGATGCTGAATTCAAATTTTGGCTACTCTGTGGCGGTGTCATATTCACAAGCCTCTCATAGAGTGTCTTAGAGGGTTCTACCAAGAAAATGTTAGAAACAATGAATTGATTTTGTGCATTCTGACACACATTTTGGAGAAAAAAAGGTAGACATTATTTGTGGAAAATAAAGTGGGGGTACAATTGGGGGTGCAAATCACTTTTTTAGGGGGGCAAATGTTCCCCCCACCCCTCTTAACCCCACTGGCGTAAATTCTCCATAAGTCGTTATGATCATGGTCATTCTTGTTGAATAGTGATCGTTTGTTTGGTTAGATTATCGTTGATAGCTTTAACACTAAAGGGGAATAGTTCTGGGCGCACATGTATTTAAATACTCGTATTTCAACGGTGAGATGTGAACGCTATTTCCAATTAGCCTCGAACGAAAACTTAACGCGTCCCTTTAATAATCATACTTTACAGGTCGAGTTGTCATCAATATGATGTAATATTTATCTTATTATCGTTAACTCGGAATTAACAGTCAATAATCCGCCATCTTGTCACCTCCATGTTCAACACCTTGTCGTTAAACAAAATATAGGTCAACTTTCATAGTAACCTGAACGTCACTTCCGGTAAGTATCACACGTCAAACAATCGGAAGTTTGCTTTATAGATTGATGTCAAATAAAAATAGGAATGTGGTAAAAGGTATATAAGTAGGTTTTATCTTCATTTTTGTCATCAACTGATTTTACAACACATACAAATACAGTTCAACAAGCAAGCAACTAAAGGTAAGTTTTCAATATTTCAGTTTTATAGCAGATGTAAGGCCTTCTAATATTTTAAAGTGGAAAATTCGAACCTACATCACCTTACAAACGGCTACTATTAATGAGAGTTGAATGAATGAACAGTGATGAAGCAAATAATTTCAATGAATTGTTATTTCGGAAGCAGTTTGTGGGTGTTGTTTCTGACGCTGGTGAGGCTTTTCTATTATTATTTAAATCTTTCCAGTTCATTTTGACTTGTGTTCACCAACCGATGAGCAGTAAAACGCAAAACCCCACTTCACTCAAGTACACACTTATTGATAAGTTACTTTGAAACTTTCAGATATCCGACATAATGATGAAAATCGCCGTAATCGTCTGTTTATTGGTTAACATGACAACTGTGTCCTCAATGTATCCCATGGGATACCTACCTGGTGGTTACATGGGACTAGGAGCTGGCTATATGTATCCTGGATACGGGCTTGGTTACGGCTACGGACCCATGACAATGATGGGTCCATATGGGTATAACAATTTTGGCTATGGTGGTTTCTATGGTAACAGAATGGGTTTTGGTAGAATTGGTTTAGGAAGTGGAAGTTGGAAGTGAGAATGTCGTCATGGACAATTTTTGGGAAAATTCTCTTGGAAAGACTTTTTTTTTTACATCATTTGAAAATTGTTGATTCATTCTGGGTATCTGCTACATATCCATAGTTATTCATTTAAATATTGATCACACTTCCATTTACCATAAAATATCATCTTATAAACATCATTATATATCATATATATAATAATAAGATATCAAATCTGATGTAATGAATAAAAGATTTCAATTCTATTAATGTTATTTTACCCGTCTAAGCTGTTATAACTGTTAGAGGTGGATTCGAGATCCGCGGGAGATGAGGGGCTGGGGGAAGTGTTGTCATAGTCAAATATTTATTTTAGAGAAGATATGGTAGTTGAGTACCTCAAAACGAGCTGACCACAGAAAACTGTCATTGTACCAAGCACAATCTCGCTGGTTGGTTAGTTTAAGTATGCACAAAGCTAGGTACAGCATTCCATACCGAGAACAGCCTACAGAAAAAGCAACATAAGAAGAACATAATTGTCTCAGTTCGGCCTTATAACTTGACTGCAATCACCTTTCATACATCATCATCTTCCCGATGTTAAACTATTGCGAACTTCGTATTTATACCTTGACTGCAACAGTAGCCATCTTTCTTGTATGATGAAAGTTTGTAAATGAAGCGATTTGATTAGATTGTACGCTAGGTATAAGACGAATTTCTTTACAGCTTGACATTGTGAAGATTGGCAGAGATAAGAAGAGTTCAGAAGTGTCAACTTTGTTGAATGTATGTAGAAAATAAATGCAATTCACGGGTTTAACTTCCTCTATTGTTTTTTTTTATATAAAAACTATTAAAGACAAATCCCTTCGCGTAACTACGTTTCGTTTTCTATTTAGATATTTTATATTGAATTACGTTTTTTAGGTATCCCTGGATATTGGAACTGTCTACAGTGAAATTTGACGCGTTGAAAAATGTCGAGTTTAACTTGAATAGAATCCGTCATTATCGATATTTATATAAGTCTTTCTAATTCCTCGTTTCCCGAAATCTTCTCTAGTCTCCACTTTCTCGTTTTCAATTTTCCGCCATAATTACATCAGAGGAAAACTGGAATCTCGTGAGAGTTAAACGAGATAATGCGTGATATGTCATTATGAGGTGAAAATTGGTTTGGGAATTGTAAACGATGTTTTTATTTTCTGTTATGGCCTGTCTGGTAAAGCCAATAGATCCTATGATATAACGTGTTCGAATCATTTGGTGTAATAATGCCCCGGTACAGTCAAAAGGACTGAAAGATGAAAACAAGGGTTGTGTCCCTTTAATCATTATTGTTTAGTGCGTGAATCTTAAGTTAAGGCGGGTATATTAACTGCCTGTACACAAGGGAAGTTAGAACTCGACAAATTATTTTCATCCATACAACACGATACCATGGGATACGATGTGATGCACTACGACATGATATCCACGTGATCCAATCCAATGTGGTCTAGTGCGATGTAATGAAATGCGATGTGATACATTTTATGCAGTACACATTGTGGATTATTTGTTGAATAAACAATGATACCGATATGATACTTCCGGCTTGTTTAAAAACTTCCGGTAAGAAGGGATAATGGCGGTTATGTGATACATCTTAATGGACCGATGACTGTTTGTAGACATGACTGTCCCCGAAGTCAATTTCCATCCATTAGTTTGAAGATTAGCAGATTACGTAGGAAATGTGTTGCTAGCCCACTATAACTTTAGTTTGACGATGCAGCGATTTTATTGGATTGAACGCAATACAGCCAACCAGAAATGAAATGAATAAATGGAGTTTTACGTTCTATTTTTCTGCACCGTGTGGGCTAATGAAGATGGGCAATACCATGCAGGGTGTAATGATGGACATTTTGCCAGGAAAACGGCATTAGCCTGCTCTTTTTCGATTTCATACTGTCGAGGGATCTTTAATGTCCAGCCTGTAGCACATGGGGCCTCGGTTTGTTGTCCCATTCCCCCAGACATGGGGGAAACCGGATTGAAAAATCCGAAGGTATCATCTTGCCATAAAAGACTTAAACAATATGGATGCGAGTGCAATTGTAGATTCTAATTCTTCACTTTTGTTTTCTAACACAGCTTACAAATAGACAAGTGTCGAATGAATTCAGGGTATTAGACAGAGTTTGTAATGGTCTGACATATTGAAGATGACTAGCTATTAAAATATCCAGTTAATTCCGACAATTTCTCTAATTCTAATGCTCCAGAGAGTTCACAAAGACTATCGTTTTGAATAATTTGGATGAAATTTCAACAGTTATTTCGTGTCGAGAATTTTTCTGGTGAAAGATTCAGTATCTAGAGACATGTAAAATTGTGGACGCTATAAAAATTATAATTGCCAATTGTCTACAGAGACCAGGGAATCAAATCGTGTATTCTCATCACATTGTGTTTATCTCTCTTCAAAAGGAAAAGATCGTCCTCCGTTTGAACATTCGAACTAAGTCTCAGAAATGCGATGTTTTAGCTATGCTGTTCAGTAATAGTGTTCACAGCTAACCATCGGAATTATCTGCATTTGAAAGTGAAAATAACGACTCGTCTTTTTCTTAAGACTACGCCATATATAAAAAAAAAATAATAGAAAAAGAAAGTGAAATTTTAAGTTTGAAGTATATTTGAAAGGGATTATGTGTGCAGATCTGAAGACGTATAATCAAGACCCAAATAAACTTCCTATAAAACCATAGCCTTCAACAACTTCAGTAAACAGTAAACATACTTGCCATTCATATGCTTGGTAGATACCGGCAGTTTTCTGTGGATGAGAGCATACCAAACGAAAGTATTTCACTATCCAGCAAATTTTTTGTACAGTGATAGCTTTTTGTGGCCAATATTAGACGAGATATACCAACCTATCGTGTCTGACGAGCTAGCAGATTGCTTGGTACAAAGAAAGTTTTCTGTGATCAGATTGAGACTAGATCATACTTATCTGCCGTGTCAACTGCTCACAGATCGCTTGGTCCAATTGCGGTTTCTTATGGTCAGATTGGGACTAGAGCATACCAAACTATTTTGTCCAACTCCAACAGATTGCTTGGTACAATGTTTGTGGTGTGAATTGGACTTGGAAATACCAAACTATTGTGCCCTACTAGATAGCACATTGCTTGGTACAATGGCGATGTGGTACAATGTGGCAAGAACGAGACTAGAGCATACTAAACTATCTACTAGCTAGTAGATTGTTTGGCCAATGGCAGTTTCCTGTAGTCCGAATGAGACATTTGGTGTGTAACTAGCTAGCAGATTAATTGGCAAAATGGTATTTCGTTAAGAATGAGACAAGAGCATACCAAATTATCATGTCTAACAAGCGAGTAGAGTGCGTGGTACAACGACAGTTTTCTGTGATCAGAATGGGAGTAAAACATACCAACCTATCGTGTCTAACTAGCTAGCATATTTCTTAGTACAATGACAGTTCTCTTCGGTCAGAATAGGACTAGAGCACACCAACCTATTGTGTCTAACTAGCTAGCAGATTGCTTGGCACAACGACAGTTTTCTACGGTCAGAATGGGATAAGAGCACACCAAACTATCGTGTCTAACTAGCTAGCAGATTGTTTGGTACAAGAACAATGATTTCTGTAATCAGAATGATTTGTCTTTCCCAAGTCAGTCTAAGTAATCCCAGAAATCGTTACCACTCACACTATACTTAAAATCCATTAATTGTATTTGCATAAAAATTAGATTTAGAGACTTGTGTATTATGTAATGTAAGAGAGGAGTATTAGTAATAATGGATTGGTCAAGGTGGAGAGAGAGGAAACTGAGAGATTATAAAATTCTCTTCACTCTTTAATGGCTTTAAGCTTTTAAGTTGTCCCCTCAAGATGTTGCTAGCATAGATTATAATCACATCTTACATCTGATTCTGAGAGGTTTTTTTCAAATGATTTATGTTGTTCCTGTCCTCCTAACTCATGTACACCACAGCTCTTCCGAATCGCACCCAGACCCGTATGTCTTCTCGCATCCCGTCTAAATTCCGGTGAACTAAGTTTCTTTCATGTCAGCTGGGCAAGATAGAGCGCATTTCGGTAATCAGCATCCTACATCTCCAATCCCAATGCATCTTTTATTTGCCTCTGACTAAGTGACATATATAGTGATTTAGTTTTGTTTTCTGAAATATCTTTCATGGTAGGACTCCTGTCAGCTGGGCAAGATTAATAGACCGAGTTTTTTTATGTTGAAAACATAACAAGAATCATATTTCAGCAAACAGAAATATAGAAAATAGTAAACAAAAATGATAATTCAGCAAACAAAAATATAAAATAGTAAACAAAAATGATAATTGAGCAAACAAAAATAGAAAATAGTAAACACAAATAATAATTCAGCAAACAAAAATAGAAAATAGTAAACAATGATAATAATTCAGCAAACAAAAATAGAAAATAGTAAACAAGAATGATAATTGAGCAAACAAAAATAGAAAATAGTAAACAATAATAATAATTCAGCAAACAAAAATAGAAAATAGTAAACAATAATAACAAATCAGCAAACAAAAATAGAAAATAGTAAACAAAAATGATAATTGAGCAAACAAAAATAGAAAATAGTAAACAATAATGATAATTCAGCAAACAAAAATAGAAAATAGTAAACAAAAATGATAATTCAGCAAACAAAAATAGAAAATAGTAAACAATAATGATAATTCAGCAAACAAAAATAGAAAATAGTAAACAAAAATGATAATTCAGCGAACAAAAATAGAAAATAGTAAACAATAATAATAATTCAGCAAACAAAAATAGAAAATAGTAAACAATAATAACAATTCAGCAAACAAAAATAGAAAATAGTAAACAAAAATGATAATTGAGCAAACAAAAATAGAAAATAGTAAACAAAAATGATAATTCAGCAAACAAAAATAGAAAATAGTAAAGACAAATGATAATTGAGCAAACAAAAATAGAAAATAGTAAACACAAATGATAATTCAGCAAACAAAAATAGAAAATAGTAAACAAAAATGATAATTTAGCAAACAAAAATAGAAAATAGTAACAAAAATGA
>NW_008709220.1:1064045-1064807 GCF_000327385.1 Lottia gigantea
TGTATTTCTATCTCTCTATCTTCTACTTTACTCCTATTTTCTTCTAAATTTTCCCGAATTTCCTTTTTACCTGTTCACAACTCTTTCGCAAATCTGAAACAATTTGCTCCGTTATTTCAGTCACTTTAGCGCAGGAATCTTCACACAACGTTTCCAGTTGTTCAAATGATTCTAATAATGTAGAGCGAGATTTCTCCAAGTTTTTTATTCTGTTTCGAATAATTTTATGCGAACGTTCAAGTTTTTCTATGGTTTTATTCCGTGTTTCGTCACATTCTATATCCAGTGTTTCATGATATTTGTGTTGTTTAAATATACACCTAAAACATAATCCTACATTACAATTATTACAGTAATAATCTACTCCCCTCTGATTATGGTTGGGACATCTTGGTTGTGTTGTTGAGGGATGTTGGTCTTTTACTTGTGTTGTATGTTGGAATGTTTGAAGTATAATGTTAGTAGTGAACATCTTAGCACCACGTTTTGGAATTCTAATATCCTGGTTACAGATCGGACAGGGGAATGTCTTTGTTTTATCGGCGATAAATCTTTCTATACACCACAAACAAAAAGTGTGACCACATGGTACAATCTTTGGTTTTTCAAAACTTCCAAAACAAATAGAACATTCTGGTGTGTTACTTGCTGACGCTGTGGCCATTTTATTTTTCTATTATAAATTAAAAAAAACCACCTCTTTTCAGATAAAACATTCAGGTATAACACACACTAGAGATGTCCTGGTTGAAAATAGAATAT
>NW_008709220.1:1065951-1066805 GCF_000327385.1 Lottia gigantea
ACATCATCTAGCTCTTGGTTATCCATTGCTGTACACAGTTGTCTATTCATACAAATAGCAAGACATCACCCTATATTTTGGTTATCCGCTGCTGTACTGTTGTCTGTTCAAATAATCAGCAAGACATCACATTTATCTGGGTTATCAACTGTTGTACTGTTCATAGAAGTACCAGACAACATCTAATTCCGTATTACCCACTGCTTTACAGGTCAGAGCAAGACATCATCTAAATGTAAAGTTCATAGAAACAGCAAGGCATCACCCAACTCAGGGTTATCCACAGCTGTACTGTTGTTTGCGTATAGAAACACCACACATCACCTAACTCTGGGTTATCCACAGTTGTACTGTTGTTTGCGTATAGAAACACCACACATCACCTAACTCTGGGTTATCCACAGTTGTACTGTTGTTTGCGTATAGAAACACCACACATCACCTAACTCTGGGTTATCCATTGTTGTACTGTTGAGCTTATCAAATCCAATAATCACAGTAAATTTCATCAGAATTGATTGAAAATTTGAGCTTTTATTGTGTTCTTGGACATTTTTGGTGGTTTCAACAATGTTTTGGGACAAACATTCCGACGCGTTACCACTTACTCCCCCAATAAAATTCATTTACCCCTATTTATTAAGCAAAATTAAGCACCTCATACATAACTATTAGACCAAATAAACTATGGGCCTATATATCTATTGCGAAAAGGGTGTTAACGACGACGATGGTACAAAACAATAAGGTAATTTAGCTCAGTTGGTATTTGGTCATGAATGCATAGTAGGTTATGGTTACTGGCGTATCTAGAAAAATACCTGAAGAGGGGACCAAAAGTGAGAGTTGTTTCT
>NW_008709220.1:1075651-1077739 GCF_000327385.1 Lottia gigantea
TGATATTGAGCAACAAAAATAGAAAATAGTAAACAATAATGATAATTCAGCAAACAAAAATAGAAAATAGTAAACAAAAATGATAATTCAGCAAACAAAAATAGAAAATAGTAAACAATAATGATAATTCAGCAAACAAAAATAGAAAATAGTAAACAAAAATGATAATTCAGCGAACAAAAATAGAAAATAGTAAACAATAATAATAATTCAGCAAACAAAAATAGAAAATAGTAAACAATAATAACAATTCAGCAAACAAAAATAGAAAATAGTAAACAAAAATGATAATTGAGCAAACAAAAATAGAAAATAGTAAACAATAATGATAATTCAGCAAACAAAAATAGAAAATAGTAAACAAAAATGATAATTGAGCAAACAAAAATAGAAAATAGTAAACAAAAATGATAATTCAGCAAACAAAAATAGAAAATAGTAAACACAAATGATAATTCAGCAAACAAAAATAGAAAATAGTAAACAAAAATGATAATTGAGCAAACAAAAATAGAAAATAGTAAACACAAATGACAATTGAGCAAACAAAAATAGAAAATAGTAAACACAAATGACAATTGAGCAAACAAAAATAGAAAATAGTAAACACAAATGATAATTCAGCAAACAAAAATAGAAAATAGTAAACAAAAATGATAATTCAGCGAACAAAAATAGAAAACAGTAAACACAAATGACAATTGAGCAAACAAAAATAGAAAATAATAAACACAAATGATAATTGAGCAAACAAAAATAGAAAATAGTAAACACAAATGATAATTGAGCAAACAAAAATAGAAAATAGTAAACACAAATGATAATTGAGCAAACAAAAATAGAAAAATAGTAAACACAAATGATAATTCAGCAAACAAAAATAGAAAATAGTAAACAAAAATGATAATTCAGCGAACAAAAATAGAAAACAGTAAACACAAATGACAATTGAGCAAACAAAAATAGAAAATAGTAAACACAAATGATAATTCGGCAAACAAAAATAGAAAATAATAAACACAAATGACAATTGAGCAAACAAAAATAGAAAATAATAAACACAAATGATAATTCGGCAAACAAAAATAGAAAATAGTAAACACAAATGATAATTCAGCGAACAAAAATAGAAAATAGTAAACACAAATGACAATTGAGCAAACAAAAATAGAAAATAATAAACACAAATGATAATTCGGCAAACCAAAATAGAAAATAGTAAACAAAAATGATAATTCAGCAAACCAAAATAGAAAATAGTAAACAAAAATGATAATTCAGCAAACAAAAATAGAAAATAGTAAACACAAATGATTATTCAGCAAACAAAAATGAAAAATAAGTAGAATTATATCATAGAGTAACAAACCACCATATAGTTCAAGATATATTTCGAATAAGACATAAAATAAAGACATTTCAGAATGTGATAAAAATTTATTCTGGTGTCAGAATACACCCTCCCTAGTCTTTTATCCTGGTAAATATAGGTAAATGTATAGTTATATAACCGTGACAAGAAGTAATAGATTAGTAAGATATGTTTCTATAGGGAAAGTATAAATTATAAATAAAAACAATAATCAGGCTGTCTAGCGACATCTGTATCTATCATTTTCATCTATTATTATATAGGGTCTGTTATTATCTCTCGTCTATTTCGGATTTTACTCTCACCATTCTTCATTTTGCTATCATTATTCAAAAACTGATTTGTATCTTTCAGAAACTGATTTGTATCATTCAAAAACTGATTTGTATCTTTCAGAAACAGATTTATATCTTTTTAAAACTGATTTACATCTTGTATCTTTCAGAAACTGACTTATATCTTTTTAGATATTGTAATTAGTTAACCTGAGAAGACATCGTTATTGTTCAATCAACAGTAGTTCATATTTTACTTCCTGAATGATCGGTTGATGTCAACCTGAGAGGTCGGCATGTGAAACCATTCAAGTCTCTAGTAGTCACTTTGCTCAAGTCGACTGCGATAGTAGCTGTGAACTGGAAATAGACGTTAAAGATGGGTTTCCTTATTTTTAGTGTCAAATTAAGAGAACTAATCATATCATTATGTTCTTAATG
>NW_008709220.1:1077789-1244845 GCF_000327385.1 Lottia gigantea
TCTGGTGATAATTATGAATCAATTATGGGCATGTGAGGCAAACTGGTATTTTTCCAAGTCATTAGAACACCTCTTCTTTCTATTCATAAAAGTATTAGCATTTTCATTTTCTTCTGAAAATCTAACTAAGTCGGCTGCAAAGTGTACACCTTAAAATGTTTTATGGCGCCCACACGCTTATGTCTACTCCAACGTATGCTTTTAATCGTCAGTCGCCTTGAACCAAAGTGCGGTTGTGTGGCTTGCCGACTTGCGAAACTTGAAGATTAGAATAAGATCAAGATAATCTCCCTACTGTCAGCTAGTGGAACCTTTAACAAGTTGAACTGTCAAGTCGCTAATCTGTGCATATCGATTCCAGAAATTTAAACCAGCACCGTACAAACTTCTTGATACCTCGTGCTTTTATTCCATACCACGTGATAATAAGAAGACGAGCTCGCTCGAGAGATGACTGGCAGCGCGTGTATACTAGAAGCTAGTTAAGTGGAACTATTCTAAAGAGTTGTTTAACGTGTTTACCGCCTCAATTTTCTTATCTATACCACAACAAAAGTCAGGACAGATTAATCCAAGTTTTAGAAACTTTCAGAAACTGTATAGTCGTGTTGTGATTGGGTAAAATAAGTGGGATATATTAGGCGATAACGACCCGGATTAACTGTGTATATCAAGAGTCTATTATAAGGTAAGTAATAATATGAGTTATATTATTTAGAACTATAGAGTATAATGGTCTGATATATTGACATCTGGCGCCTTTCCAGTTCATTACCTATTTACACCACACTGCTATTTCAAATCACAGAACACAATGGCAGTGGTGAGAGAGAGAGAGAGAGAGAGAGAGAGGGAGAGGGGGGTTAAAAATAATACAACTATGTTGCACTAAGTGATACTAATTTGTTCTATTTTGTAGAACTTTTATAAACAACACCGTAATAATGGGGTAACAACAGAAATAGTATACTACCAACTTATTTATATTGTTACACTTTTATAAACTATGTTCATAAGATATAATCGAGCACATTGTGTATTCCGTAAGGAAGGGACAGTAGTACAGTATAAGCGAGAGTTCGGTTAGAGGAAAAGATAACAACAATGTTGCACTAAGTAATACTGACTTCTCTCTTGTTACACTTTAATAAGCAATTTCCTTAATACATCATCGCACACATTGTTTTATTCTGTAAGGAAGTAACAAATACAACTCCCAGATAGCGGATAACATCAGCTATGACTTCATCTGTTTCATAACACTTTTATAAATATTTGCATAATACGTCATTGCACACAAAATGTCTATTCTGTAAGGTAGCGACTATAGTTACCACAAAACCTAGACTGTTTTAAGTTAAGCTAATAACATCTATCACGTAATAAAAAATGTCTTCCATGCCGTCGCACACATTGTTACTCTGCAAGAAAGTTAATACAACGCCTAAAGAGCAGACAACAACTTTGTTACACTAAGTGAACTTCTTCTTTATTCTGTAAGACAGCGTCTGTAGCAACTATAAATACAACGCCTAGATAACCGGAAAACAACAGAAATACTAATGGTACTTATTATATTATCATCCATCGAGTAATAAACAGTATATATCACATTATTGGGATTACTTCCTCTATCAGTTATCAGTGATTTTTTTTTACTATGATAATTCAGCTCACTTACATTATTCAGTAAATTTTATTTACCGATAGTGATAGGACTGTGAATGATTTCATAATAGCTTTAAATAAGTTCGTTCTGCGCATGTAAATCACAACTAATATATTGTACGATATAAAGATACTGTATTACAAGCAAAATGCAAATTAGTTGAAGTACCAGGGGTCTTATTTATTTACATTAAGTAGAGGTAAATATATTTCATGTGTGTATCAAGATCTATTAATTGATACACGGTGTTTCCACAATTTAAATAGGTCCACTATAAGAAGTTACGGAATTGTCTTGCTTGTAGGACACCATTATACCTGGTGGAAGATCAGTACTAAAATTATAGGACAACGGAATGGATCTGAACCATGATTGATATACTTCCTTATGTGAAAAGTTCTTCAATATGTTGTTTTGGATTTCTTGTTTCGTTTTTGGTTTTGATCGTTAGTATTTGGTTTTGTTCTGAAGCGTCGCCTTATGTACTCAAGAAAATTTAGAGGGTCAAAGGGACTTATTTGTTTTAATCATCAAAATCTGTTAGGTACTGGAAATCTACTTTTCTAATTTCCAGAGTTGTAAAAAAACACCTTAAATCATTATCTGGAACTGGCTTTCATGATATTTTAAACTTTCATTACAATTCCATTAAACTTTCACCAGTAAATCATTCCTCTTCCACCTATAACTTAAGTAATTTTAAAACCACCCAGAGTTCTTAGGACCAAATTAGCAAATTTAGGAGAAAATCTTTTCTTTTAGTTTCAATTATTCATGTAAGAAATTCTGTAAATTTGATTAAACACACCCGAAACCTGGAGAACTAGAGATCTTTCATTATTTTAAATTTTGAAATTGAGAATAAAGTGAGAAGGGGAAGTCCCCCCGGTGATCTTTATGTTTTATAAGTAATTGCTTTTTGTTTCAAATAATTTTAAACTGACAAGCTACGTCTTTTTACAGATTAAAAAGAAAGTCTGCTGCTATTTTCAGAAAAACTTCATGGACGCTTTAAGTTACAAAAATATCACACTGCAAATGTTCTGAAAGAATGCACTCTTGACTATGGATATCAAATTCACTAAGAGTTCAAGCTGATATTGTATCTTCGTTTCTATGCAAACATTAAAGAAATTGACCACTGTTGAGAGTTGAAGGTTGTCGTTCTTTTAGGAGCACTCGATCCCCCGTCTGACCGCATTAAACTCGGTAGCTATAGTTCTAGAAGACTAATAATAACCAGTCTTTCTGAAGACCTTATTGTAATTCTATCAGCACGGACCGCTGGACACTTGACCATTATCAAATAAAGATAGCTAACAACATAGTAATAATTTGTTGTACAAAGTTCGCCGTGGTCAGCGCTCAATAAACTTTGTACTTGGTTCACTGTAATATCGTTTACGTACTGCTACTCTATCTTGATGATACATTCATATCGACTAATAGTACTTTGTTGGTACCCCTCGTGGATTTGAAGAGAAAAAGAAGATGGACTTTAGGGGGATGACCGTGTTGAGTACTCTGTTTGACAAAAAAGGGAAGGGGAGAGAGCAGGGTAAGAAGAGGTAATGATATGGGTGCCATTTTTCATTGTGAAATGCTTCCTCATGGATGCAGGTGTTAGCAAAAATTTTGCTTATTATATGACATTTGTGATCAAATCGTTCACTTGAACTATTAAATTTGATTTAATATGTTTTCATGAAGTACGTCTCTTCAACTTTTGATATTCATCAGTTAAGTTACCGATGTTTTGTTTGAACGTTCCTATTTGTAGTGTTTGTTGTGTATGTTAAGCAGCTTTGACGAGTGTGGCGTCAGGTATGGTATACTTACTCTTCTAGACACCTGATACCATTTTCCATTATGAAATACTAACTCATCCACTGATATACTTTTTCATGTGACAAGTTCATCAGCTGCTACTAATGTTTTGCCAGTAGCCTATGTTGTTTGGATTTCGGGTTTCGTTTTGATCTATCTTCGGATCGTTAATACTTGATTTATATATCACTACTGATCTATTCAATAGTTTTACTATTCACTGGCATGATAGTGAGGTAGATGAGAAGAAACAATGTATTCGGGGATGGAGAAAAAGGGATGTACGTGGTCCAGACTAAATCTAAGTGTTTGATCAGTAGTATGATGAGAGAAGGTTGACGTTGAGTTAAAGAAGAAGTGAAACTTGAGAAAAGATAATAAATGCTGACTGAGTGAGTGGTGATGGACCATTTACTATCTTCCTCTCTTCTTTCTTCTTTCTCTGGTCAAATTACCGTTCTATTATACCTTGTTTACAGATAGAACTCTCTGATATAACACAGATTTTACACCAGGGGCGTTGAATGTGGTGTGGAGCATTATTAGGCGATTCTTAAAGCTCGTATTTTACCAATCTCCTTTCCTACCGACGCAGGAGCCTTGTCTGGTGGAATACCTATATACCTTTGTTTACAACATAGTGTAAATATTTCGTTTCGTATTTGTTTTGCAGTTGATTCCACATACTTTTAAATCACTAATGTAATGTACCGATGTGATTTTTACATTTCTACAAAGCACTGATGTTTGACAGAAATACCCTGCCATACAATAACACGCAGTGAAGTGGATATAAGGACATTACATATAGAGAGTGTATAAGATATAGTTGGAATCTAGTCTCTAATCTTATATTTTATTCAAACCCTAACACAAGTGTGACAAAGCACCATGTCAATACTGTCGTATATTCCTTGGCATTATTACAGTCAGGCGGTAGGTTTGGTTTCATATGCCCTGAATAAGAAAAAGATAAGGATAGAGTTCATTTCGTGTATTAAAAATTGACCTCAGCTTGTACGTTATATTAAGTGCCTGGTTATATGTAACCGAGCTGGCGCGGTTACCCAGGTCAGAATCCCCCTTCCCACCTTTAAATAAACGCGGGCTGGCATTTATTCTGTTATATGATAGATGACAAAAAGCTGAAAGCAGTCAGAAGAGAACATATTTAGATCTCATGCAGATAGCTGAAATTGAGATCTATCAGTTCTAAATAACTAAATATTACAGTGAAAATATTTTATTTTTGTATTTCTATATAGATGGCTGAAATTGAGCTCTATCAGCTGGTGAAACAAACATAGAGAAGGCTGTACATAACATGTAGATATTTAGATAACTGTATCATGGTGATGTAAATATAAAGACGGCTATATCTACATCTTTTTAACCAAACCAAGCAACTTTCGAAGACATTGTTAAGACTGTCCCTTGATGCTTATTATTATAGCAAACAGAATAGCATATAGATGATATTAATTATTGATAACTTGATATCCAGGTATTCTTTAGCTTATTATAACAACCGATATTGACATTGTCTTGAGAAGTATAGACACCAATATACTCTCATTATTAATTTGATATACGCCCACACAGTTGAAGAAGCAGAGAATTGTGTATGTAGATCTCGATGTAAAGTCAGAACCGTAACTTCAACAAGGCAAATGAATCAAATGGCTCATCCGAATTTGACGAAAATTATGAATAAAAAAAGAACACATTTGGTATCGAAAATTAAACATACACATATTACATCTGCTACATTCATCGCTTATTTGACGTCTATGGTAAAGGTGGATACAATTTGAAGTCTATCAAAAGCCTGGTAATGAAAGAATAGAAAAAAGAACCTAGTTACGGCCATGTAAGTTTTGTATTTAAATCTTAATTTGCTACAAGGGACATCCATGATCTGACAATGTTCTTCCTTAGATAGTGTTCAGCTGAGTTTTCTGATTTTCATCACTCACCATTCATGATCGAAAGTCTTTTCTTTTTTCATTTGAGTTCTGAGTCATCCATGATCTAACTATATACAGTGTTTAGTGAGTGTCGATTTCTGTTCTAGCCATCCATGATCAGACGAATATCTAGTCGGCTATGATAAAACGATCCGAAAATGATGAATGGTAACAAATAAAAAACACCGTCCCAGAATTCCTTACATTTAGTAAAAAAGTCGTCTGTTTCTATGAAAGGACATTTGCGTTGACAACAATGTCGTGAAGAGTCACCTAAACGCAAAAAGAAAAATCTACATTTACGTTTTAATTCTATGTGTATGATATAAAAGCCATACAAAATAATTTTACTTAATTTTATCGAACAAGCCATTTGAGTGGGTATTTTGAGGAAATGTGTTACCTAGCAATTTTTCAGATCATGAATTCATGTTGAGCCAACCAGATAAAGATTATACTTCTATGTAAAACTAGGGTTGTTGCAGTCCGTAACATCGGCCTTCTCTTTCTGTTTCTACATCAGCCGACAACTGTCGAAATATCTATCAGAGGCTAGAATAGAGTCAGATGTTTCGAGTGTGTTTTACTCTGGTTATCAAGGTTAAGGATGCTCTCATGCGGCTGTGGTATAAGTTGTTTCTGTTAGGATGAAAGGAACATATTGACCTCCCCCCCCCCATATCCTTGGCCACTCCAAAGCTTTACTTCTTTGATAGTTAGGGTTCCGTAAGCCCTTAGTTATTTACAGTCCACGTTTCCTGTGTGTTGCGAGTGTATGTATCTCGCAACGTGCGTGGTGTCTTCTTTGTGACCAAACTAAGATGGCGTCCGAAGGTGTCGTCTGACATGTCGTCATCCCGCTACAAACGTCATGAAATAATAATGGCGGTAAAAAGCAGACGTGTCAATAAGAAGCCAAGTTATTCTCCTAGACTTTTCATTCAACTACAATTTTTTTCACTTTATTTCTTCTTTTGGGAATTGGTAAACTTAGCGAAGACAAAAAAACTAATTAAGTAAGTTTGGCTGATTGCCAAAGATTTTGTGTAGAAAGTTGGTTGTTTGCAGGTCTATCGGCCATGTTGGATGGTGAGTTTCCATTAAGATTATGTGATGTCTTTATGACCGCTGTCTAATCACTTTAATTCTAGCTCTAGTCCTGTCTTTGATGCGGTAATTGCAGGATTTGTCTATCGACTTTCTCATTTGTATTTGTCTATTAGTCTACCGTTAAGAATGACGAAACGAGATGGGTTGATGATAGTGATTGTGAGTGGACAAATGGCACAGTCAAGAAAGCGTTGGCCGTCTTAGACCTATAACCTAAACCTACTAGTATAGACCCCATTAGCAAACCGATATTGGTTAATGATAGGTCTTTAAGATAGGTGAGTAAGATTAGACTAATATCGTAATCACGAGCAGAAGTGTTAGGCTTAAATCTACTTCGCAGAATTGCGAAATGAAGAAGGATGGTGATATATCCAGTTGTTAGTCGTGATCTACCCACGTTGGTCGTGGCATTGACCTCCAAAAATAGAACTATAAATGGGAAGGTTTGATGAGAGGGAAAGCATTGGCCCCTGATCAAGATATCTTTGGATCATAGTTTTTGTGCATTATCAAATGGTAGTAGACTTAAATAGAAACAATGTCGAATTCCGAATCTCCATTTCTTCGGTTGGGATTTATTCTACCCACGTGAAAGCTGTAAATATTGAGCTATAAATGTACTGTACAGTTTTAAACTGGGTTTATATTACAGGCCACCAACGTTAATATCTTTTGTACTTTTTTATTCATCAAACATCGACATCTGATTTCCAGTTACTGTGGAGATATTTTCAGTGTTTTATTCAAAGGCATACAGTTCTCTAAATATATACTTTAGTTTCTAAGATGATAACCTCAGAGAATCAACATCGTTGTTCCTAAATGTTATGAAATACGAATCAAAATTTAACTTGATTAGCCAAAGCTAAACTTTGCTGTGATGGGTTGCTTGTCTACGTCAAGACTTGTGACTCTCAGGCCCGACGTCAGACTTGATTGTTCTTAGGGGCAGGTAGTATATCCAGTGGGTCAACAGGGTACAGTGTTTAGTTGCAGCGTGGAATTGGTCGTTTGTCAGAATTTTTTCGGGGGGCAATGCATTTTTTCGGGAGGGGGTAGCTACGAGCCTGATGGCTCTGTCCTTGTCATAGAGGTGAAATTGAACTCTATAAGCAAATTATGATACAATGTGGAACTGTAAATTGAGAACAATAACATTTACATCGGAAATATAATGAAATAATTGTACTTAATTAGAAAAGTATATATTTGGAGGACTATTCAAATGATAAAGCAGATATATAAACGACTGTATCCCTGTAACTTTACAAATACGACTCTGACATTTCACTCTGTTCTATTATTTATATTTTACAAGTTTTACTCGCTAATTTATGATTTTCTGCCAGCAGTACTCGACTTGCACAATTTCATGTTGTTTTTTGTAGAAAATGCCAGGTGTGGAATCGGTAAAAATAAATCATAGACTATTACAGTTTCTCTAGACTTGATTTATACTCTGTTTAAAGCAGTCAGACCACTGTTAATCTAGTTATTAGGTCTAAAGAGTTTAAATAAATTATAAGTCACGTGTTAAAAGGAGCTATTCTCAAAGAATATAAATAAATTGCAACAAAATTAGAAATTCTTATGACTTTATTTATACTCTGGTCAAATCGACTACAGTTCATCTCATGCTGACGACATGAAATTTATTAAGGAATAATATAAAGTTTTTAATTAGTTGAAGTTGTTTTTGTTAATTAAAAACATTCTTTCATTATTGTTACTAATATAAACCAAATGTTCAGTTAAAAAATAGTTCCAAACCTACTTTTACATTTCCTCAGGTTGATGTTTTATCAAAATATCAAGAAAATGCAACGTGCAGCTTAAAGCGATGTATCGGGAACTCTGACACCACCAATTTTCACTATTCCAATTCTCATTTCGGCCTTTTTGGTTCCTGCATTTTCACTAAAACTAAGTGTTTTATGACGTCACTAATCGCAAAATATGCTGCATCACTTAAGAACCTTGCGATTAGTAACGTCATAAAACGTTTAGTTTTAATGGCATTGCGGGAACTTTGAAAATTGAAATGGTGGAAATTGATGCTTTCAGTGTACCCGATATACATATAAAATTTAGAAAACCTCTTTAGAATCCCTTTAAGCTGTATTTGGGGCAAAGTATGGTCGTCCTTCCAGAATACCTATTGCGACTGGGAATCTCAACTCAACATCCCCTTTTGGAGGGTTCACATAGCTGATATTGTTTGTTTGTTTGTTTGATTTATTTCTGTTTTATTCTCAAAAGCAAATAACTGCGTGGAACCTATATCGCCGAGAAGCTGAATTTTGTGGTTTGGATCAACTGATGCAGCTTGGGAT
The DNA here is from genome assembly GCF_000327385.1 of Lottia gigantea. NCBI lineage: Eukaryota > Metazoa > Mollusca > Gastropoda > Lottiidae > Lottia > Lottia gigantea. Next base: position 1,086,699 of record NW_008709220.1, read on the forward strand.
AGATTTAAGGTTTTATACTGTTAAGAATATAGAATAATAAGCATCTTTCCAATCTATAGTACATTAAAGGGCGTATGCAGCGCTCTTACCTTGACTAAAGTTAAACTTTGGCTAAAGTCGAACTTTACAAAGTTAGGATTAAGGCTTTCATTTTCTACATTTGATAGTCAAATTTAAGCATGACTTTCGTAAAGATCGACCGGTGCATACTTTAAGATCGACTTAAGTCTAACTTTAGTCAAAGTTTAGGTAAAGTCAAGCGCTGCATATGGCCCTAACTCTTCATGTAGATCTCAATTTAAGAATATTCAGCTGCTTAATTATAGAGAAGACAATTTTTCTATCTAAAATAGATTCTGGTCTCGGAGGATCGTAATTTTTCTACTCAGAATTCGATTTCAAATAACTCTCATATTTCGTTCCGTTTTCTTTCTTATGTTTGATTCTGTACACCGATAATTCAGGTGACGTCATCAACATAAATGAGAAATAAAAAAGTAGCTAAAAAATAACATAAAAAAAAGGAAATAGAAATGTGAAGAAAATCTATTTGAGTTAAATTGTTTTAAAGACAGAGAAGAGAGTTGAACTCATCTCACTCAGCAGAAACTTATAACAGAGAAACAATCCTCACCAGGACAGCTAGTTTTTGAAATGAAAGTAAGATTTTAATGAAGGAGTGGAGAGTAAAGAGAATATTCTACAGACAGGAGATTCTTGACGCTTATCTAATTGGATAGAGTTTATCTTATAATTTTCAGATATGAAATCCTCACCGGGACAGTTCTATATTTCAGTCGTAAAATACCAATCTTCATCTTCTGGAAATGTAGATAACGGTTTCCAGAAACTGCCAGATAGCAGAAATATCTGTCGATTCTTTTAACATGTTCAAACGTCTTCATTGATTTCTCTCTGTACCCTTTAGTAGGAGTTTTATGTTTTTGTCATCCCTGGGGACTATAAAAATATCAGTAAAAGATGACTGGTTATTTATGATATAGACTCTATCAACTGGTCGCTTGTCTTTATTATGACATCGTTTTCTAACTACAGAAAAATGTCATTTTATTCTTCCCTCGTGTGAATTGTCGGTTAGTAGGATACAGAGACAGAAAGAATGAAACAACTATATTTGAATTCCAGTCGGTCCTTGGTTAACCTCTTCAAATTGATCTTCCAGATTATTCGTACCCATTTACATCTTAGTAAACTGGAATAATGAGAAAAGATGACTTATTCAAGGTCACCAGACTTCTTTTGTCGATCAAGATTGGAACCCACGACTTCCATTTAATAGACGTTAACAATTAAATGGTGTCATTTACTAACATTAAAGGCAAACAACCAAATAGACATAATCAACTTTGACATATCGTCTGAACACAGAAAACTGTTATGTTAGTGTTAAATTAAACTTTCCATTTATTAATATTGTGACATTGGATTCTGAACATAAAGGTTATCCCGTTGCTCTCAGATTCTGCTAATCACAACGTCGTTATAGCGAATTGGTTCAACTATACAAAAGGCTGGAAAAAATGCAGGAGAGCATAATTATGTTGAAGAAAAATAGCGATGGAGTTGCCCTATAATCCATTAAGTCCACGGGCCTCCACTCATCTCAGAGGTGGAGCCAGGTTGAAGTCCGAGGGGGCTCTACCCCCCTTTGGCTCAGCTATACTAACTCAGAAAATTGGATAATGAGCCAGTGTTTCTTTCTTTGTCTTGCATTACACAGTTTTGAGGATTATGGGACATTGACATTCCATTTATGGAATATAAACAATCATTTAAATATTATCATCCGATAGTTTATTTCTTGAATCTTGAATCTCCCACCCCTGTCAGTCAGAAGGATATCGTTTAAAACATGGTCTTATCTTCATCTTGTCAGCTTTCAAACACGGCCTTATCTTCAACTGGTCTTATCTTGTTCTCCATGTTTATACGCCTTATATAACACCTTCCTATCTATGTATCTGCTATAATTCCATAGAAGAGCAATGTTAAGTCCTGGGCAGCCTTATTAAAATTTAAAAATTGATGTTTCATTTCGTGTTTTTCTCTGCAAGTTACTCCACTTGCAATCCATGATCTTTCGAGATTCCTCTTTTAAATCTTGTTCCATGGAATTTAGACTCAAAACACGAGAATCATACCCATTTCTTCAGATGATTGATGGAAAGTGGAAAGGGTATATCTATATATTATATGGAGAGGGTAGACGTTCGATCTACACTAGAACCTCCTGCATCGTGCATCCCTGTAACGAGGCCTAAATGATGAAGCTGTGTTTATTTCTCTAACGTTTATTAACGATCTTGTTCTATATCTTAAATTGGCGTCAATTTACAACAATTTGTATTCTAAGCAGGCTATATGTCATAATAATGACGTCATTATATCGTCTGCGAGAGAAAATCTGACAGTAATGGCGGGAAATTAGAATATATTTTAATATAAATACAATCTAGACGGTTTATTATTGTATGTCACTTTATTAAGCAACTTATAGTTAGACTCGTTTTATTTATTAGAGATAATATTATTAAACATATTATTGTTACTCTCGCTTTATTTTAAAGAGTTAAATATACCTACACTATCAGGAAAATATTGTTATTATCTTTCCTTTTATTTTAATCATTATACCACTACTAGTATACAATATAATATAAACAGAGCCAACTACTGTTCTGAAAATGTCCCCATAACCATTACTCATCCACAATCATTACTTAATTTAGATTTTTAGATAACAATCGTTACACTTGCGATCATTATAACCATAACCATAGTATTGTTTGCTCTAGCCCCGTTCTGATCACAGAAAATGTCATTGTAAGAAGCTATCTGCTAGCTAGTTGGACACAATAGTTTGGTATGTTCTTGTCTCATTCCGATCACAGAAAATTGTCATTGTATCAGGCAATCTGCTAGATAGTTGGACACAATAGTGTGGTATGTTCTTGTCTCATTCTGATCACAGAAAACTATCATTGTACCAAACAATCTACTAGCTAGTTAGACATGATAGTTTGGTATACTCTAGTCTCATTCTAACAACAGAAAACTGTCATTGTAACAAACAATCTGCTAGATAGTTGGACACAATAGTTTGGTATGTTCTTGTCTCATTCTGATCACAGAAAACTATCATTGTACCAAACAATCTACTAGCTAGTTAGATACGATAGTTTGGTATGTTCTAGTCTCATTCTAACAACAGAAAACTGTCATTGTAACAAACAATCTGTTAGCTAGTTAGACACGATAGTTTGGTATGTTCTAGTCTCATTCTAACAACAGAAAACTGTCATTGTACCAAACAATCTACTAGCTAGTTAGATTCGATAGTTTGGTATGTTCTAGTCTCATTCTAACAACAGAAAACTGTCATTGTACCAAACAATCTGCTAGCTAGTTGGACACAATATTTTGGTATGTTCTAGTCTCATTCTAACAACAGAAAACTGTCATTGTACCAAACAATCTACTAGCTAGTTAGATTCGATAGTTTGGTATGTTCTTGTCTCATTCTGATCACAGAAAACTATCATTGTACCAAACAATCTACTAGCTAGTTAGATACGATAGTTTGGTATGTTCTAGTCTCATTCTAACAACAGAAAACTGTCATTGTAACAAACAATCTGCTAGATAGTTGGACACAATAGTTTGGTATGTTCTTGTCTCATTCTGATCACAGAAAACTATCATTGTACCAAACAATCTGCTAGCTAGTTGGACACAATATTTTGGTATGTTCTAGTCTCATTCTAACAACAGAAAACTGTCATTGTACCAAACAATCTACTAGCTAGTTAGATTCGAAAGTTTGGTATGTTCTAGTCTCATTCTAACAACAGAAAACTGTCATTGTAACAAACAATCTGCTAGCTAGTTAGACACGATAGTTTGGTATGTTCTAGTCTCATTCTAACAACAGAAAACTGCCATTGTCACAAACAATCTGTTAGCTAGTTAGACACGATAGTTTGGTATACTCTAGTCTCATTCTAACTACAGAAAACTGTCATTGTACCAAGCAATCTGTTAGCTAGTTAGACACGATAGTTTGGTATGTTCTAGTCTCCATCTGATCACAGAAAACTGTCATTTTACCAGGCAATCTGCTAGCCAATAGGGCACGATAGTTTGGTATGTCCAAGTCTCCATCTGATCACAGAAAACTGTCATTGTAACAAACAATCTGCAATTAGTTGGACAATAGTTTGGTATGTTCTAGTCTTATTCTTATTCACAGAAAATTGTCATTGTACCAGACAATATACTAGTTAGTTAGACACGATAGTTTGACCACATAAAAACTCTCATTCTAAGCAATTTTGTCAGATGATATCTAGCTAGCTGTTTTTAAAACAAATCTATGATGTCAAAAATGTTGAAGTGTTTGTATTGCCACCAACTTAGAGTCTGGGGAAGGCAAATTATAATGTCGAAATGAAAAAGTTAAACGTGAAAAAAGAACATGGTTGTATTATTATCTTCAATTTATTGGTCTGGTACATAACTCGTTTTTCAAACAAATCGTGGAAATAATACGGAAATATAAATTGTTGCGAAGTTTTGTTTGACATAATAATTAGCTTGTGATTTATCAATTTTAAATATTGTCCAAAAATATACAGTTTTGGAACAAGGTTGGCTGTATATCATCATCTTGTTTCAGAGAGGAAAAATTGTCTTAGCATATTCCTAGATAACTAGAATATTGCCGATTTCTTTTTAAAGTGAATTTGAATATCAGCTTCAAACATTACTGAGTCTAAGAATGACTTTGATAAGAAAGTTTTTGTAACTTTACATTGAATATAAACACACTTCCGTCCAAGAATTTCGAAAAAACCTTTTCGGGCAGTCCATATAGCTAATAGTTTTTATTTGGTTTCTTCGATAAATATGATAATATATTTAAAGGAAAAGCAGTAAATAAACCAATAAATAATCCTATAATATGTACATTACAATTATCTATCAAATCGGAAAATAATGTGTAATGGACTGGAACCCTAAATTTATCGATCAGCTCAAACTTTGATTTAACGCGGCAGCAGCAATTAGAATCTTGCAAATATATTAATGGTTTTAGAAAGATTCGACGTTATTTTACAAAAACAACAGTAAACCATCATTAGCTACATAGACTGCCCCGCGGAGAAGACACAGGGCTTACTAAATGAATAATAATTTGAGAGAACACAGCATGGCTGTATATCTATTGTAATAATAAGAAAAAACTTCAGAAATATAAAATAAAATTGATGAAGTTCTATACAATATCAGACATATTTATTACAGTAAAAACTGATATTTTTAATAGAAAAAGTTGATATAAAAGTTGTTGTATATTATTAAAAGAGAATTATCATATCGATATTAGTTTTTTAATATCCCTGTGGTAATGAATATCGGAAACCGTTTAATATTGTTATGTTTTTTCGACAGTTACATGTACATCTATCTTTGAGGTTTGATTAACGGTTTGGTTTGTATTGGTTTGGTTTCACTATTTAACATATTGGAGATAACAACGAGAATACAAAGACATACTAATGTTGTCGTGCTTCCCTTTATCTCATCTGTCTTTGTTATGAGCTGCAACAAGTTTATTTTAATGGGATTGTAAAGAGGTTTTCTATATGTATCGAGTACATCTTTGACTTCTATTTTAAACATTCAATTCTTCGTTTGATGCCTGTGTTGCATTACAAAAGGAGTTAACCAGAATAATATCACACAACTCTTCCATTCCGTTAAAACTAAGCAATATAAGACGTAGTAAAGAGTTATAAAAGGCAACGGTTAATCAAAATGTGAATTGGTCGGCAATTTTTAGTTTGAAATGCCACAATCTTGTAAGGGGGAGATAATATATATTATTATGTTATTGTGGTCTGATGTTATAGTGCTTAGAATAGCAGGCATCGGACGAAGAATTGGAATATCCCAAATATAAGTCAAAGATGCCCCCGATACACATAAAAAGGCTAGAAAACTTCAGTACTACCCTGTAAGGCTGATAGAACCTAAGTTCAGAGTCAGCTTGATATTGGTATAGTCATGTAACGCTTTAAAAACAACATTTTTTATGGATATAGATTTCTATTTATTTCCTTAAACACGTTTCCTTACACATACAGGTAACGTTCTCTCACGTAATGCCTTCTTTCTTGCTTTACCAATTGACAAGAGTGCGCTTTCCGACTCGTTTCATATTCTCGTTGTTCTGATTTGAAAATCTACGATCTGTCGTCACTTGAATGGCGTTGTTAACTATTATCTATTACAGACCATATTACTGAATATTAACGATATCTGAGATCGAGCTCTATTTAGTGGCCAATATTCTTTCAACATTCATGACTAAATATCTGATATCGAGCTGGTAAATACAAATATTGGCAATTGCCAGAATACAAAGAATCAAAGTTTTACACAAACAAAGGCAGAAAACTTTTCTTTAACCCCTCAATTGCTCCAGCTTATTGTATGAGATGAGTATAGTTCAGCAGTCAAAAATCAAAAAATTAACATTATAATGAGTGGCAATGGCAGATTTGTGAGTGGAAAGATGATATTTTGTGGAGGGGAGGAAAACTAAGCCACAAGTATTGCCTCATATTCTCTAGAAAAATCCAGCATAATATACGAGTTTCAAAAGAATTGAACACAAAACTTAGATTATTTCTATTCAGTAGCAAACTTCATCTTTTCAAGTATGATATTTATGAAGATATTTTACAGAAGGACATCTAGATCACAATCGTTTATCGAGTAGATAATAACAAAATATTCATACATTGACCTACTTAGCTGATTAAAACCTTTTCTGTGAAAGATCTGAACTGGGTCAAAAAGATTTAAACACTTTACTATTCACAAGTTTTCTGAATATTCGCTAATAACTATATCATAAAAAACAATATTAGCTATAGGGAATTTCCAAAATGTCAAAATACAAATCGTAGAATGAGTACCTTAGGAGTGAACATGACCTGCCGCACTAGTAATACTTGCAACAATGTTATTTTATTGGAGCTCCATAAAGTCGTGGGACATATATATCCTAGATACATTGAATTTTTGTTTCTAGTCTAATAGAGGTCTATTTAAGTCCAGTACTGGTGCGCTGTAATCTATCTTTTGATAACTGCAAAAAACGGGTGAACCTAATAAATTGTTAAATGCTAAGTCTGCGATATTCCAAAACATCAGACTAGAAAATAGATGTTAAAGAGTTCTAGAATAATACACGGAAAGTGATAAATCAAATTACAAGCGATTTATCTTCATTGTACGATACTCTATAATTTATAGTGTTGTCTTACAACATTATAGAACGAAAATAGCTTGTTTTAGAATGTTCAAAATTTCCCCATTGATCACTGTATGTCGTTGCTCGTTTCCACAAGTTCAATTTTTTTTTTGGGGGGGTGGGGGGGGGTAGCCGAAGAAACGTCATTGGCGTAAAAGCAAGGAAGAAACAAGCATTTTTCATAGGATAGTAACTTGGGTTCACAAGGATCATTTCTACCAGCTGGTCCGTGACCAAACGTGGTCAGGATTATCTGTACTCATCTACAGCTAGATCGAGTCGAATAATAGGGAAAGCTGACTTATTTAAGGTCACCAAATGCCGGAGATTACAACCAACGACTACCATTTGTTTGACGTAACCAAGCAAATGACGTCATGTACGGAGTCTATCGTTCTATCCGACTGTGGTACAGAAACTTAATTTCATTGAACTAGTTCTGATACCTCAATAATATTTCTTACTCCTTGCCTGGTCAATGATATCAGTAAGATGTCGACATTATACCAAATCATAAAACTGTCAAATATCTGGGTTAAAAGCTTTATTCTGGTTTTATCTGTATGAATAACAATTCAACAAGTGATGTAGTTTACTTACTTATATTGAAAATCATTCTGAATCAAACAATAGACCTAGATCTAGGTCGGTAACAATATGTGTCAAACAGTCAGATCATATAATATGTATATATGATATATATGGATATATGACCAAAAATAAGCAAACATCAATTTTACTGACCAAGATTTGAAGCAATACAGAATGAAACAGGGTCTGGCGACATTCTTCTTTAAATAGTGATCTATGGAAGTGTAGCGCAATGGCATTTAAATTTGTCCTTATATAATGCATTATTTAAAACACCTTAAAAGTGGTTAGACAATATGACTACCCTAGAAATTCCTTACATAAGGTTTAATCACTGTCTTCATCTCCAATTCAAAAAGAAAGTGAGTGGGCTGACAACAAGAAAGAAAAAAGAACTACGTTCTCCTCCTCTGCCACCCATTTTTCGATATGGATGACATAGTGTCTACGGTTGCTCTGCAAGGTGGTGTAGGTCACGATAAATAGTCCGTTGGCTTTGCATCAAAAAATCGGTTGATGTGCAACGCCTTTACCTAAACCTATTTCTATGTGTCGTATAAACAGTAATGTCATCACTTTCCAGATTTATCAGAAACGACTCAGCTCTTAATATTCACTCACCAACCAATAAAAATGTAAAAAAGGTGTACAAAAACACTACTTGGAGTCTATTGCAGCTCGGTTACTGTTGTTTTTAATGGATTCTATCCTGACTTGAAATTAGATTTTCCTCGGAAACACAATAAAACCCGTGATAATGGCAGCCAGTGTGAAATTCTATTAAATTTGGAAATTGAGAATTATTGCTTTGTTTTTTATAAGTATCATTAAGATTTGTTTCGTTGCCTCCATAATTAGAATTTATATTTGAGATGAGCAGGTTGTGTATGTCTCATATATCTAATCCCTAACCCTGCCTACTCTTGAGGGGTTATAGTCAGAACGATACACGACCTCACAAATTGTTCAAAAGGTTTCCCCTGAGGTAACGATCGCCAAGTTGAGTGCCATTCCTAGTAAATTCAATTATTCAAAAAAAAAAATATTCATAAAATCAAATGATGATGGTAATCATTCAGTTTGGGACCACAAGGCTTGTCTGCTAGAAGGCGTGCATGTTAAAGGTCGACCGACAAAACAAAACAAAATTCAAGAGCAGGATAAAACTACTGTTCTCTAAACTTCTCTATATGTACTCTGATATAGATCGATAACAAATTAATAGTCAGCTTACGACATTTCAAAATATGAACAAAATACCACAGGGCACGAACCACACGCCGCTTAAAGGTCTATAACCTTTACCGAAAGTCTGTAATCAGCAGAAATAACGGTTCCTGGCAGTACAAGAGTAAATAATAGTCTTGTATTACTTTAGTTACGGGGCAATATCAGTCTTATTAGTAGGTATTATCAGCTATGTTACAGATAACATATACCTGGGTCAAAAACAATGTATTTATATCATCATATTATGTAGGATTCAACTTTGAAGCACCTTTCGGAATTTTAACAGTCGTCTTTATTTTCTATAGAGTGAAATCAAACCATTACATAAACAAAGTCTGATACGTGGTAGAGCACTTGAAAAGGCCCATGGTTTGTGATCCTAAAGGGGTTGGGGGTTATGGGCGCCACCTTCGCAATAGTTTCACAATATTCGTACAGATCAATATACAACACATATTTCATACAGGCAATGGGCTTCTATTATATTACCAGTGTACAATGACATATAAAATCACGTATATGTAATACAATGACAACTAAAAATGGTCTTAGAACACATTTCTTGGAAATGATTTTCCACTGACTTTGGTTCTCAAGGATTCTGTTTAACAACTGGTTCTTGACAACCCCTTGACACAAGGATAACAACTTTCTTTCCTAAGGATTTTGTCCGCCGGCTGACCCTTGAACTCTTTGAAAGATATTACAAAAAAATAAAATAAAATGAATGGAGTTTTACGTCTTATTTTTCTGCACCATGTGGGCTAATGAAGACGGGCAACGTAACTTTTGCCAGGAGAGCGGCATAAACCTGCTCTTTTTTCGATTTCCAACTGTCGAGGGATATTTAACGTGGACAGCCTGTAGCACACGGGGCCTCGGTTGTGCCAACCGAATGACTGTCCCTCTTACCTGCATCACTGACAGGGAAAACCGGGTTGAGAAAGATACAACAAGAATCCATGCTAACAGTTGGTCGTTGAATGTCGTACATTGTAAAATAATATTGTAATAAAGCGATAGACATTGCAATAAAAAAACTTTGTGTTTTGGACACAGTACATCATTTTAATACAATCAAAACGACCACTAATCATTCATTTACCGTCCGGAGGGAGGTTGATTTACTCGTTTACCCTGGGGAGGTTAAATTAACCGCCACCAATTCATCATTCCTTGACTTTTAATTCCCGATTTAATTTAACCAAGGTCAAGGTCGGACGCTGTCAGCCTATAATTGGACAGCCATTCATTTTCTCCTTCAGGTCGAAATTTTAATCAATTAACCGTTAGATCTCCACCACTTGCCAAACCAACTCGTACCTTTTCAATCTTCACGACGTAACGGAAGCAGCAAAAACGTTCAGTATTTTGATAGTCTCATAGTCTTATAAACAGCAAGAAAAAATTCTTATGAATCGAACCCACTGCCACCTAATTTAAATTTTGTAATAATCTTTAGCTATCAGATAAATCGTTTTATTACCAGTATTCTTACTTTGGCACAAATAAACGAACAAGAAAAAGGATTCGAATCCACTGCCTTCACAAATTAATTAACAATTTGGAGCCTAAACCCATTGTTCACCAATATTCGTGATCCCGTTATCTTATGCAAGTTCTCAAATTCAATTTATTGGTTCCTTTGTATGTCATTTTTGGAGATCCAAAATATTAATAATGCCTGTTTTCGCGTCATATAATATTTCCGGTTGTATTGAGTAGACTGGCCAGCGGCGAAAATGTTTGGATATAATCTTGTTTATTAGTTAATTAATTATTTGAAAATACGACGAGAAGCTATTAATCTATACCCTTGTTAATTTATATTAGCTTTATTCTCCAACGGGGATACCGGGGCCGACTGGAGGCGCGATCAAATCTAAAGGGAGGTAACCTATGTAAAAATGTTTGATATTTAGTAGTTAACATGGGAATCATTGTCTGCCTTTCTAGTAAATCTAATTTCTCCAAATACAAACCTAATTTACTCTCTTTATTGATTATTTACCACTAGTGATAGATTCTAGAAAAACAATTAAACCTGCCTTCCTAGACTTATAGACAAACATAACTGACATCACAATTCTACGTCACTTCTCTTGGGACCACCTTAACGTCGGACTTCGCATACTGCATCACTTCACTAGAGACAAACTCGCGACCAATGTCACTGTCTTGTAGACATGCCACGCATTAAGTATGACAGACAAAATATATCATCTTTTTTTCAATGCAAATTAATTTCGATGAGTTGACCGATTACGTTCAGTGGAGTTTCTTTGGGGCCAGGGGGTGGCTATGCCCCTCAGAATAGAGCCCGGTCCGGGTTTACCCCCCGCCCCCCACTTTCAATTTTTGTTTATCATGGCCTGTGGCCGCCCCGGATAGTTTGTGGCCCCTGTTCGGCCCCTTCACCTGATTTTACGCCACTGATTACGTCGCCTAAATAAGGACCATTTTCAAAACTAATATAATTTGCATCATTTTGATGTCACAAATTACGTCACTTCACGTTCAGTTTGGTTAAACAGGTGTAGTTCTATGATGTACTTTTTTCACCTGAAATGTTGATAATTCTCTGAGTAATCATTGTTTAAGCTAATAAGATGGATGAGATAGTTTCTCCTTCTGCCTCCGTTTACCTCCCCTACAACCATTCGGTTTATCAACTCTTTAAGTGTGTTTATATCTGGGCAATATAAAGAGGTTTATAATGTGTCTGTTGTTATCATCCGAATACATATTCTTTACCCATTCTACTAGTTATAAACATTGTGACGCCATCATTATAAACAGTAGTGAGAGACTTGTATTTCCAGACCAATCTTACTCAACATAACAGGCTTCTAATTGAAGCAGTTTGAAAAACAAATAGTCCTGACGTTCTAGTTTAATTTCCTTATCTTCCCTGGCCTGCTGAAAGTTGCGACGAAATATCTCCGTTGAAGACATGGGGGAAGTCTGGAGTCAACGACTAAATCTAAAATTAACAAAACCGTTCTCTCGATCCCTAAGCTCACACCCCGGGGCTCTAAAAATATTGTCCAGTTTGACTTTATTCTTTATTGGGGAGATTTTTATTTTTGAGGACAAACTCCATCCATTCTTCAGGGACTGAAAAACTATTTTAAAATTTGACCGTTTTTTTCCTTTCTTTAATTCTATAATGGCGAGTTTCTTTAATTTGAGACAAAGCCATACGTCAAATTTCATTTTGAATATTCGACTTCTCAATAGTTCGACTTTCAATTCAACTTGACTAATTTAATTTAGAGAGGGCTGACATTTGCCTTTTGTAGAACTACACGGAATTGGGGTAAAACCATCATTCAATAAAACACCCTCAAAATTTTCTTCCCATTCCTCGTTATAATTCAATCAATTCTCTACTCGCCAATTTACCTCCTACCACCAATTTTATTTGATTCCACTTCAACATCAAACTCAAATCGTATCAGAATATTTCGCTCTAGGGGGTGTTATGCTATTTGAGAAGAACAAAGAGTTCAGAATGAATGAATATTTGGTTCAAAGAAGAAAATTAGTTATCCGTTTTCAAAGCCATGATGATTGCTGATGAATTTGTTTGTTTTTCCTTTGTAAATAATACTTGAGATCATTTCATCCTGTCGACACGTGTTTCGAATAGACCAGCCGCATCAGGACATAGGGCAATAGCCCAGTAGCGTGTTTTGGGAAGAAGTTTCCAGACCCGTAGCTGGACTTGATAACTCAGAGAGGCAAGTGTTGATGGTGTTGAACACCATGAGGGGAATGATAAGATATGATAAGAAATGTTAGAATAGGGGTCCATACCGCGTCAGCTCCATCCTCTGACGTGAGAGTTATGTAGAGCTCTGCAATTTTACGGAAAATGTCGAGAATTGCCGATAGATGTTAACTGTTACAACTACTGCTTCCAATAACATTTCTTGGACTGGAAAAAACAACCCCGTTTAATACCACTCCAAAAACAATTTAACGTTTTAATAAGTGTGTAAAACATATCGTCTACAATGGCGGAGAATTCCACTCAAACTCTCCACGCTGCCATTTTCAAATTTTATACAAATACTTGACACAATGAAATGCGCCATCTTGAAAATGATTGAAGACGGTTTGAAGATTCTCCTTCGTCTGCTTCTAGCTTAGATCAAGTCTCGATTATCACAGGAGAAAATTTTTTGTATAGTAAGCGGTATAGTAGGATATACTTATTCCTCGGGGACACCAGGCCAGAAACCATTCTGCGCATGGGTTTGTCAAATAGACTTTCATTTAAGAGAGTCCACATAGATAATTGTTTTCTTTTAAATTAATTTCCAATTTGGTTGTTATGTCAAAGTACAATAATTTAGTCGTTATATCTCTCTGTTAGTTTTGATAATGGACCTATTGTATATTATCTATTCCTGTTCATCTTAAGTTGATATCTCACTCTAATAAATCTTTTATGCAGTTGATTGTGTTTATTATTTGTGAAGAGGGTGGCTTCTTTATGAGTACCCATGTGACATATGTATGCATATCATTTCAAGACACTAAATGTTGCTTTGACATTTTATTTGTTTTCATTTGCCAACAAGTCATTTTCTCTGTAAAATCTGACTTCATCCAAATTCAATTTCCAATTTCTTAAAACATATAAATTCATTAGAATAGCGCGGACCGTGGAGTGAGCACCACATATCTGAAACACTGTTTATATTTAGATATCTATACAAATAAATGAGTATGAAGTTGAATAAAGTGCCTCAATTAATGCATCGTTTTGAAGGGTGTGACTTACACTATACAAGTATATCTCAAAGAGTATTTCTTAATATCATGTCAAACTAACACGGACTTCAAAGAGAGCATGTGAGGGAGAAGTTAGTAATGTGTAGTATAATTATAGTTGATGATAAGATAATGAGTTCTCCCGTCCCCACCCCCTGACTTGAGATAATAGTTTTATAATCTAATTATCACCATCATTTCGGGATTGAAAACATCATCAGTAAGTCTGTTCAGTTTCTCTTCAATTCTTAAATTGATTCTAAAGCGGTTTTGCCAAACTGTTATATCTATCAGGGCACTGATGGCAACGATTTGCAATTTTGGCACCATGAAAAAGGGACTGGCTCCCCTCACTTTCAAAATATTGTTATAAGTCTACATAGTTAAAGGATTGCCTGTGGATCCCCCTGGAAAATTGTATGGTTTCTGCTCGGTCCCCTCACCTAATATTTCATAGAAACGCTATTGTGGGAATGATAAAGCGATTAAAATATAAATGCAATGTGTCATTGGATGTTTTTTTCATTTTAAAAGACACTATTTGTCAACTGCTTTCTCAGTTTTTATTTGAATGATGCAGGAAGTCAAATTACATTCTATTCTCATAACTACTTAAATCTGATAGAATTTGTCAGCACTTTTTTATTGTCTTACGATTTATCGGCATCTTGTTCCTTCTCGGGTTTTTTATATCAGGTTCATGTTTTGTAATTTCCGATTGTTAATAGATTTGCTGATCGTTGTGGAGTAAAAAATTGCAATTTGTTACCGATATAAGAGCTATCAGTCAACGCCGATGTCTTTTTCATTTAGTTTGTTACTTTCTCATAATCTAGAATAGATACAACAGAAACTCTTCATGTCTTCGACGTAAGTAACTACAACTGAAGAGATTCATCTTCCTTCAACCATAATTTGATATTGAACTGAGCATATGATGGTTTATTATTATATAGCTCAGAACACAATAAGCATAAGAATTTCGTCAGACCATGGATACCAAGTGGAGCCGTCGAAAACATCCGCGGAATCAAACATCCAGATATGCATTTTAATCAGATTGACAAAATGTGTTTGTGATAATAAAAGAAGAAATAAAGACAGCAAGTCAAGCCGACAACAATTTTGTTGAATTATTGGACTTAATGTGGGTCTGATATGATCGAGATAACATTATATTATCACCATTACTCTAAATTCTGGCTGGATAATCACGATAACACAACACTTCTCGTCTAATCACGTCTAATCTCGATAACAATAAAACTAGACGAGATCTTATCTTTGATTCAAATGAATAAGGCTCTTTCCAAGATACCGGAAATGGCGGGAGATAATTTTATCAATGAAAACATGAGTATATTTTAAAGAAACCATGTGGAAGAGAATTGAGCATTTGAATATCAGAGTTTTTGGTCCTTTTGTGATTTTTTTAGCCCTCAAAGCCTATCAAAGGGGTATGTGGAAGGGGGCGAGGATCTCACAGGCTTTTATTTCGGTATGTCAGGCCAAATCAGATTCAAAATATTGGTTTTCTAGTATTTGGATTCTTAACTCGTCATCCCTTTAAGAGAGTCCACTCAGCGAGTAATGTTTATTGGGTATCAAATTGGCATTGAAATCAACATCTTTCAGAGAGTCCACTTAGCCAGTAATGTTATTGTTATTAGTGTTAGTCAAAATCATTTACAGAGAGTACACAAGTAAGTAAGATATTTTGTCCAGCCTAGATCTCCGACTGAGTTTAACATAATAGTTTCATGTTCAACACTCTTCGATTAATTAATATACCGCCAGGGACTCTATGATGAGATCTGTAGACACGGATATCCTGTCCGGAAACTAACTGGACTAATTCATCCTTTAACGTCTACTACACACTGGTCGAAATCAGGAAACTTTCTCATATTGCACTAGCTTGATAGTTATCTGATACATATCAATATGGTACATTCAGGCGTTCGACAGCCCAAATTCTCAGAGGATCTGAATGTCTTTCAACAGGTTAATTCTCACAAACATCATCACATCGCACAGTGCGATTAAAACGGACTGTTTTTTGACATTTCACGGGTACGGAAGGTGATTCGGAGCCCGGAAAGGTCCTGGAGCCCCTAACCCCTTTACCTATGGAACACTATGCTAGTGCTTAGCCGACAATAGCGCTCGGACAACCAGTCTTATTTTTTGTGCAAAATTGTCCCTTTTTGGGGGTCACAGGAATAAATAATAGTGCAAAAAGGTGGGCTAATGTCGACTGTCGAATCAAATCATCTCATCGACATTTAAAGCAAAGCATTCAAATCAGCAACTCAATCGCCTTACGTTCGACGACCAGATCCGATATTTGCTAAAAAGTGGAACATGGGTAAATTATGGCAACTGTGTTTTTCAGTTGTCGGTGTTCGTTCATGTTGATTAAATCCAGCTGTTGGTCAGATTCTTGCCACGTATGCAGTTGCTCGAAGTCACTGAAAACCCAGTTGTCCTCTAACTCCCACGGGTCCTTCTTAAAAAAAATGGATAAGAATCACACTTTCTGCAGACAGATAATGCTGTAAAGTTGAAAGTTTCTGCTAACTTAACGATAAGGCAGTGGTCGAATAGAATAAACAGATCTAAGTGTTTTAAACTGAAGCAATTAAACCAAATTATTTGAATAAGCGAGATAAGCAATCAATGGTATATATCTGTCCCGTACCGACCATCATCTATCCCATTATGATTGTATCTAATGTCTATTTACTGTGATTAATGAATGTAATAGAACCAATTTATTGCAAGATTTGCAAGTAGGAAATAGATTAATGACGGTGTGGGTGAAATGCTGATTGCTTTCACCGAATTTTCATCGCTTATTGACTTTATTAGACCGTTGTCTTTGACGATGACTGTGTGGTGATTTTTATCGGTCGGTCATCTACAGTTAGTGCTGTACTTTCTAAAAGTGTGGACTCTCAACACACAGGTGAACTCAAGTCAGTAAACTTGGCTATTACACAATAGTGAGATTGGTGACATCAAATGTGATCGAGTGTTTTATGGCATTAAATAAATCACAGACGTCGGGAGAGAAAATGGAATTGTGCAAAATTAGGCAATATTCTGGTCGCTCCTTATCAGTAGTAGATGAGACCGTGGTTCCATATAGCTTTGTATGAGGCAGTGAATTTTTAACCAATTAAAACGAATGTTTCCATACGAAAGTAGTACACGTGTTCCTAATTACAAAACAAAACATGAAATTTAAAAGCGTGTTGAATGACCAATTTGAAAACCACCTGATATCATTTTTGTATTTTGAATTTGTATTTATGACGGGTATTTCCCCCCTCTATTGTCAATTGCGATTGATTCCGCTTTATGGAATATAAAACCTTAAGCTATATCTGTTACTGGATGAAATCATGAATGGGATGTTTATTATGACCGTTTGATCATTTTCGTTTCACACAAATTTTTTTCCCTTATTCGACTAAGACCTTTTATTTCTGATCCTAATGGACGTATCCTGAAGACTTTTGTTTCCATTATATTGTCCGTTTTATAATTCTCGAGTTACGTTTAAACTTTGGAGGCTTTATCATTAAGTATTTTCAGACTACCGAGGTGTTCCTTGAGAATTTATCCCGACGATTTGGAAGGAGAGGTTTGTCGGTTTTATGTTTCTCGTTTTGCGTAAGATTTTGAATGTCACTAATTTTGCAGCTGTCTAATTCTACATTTATAAACCTTCTAATGAATTAAGCCTGAAGATATCAGAATGATTGAAGGTTAAAATGATTCGAGTTGAAGTTACGATGCCAAGAATTTCTGTAACATGCAGTTCACTCAGAGAATATGGAATAATAAACTCCAGTTTCAAGAGGTAGTATGTGTTTTGGCACCAACAGACCGACTCATTTGTTAATCAGAAACAGGTTATATACATATTACACAAATAAAGGTATTTTATTTTGAGTGTGGTTATATATAACCCTGTCCTACAACTTGGAGTAGAGAACCGATGGTGTATTCAGGAGGGGCGGTCATAGGGCCATGGCCCTCCCTTCACACCCGTGAAAAGTCTTATTTTGAAGTGCAAATTATGCTCAAAACTCATCTCAGGCATTTTGTAGATATGCTGCCCATGAGAATATAAGGTGGGCTGTAGAGGGAAGTAGGGGGTTGGAGTTTTTTGATTTAAGAATATTTCCATTTTTTACCACATTCCAAATATGAAACGGTTGCTAACATGATAGTTCATGCTGACACAAATAAACACTTATCACATAGAATTACAGTCTTATATCGTATTAAAAACCATTTTCCGCAAGGAAGCAGAAAGTGACACAGTGGTATTTTTATTTTGCTTTTGTCTGTAACCTTGCATACCACTACGATCGAAAAAAATACAACATAGAACTCCCTTTTGCATTTAAGATATTATTTAGTCTTTCATTGTCTTAGATAACATGTGAAACCAAGATTAACACAGTGTTATTTATTATGGCGTGTCGAGCTTAATTTACTACTTTTGAACAGAAAAGTAGGACGCAAAAGTCCTTTTCATATTACTTTTATATTCTATATATATTCTATTTCAAAATAGATTAAACTAACAACATCTGATTTATTCTGGTTTATCTAAAAATACTTCCTGATTTCCAAAGACAATTACAGGAATTCGTTAAAAGGAACGCAGTTGGAGAGATTGGAACAAAAAACCTCCTGGAAAAAATTCCAAACCAAGCATGAAATCTAAAAGTAATGTACTTTCGGAACACTTACTCGTGACAAGAGTTTATTTAACACAACTATCACAGGTATTGGTTGAACCTCTAGAAAAAAATAGAATGTATGAGATCATAGCGTTAAAAGAAAGCTCCATATATATCCAAGAAACCATATTTAGCGTATTTGACCTCGAACTTATATTGTAAAGGATGTAAATTCGCTCCCAGAGCATGGCGCTAAAGAAAGCTCCAGGGAGAGGGGTCCCACTCATCATGTCGAGCCTCTGTTTATTTACATGGGAACCATATTTAGCGCATTTGATCTCAAACTGTCCTCAACATTCGTCAATTCCTGATTATTATTTTCGTGGTATATCTAATTCTTTGGTTACTGAAAAGGGATAACATAGCTGCGATGTTTAAAATATATTTTTGTAGGATGAAGGGAGAGGAGGTTTTCACCCCCTGAGAATGTGGGACTAGGGTGACAGGGGTGTGGCCAACTGGTGTAGGAGAAGAATTTGTTTTGAATTGAGAGAGCACATAGCATCAACATATGATGAAAATGTGGATGAAACAAATTTTTGGGGATGTGAAAGGTACAAGTGATTGCTCCAGGGGTGTGAAGGCTTAGAAAGGTTGGGAATCACTTAAGAGATAATACAACTTGTTTTGAGCTGTCACCCGAATGCGTCTATTATCGTAGTTTTGCACCAATTAATATAACCAAGAATTAACCATAATAAACCAGATGGTAGAACTCAATATCACATATTCATGATTTTTTTCAGAAAAAAATCTCACTTCCGGTTTGCTTTCAATCAGTTCAAAAGCACTGCACTCGAAGCAATGAAGTGTCAACCAATAATGTCATACAATTCTATTCATTTTCTTAACTCGCAAAGATTTGATATCTTCAAATAACAATATTTTAATCATGAAAGTACTTTAAGATGGTTGAAAACTTGACTAAAAATAACAATCCTTTATAGCCTGTCAATCTCGCATTTGGTTTAATTTCATTTCTTTTTACAAAACTCTAAAAGAATATCAGATTCATAAAAGAATCATCACATAGTTTTTACATCTACAAATTCAGAAACTGATTCATCAAGTATTTCATGAATTGAAGTAGCTCTTCAACATCATCTTCATTTTCTTAACCGGAAGTGACATCAACACAGATTTTTCGAAACTTTTTACTTTCACAGTCTTTGACTTTTTACTGCGCAATTAACAGTGTTAAAATTTTCTTCTAAAAACATGACAGATTTCAAACAGTTTTTCGGGTAATTTACGTCGGCAATCCTGACAACCGGAAACAGAAATGTTCCGGTATTAAAATAATGTTGTTAAAATTTATCCTCGTTTTCATTTTATTTCGTCTGTCACGATTTCAGAAGGCAATTTCCCGCCATTAATATCACGTCACTGACTTCTAATTATTCAAATCACTTCAAAATGGCGACAATTTCCGTTTGATGAAAGTTGGTGTGATGGCACGAACACCAGGAATGGAGTTTTTCGTCTTACTTTTTCAGAACTTATCATTCTCACGAACACGACGAGCATCAACAACTAGCCATCGTTAGCTTTGTCTGAATTATTCAAACGAATCGTTTCCTTTTCACTGTCCCATCAGCATTCAACAAACATTTGTTACGCTATCCCCGGAATTTAAACCTGGTTACGAGCAAAATATAACTTTTGAATCTACAAATGACTAGCAATTTTTCAATATTGAAGACATGCAGTGTAGCCTACTGGAGAAAGACCTTGCCATAGAGCAATGAGACTGTATAATACTGTATAATACAACGAGATAATCATGTTCAAGGATTAGAGGTATACTTCCTACGAGAATGAACATAAAATTTAAACTCGCAAACTTGGCTTCGTAATATTACAAATACTACAAGCAGTCATGGACAAAGTTTTATGAATTTATCACATTATACAGTGATTCTGATGTATATTTGTAACACTGGGTAAGTCGAACTGATGAATATATTATCTTATTGTCCAAAGCATAATTGAAATTTTATGTTCATAATATGCTTCTAAAGTTACAAGATAATGAGCTTAATGTTCGAGTCTATTTAACAGTGTCAGGTATCTAATAGAAGTTTTAAATATCTTGAAAGATAAAAAAAAATGTACTTGAGTTTCATTTCTACTTTCAGTTTTCAAGTTTATTTTAAATTGCCATTGATCAGTGTCTTTTCTTGCCTCTCGAAATACATGTATTGTCACACTTTTTAAAAATGAAGTTGTAAGACCATCCTGACTGCAATAGGAAACATTCTATGACAGTAAATATATTTCGGACAAAGAAGGGGAGAGGGTTATAGCCACAATGTTATTCGAAAAAGAGGAGAGCCTAGACATTTTTAATTTTCGGACTCCTTGACATAAAACACCCGGGCAGATATTCTTGCACACAACAAAATGGATTAGAGTTCAGATATATTCATAATTTTTCATTTAACTATTCATTATAAACGCTGATATTGGCCTGTTTATTTTAATATCCATTAGTTTAGACAGTGAGGTCAAAATACAAAATGGCTGCGGGTGATTGAGAAGCAGACGTTACCTAACCGGAAGCTATTTGTCAAGATTATACAAGAAAACACGAGACAATTTGTTAATGGATGAAGTCAAATTTTTATTTTCGTCATCTTAAAGTTTGACAGCTGATTCATTTTGACGTCTGCGATTCCAGACGTTAGAAATGTGTCCATGTCGCCATTAGCAACCGTTTCAATATTTCAAAATTCTGGTAGACAGAATCTAATAAATATTTGACAAATTTTGAAGATGCAATCAGTCAGTTTGAAACTTAAATCTGGTACATCCGAATTTGGTCTGGTCTTTTCTAGCCCCTAAAACATAACCTAAAGTTAGGTGATGTTTAGTGTTTCTATTGTCAATAGTATGACAGTCAACCATCCTATGGAATGTAACCTAGAGTTAGGTGATGTCTAGTGTGTCTAAAAACAGAGACATGAAGATCATAATGTAATGTTAAGAGGTTATATTTATTGAGGTTACTGTGACATAGCACATACCCACACCTTGATATTCACAGCTATCAGTAATATCAATATAATATTTACATCTCATATTCACATCTATTCATTGACTGATCCAAATATAAACTGGGGCCGTCACGACAAACTATTTCTATACAATTAATGACCTGTATGTGCCATGAAGCAAAGTCATTTCTGGGAAATTGATACTAGAAATTGAAACCCATGTTAGCTAGCTATGTTTATGTTAATATCTATCTCGGGAAAGTCTCCATTTCAACTAGGAGCAGGTAGAAAAACACGACAAATTTTAAATCATACGTCCTTATAAGGTATTTAAGAAACTATTTCTTGGAAATCGGAAGCAACTATATAAACGTGACTATTCGTGGAAATCTTTCTCATACAACGCTGTGGTTCACATCAGACTGGTTGGTGAACGTCAATAAATTAGAACTTCTTCATGAAATATCCAAAGTGTTTTTTACCTGAATGTTATATTTTCAACCAGGACATCTCTACTGTGTTTTATACCTGAATATTGTATATTCAACCAGGACATCTCCAGAATATTCTATTTGCATATAAGAGATCTCCAGTGTGTTTATGAAGGAATACCATGGCCACATCTTTAGTGAGTATCATACCAGAATGTTCCATCTGTCTAAAGACACCAAAAATTTTACCTTGTGGACACACTTTCTGTTTGGGTTGTTTAGAAATATTAATTAGCGATAAAACAAACACATTCCCCTGTCCGATCTGTCAGCAAGATGTTAAGATTCCAGAAGGTGGTGCTAAGATGTTCACTACCAACTTTATACTTCAAACATCCAAACATACAACACAAGTAAAAAAACAACCTCCCTCGACAACACAACCAAGATGTCCCAACCACAATCAGAGGGAGGTAGATTATTACTGTAATGATTGTAATATAGGACTGTGTTCAAAGTGTATATTTAAACAACACAAATATCATGAAACACTGGATTCAAAATGTGACGAAACACGGAGTAAAGCAATAGAAAACCTTGAACGTTCACAAAATATCATCCAAAACAGAATCAAAAACTTGGAGAAAACACGCTGTACATTATTAGAATCATTTGAACAACTGAAAACTTTGTGTGAAAATTCCTGCACTAGGGTGACTGCAAAAACTGAGCAAATTGTTTCAGATGTAAGACAACGTTGTGAACAGATCATCAAAGACATCGGGAAAAATTTGAAAGAAAATAAGAGTAAAGTAGAGGATAGAGAAATGGAAATTGTATGTGAAATAAATAGATTAGAAAGAAATTCAGAATTAAATATTTCACCTTCAAGTAAATCAACATTAAATATTTTACAAACATTGCCTCGTTTAGTAGAAATAGAAAAACAAAGTAGGAAAGAGAATAATATGTGTTTACAGTATTTACAGTGGGGTGATGATGATGATGATGAAGAAGCAGATTATAGTGATGAAGATGATGATGATGAGGATGATGACGAGGAGGATGAGAAAAGTGAATTTATTTTAAAGCAATTAGGGTCGGTTATTTCTAAACCATTTTACATACCAGGTTCGTATCAGTTTCTGTATGATTTAACTGATGTAGAGAATAGTGGTGGTATTTATTACCATACAGACAAGTTTAGAAACAACAAGGTGGTATGGAGTTGTGGTGCAAGGAGGCATTCTGATGGTTTGTTTATCTATATAAAACTTTTACCCGATGACAGCCATAAAGTAGACTATTGTATTATTGATTATCAAATCAGTGTATTGAATTTTGATGATGACAGTAAAACTAAAACCAAAACAATAATGTACAAGAGATTAAAGAGAGGTAGCGGGTGGAGTTGGTTTTGGCGAGTTCTACCCTGGTCTAAATTTGATGATAAAAACAATGGTTATATAAATTCTAACGGCCAGTTTCTGGTTCGATTCTACATAACACAAATCAGTGAAATATCATGGAAGTAAATTTTAGTCAGTAAAATTACCAGAGATAGAATTATGATTTCTATCCAGTCTAAAGTCTTAATTATTGTAGAAAATACATTTCAACTAGTAATAAATCATAGATTAACCTCCCAATTCATACCAACTAGAAATAAATCATAGATTAACCTTTCAACTCATACCAACAAGAAATAAATCATAGATTAACCTTTCAACTCATACGAACTAGAAATAAATCATAGATTAACCAACTCATATCAACTAGAAATAAATCATGGATTAACCTTTCAACTCATACTAAATAGAAATAAATCATAGATTAACCTTTCAACTCATATCAACTATAAATAAACCATAGATTAACCTTTCAACTCATACCAACTATAAATAAATCATAGATTAACCTTTCAACTCATATCAACTACAAATAAACCATAGATTAACCTTTCAACACATACCAACTATAAATAAACCATAGATTAACCTTTCAACTCATACCAACTATAAATAAATCATAGATTAACCTTTCATCTCATATCAACTAGTAATAAATCATAGATTAACCTTTCAACTCATACCAACTATAAATAAATCATAGATTAACCTTTCAACTCATACCAACTATAAATAAATCATAGATTAACCTTTCAACTCATACCAACAAGAAATTAACCATAGATTAACCTTTCAACTCATACCAACTAGTAATAAATCATGGATTAACCTTTCAACTCATACCAACTAGAAATAAATCATAGAGTAACATTTCAACTCATACCAACTAGAGATAAATCATAGATTAACCTTCCATCTCATACCAACTAGAAATAAATTATAGATTACCCTTTCAACTCATACCAACTAGTAATAAATCATAGATTACCCTTTCAACTCATACCAACTAGAGATAAATCATAGATTAACCTTTCATCTCATACCAACTAGAAATAAATCATAGATTACCCTTTCATATCATACCAACTAGAAATAAATCATAGAGTAACCTTTCAACTCATACCAACTAGAAATAAATCATAGCTTAACCTTTCATCTCATACCAACTAGAAATAAATCATAGATTAACCTTTCAACTCATACCAACTAGAGATAAACCATAGATTAACCTTTCAACTCATACCAACTAGTAATAAATCATGGATTAACCTTTCAACTCATACCATCTAGTAATAAATC
This sequence comes from Lottia gigantea, assembly GCF_000327385.1. NCBI lineage: Eukaryota > Metazoa > Mollusca > Gastropoda > Lottiidae > Lottia > Lottia gigantea. Next base: position 1,111,539 of record NW_008709220.1, read on the forward strand.
ATAGATTAACCTTTCAACTCATACCATCTAGTAATAAATCATAGATTAACCTTTCATTTAATCGCAACTGGAAATAAATCATGATATCTCCTCTTTAGATTTACCAATTATCAATTCCATCTCTTCTCCCACTTACCAGTATTTCTTTGTAAATATTTGTGAATTTGTATTTCGTTAACAATATTTGTAAATTTGCATTCCTTTATCAATATTTGTGAATTTGTATTTCGTTATCAATATTAACATTTCTTTATTAACATTTGTAAATCTATTTTTATGTGTAAATATTTGTGAATTTATATTTCAATATAGATTTTCAGTGGTATAGCCGTCAAAATATATAACGCTATATTATTCTTAATACGACTTCTCCTGGACATAATCTTGGTTTCATTTGTATATAACCAGTCTAAACAATCAGGTATCCTTTTCTGTTCATATTCTTTTTTCTGTTAATAATTGGCTTTTTGAGATTATACAACTCTTGTTAGTTTAAAGAGAGATTTTGCACAATATAATTTTTACAAGACCTTGAAGTGACGTATTGCAAATTGTGTACACAATTGCTTTGGAGTCTGTAGATCTCAGTTCTGGGCCAATTTACCTTGAGCTTTGGCATCACTTCCGCATTTGGTATGAGAAGTTTATCAAGATCACATCAAGCGATCCCGCTTTCGGTGTAAAACGGAAATTTCGACAAAAACAAAACAGATTCTCAATTCATACTATCTTGAATCACAAGATAAAATCCAAGCCAGAAATGATGCAGTTTTCATAGAGTTGTGTATTTTGCATAATATGATACGTTCGTCATTTTGTATCTGTTTTGTATGATTTTGGTATACATCAAATATTTACAACATAATTTAACACCTGTTGAGAAAGGTTGATTCGAATTTTGAACGTGACCTAGGCCTTTAATGACCTTGATATTTCAGTGTTGAATGTCATTACAGATAAGTTTGATAAACATTCATTTCCATCATTAAATGTTCTTTTTGAAACTGTGGAGACTGTGCCATATTTTCTAACAGACATGAGGACTTTTACGGTCGATGTATATAATTACCCCAACTCTGGCATAAATTCTAATTCCTGGTGTATTTATTCCAAATAAATGTGGTTTTCAATAATCCGACCACAGTTCGAATCCGAATCACCGTTCTTCTCGAACATTCTTTTGACCATGACAAATTGACAAAATCTAAGGAGATGTTTTGTTATTTATCCTTTCAAAAAAGTTGTTATTGAAATTTTTGTCAAATTTTCAAACACAGATTTGTCGAACGTCAGTAGAGGTGGTAGGTTGTAGAGTTCGAATTTGGTGGGTTGTGAGAGGGGTCCGATACCAAGCTCATTAAATAACAATTAACTTGATTTTTTTTTTACTTTTGTACTTTTGTAATTTACGGTTAGTCCTCTATTCAATGATATGTAAACCCAAACCAAGCACAAACTCTATCTTCTAGTGTATTTAGTATCGAAGAAGTTTTCAAGAATAAGAATGTACTCTATATTCTCTATTTGATTTTGCTCGACATACATATTTTGTATATTTCTGGTGTTATGATGATTAATAGGTATTTAAAGTGAGTTATTCTTGTTCACATCGCGTTGTGAAATAAGCTAGTCAGAAAGCATAATTTGATTATGTTATTTATTCGCAAATCTTTTTTGCACATAGTTAACACAAAACAGCAATAGCTTCGTTTTTGGGAATAATAAGGTCAAAACAAGGTAACAAGGCCTCTTAAAGTTAATACCATCAAATAGACGTCAGGCCAATATGACATTGGGGTCTGTAATGAATATGAATGTATAAATATATTTATACATATATAGAACTCTTTGATGTTGTCATCTGAATTCTTTTTAATTGAAATATTGACAGACGCATCAGACTGGGAAGCAACACATATGCATCCCTGGTAGACCGCGGCCTGAACCTTAGTGCACCTTGGAGGAGTGGCTTCATCGCCCCAACGGCCTGTCATGGATACCGTGAGAAGTCGTGAGGAATGTTAGGAAAAACCCTAACAAAACATGGTTATGGATACAAAAACGGTCAAATTCCCGTGGCGCAATACGTTTCGGTCAAACCAGTTTGCCGTGGCCTCCTGGAGTATAGTGTAAACCTAGCATAAGGGAATAAGATGACCATCCTCTAGAATATAACCCGGGGTTACGTGATGTCTGGTATCTTCATAAACAGACAATAGTACAACAGTGGACCACCCTATAGAGTCACAAGACGTTCGAGTGGATCCTAAATCCCCCCCCCCCCCCTCTCTAGTGATCACACAAGATAATGTCCGCACACACGTGAAGTTTCGCACTACTTCCACAAAATATAAATCACAGTTTATCCAAATATTCCCTTGGAGACATCTAGTTAGTCCTTGTGTACTGGTATAACACACGAAGTTACCATTTATGAAAACCATCACATTCCTATGTAAGTTTAGATCTTACATTTACAGATGACGTAACTATATATCAACCACAGCTTATATACATCAAAGACGTAACTACAGCATTTTGTCATCTACAATACAAATTAATTATATTACAATATACGTCTAACAATATTTATGTTTGCGTAGAGGTTTACAACCGAGTACATGTATATCAATGGAACACACAATTTACCTTTCCCACGAAGAGGTTCACAAAAAATGTTTAAGTGAATAAAATAATTCTGTTTTCCTTACGCGAGTACTCATGCACACCCATTCTCACCATAAATCTATAATAACCATGTTCCAATTAAGGCCCAATTTCACCTAGTAGTAGCCCAATATGCTTATACACCTAGAACCATTCTACCGAAAGATACAATTCACCTAGAAGTATCAATTAACCAACACCAATTCCATCCTAAGCCACCTAGCATAGGATTCACCCAACATCTTAACCAACCGCCAATGTTTCCGGCATTATATATTATGCAGAACATACTTTAATGTATTCAGCTAACTGTTTAATAAAGGTATTTGATTTATGATTCAAAATGGCACTAATAGTCTAATACTACATATTCTATGCATGATAAAAGCTCGATTGTTGATTCAAAATCAGTAAAGGAAACTTTAGGACCCTTAAAAATACCTTTCTAGAAAGCTATGCTAAAAAAATGTTTCAAGTAGTGAGCACCGTGTTTTATTATACAATTACTTGCATGAGGGTGAATGAAATACGACTGATGATTTCAAGTAATTGTGACGACTTCTGGGCCTAGTTTCTGGGGAAGAAAAACCGAGTTTATAATGTAATAAAAAGAGTGTATATTTATTGAGGTCACATCAGTTATGCAAGTTGATATTGATATCCAATTGATTATTACAGAGGTTATTTTAACATGCTATTTATATACATTTTATCACGCGTGTATATAGTATGACTTTCTATGTGTTGTTGAAATCTTATACAATCTGTTGCGTATCTAATCAGTGATATCCAATCAGCTAGCTAAACAAGATATTGGTATTTTTTTAAATTTCGACAACCAATTTTTATACGCCCACGTGGAAATGTGGACGTATATTGCCATCGCGCATTTCCATACGTCCGTTCCATTTCTTGTAGGCACGATAGAGATGAAACCTAGTATACATGTGCTATCGATGAGATCTCAATCAAATGCGAAATTTGAAAAAGTCAAATGAATGAAAAGCGTCCAATTTGGCTTGTAGGCACGATAGAGACTGCAATTTGTATCCGATCTTGATGGCAAGCACAATTCATAAAAATTAAATCAGTATATAAGTGACTATAGAATGTATAGTATAGAATGACCAGAGAGAGGTTGTTAAAATAATACAGTTCTCTCAGTCATATCACTACCACTTGGAAATTGCAACGTATAGTTTATTCCAATAGAAGTAAGATCTTTGATCACTTTTAATCAATTTGACATGAAATTCCAACATGTTGCCGAGAGTCAATCATCAAAACACACGAATTCGTTCTGAATTTGAACTATTTAACTGTGTCAGTTTCCGGAAAATTCATGTCTGTTAACTTTTAAACATGAAAGTTCGCCCGAGGGGGTCATTATTTGTGTTTTCTGATAATAATTACACTTGGATAAATTGGGCAATGGCTTTTATGGACCGGGAAAAGAAAAGATTTAAATATGTTTTAATTGTGAACAATGTACTTCAATAATTCTTGTACATAGTTTTAAAATTCGTTTATCTTTTAGGTTTTTTTTATGTAACAAATTAGATCTGTGTTGAAAATTACATAAAATGACCGAATTGCGTGATAACTAACGCTATATATAACTATTCCACTCTTCAATAAAATAAAAACGAATCTACAAATTGTAGTCAGAAAGAAACATACCTAAACAATGTTATAAGGTTTTTTTGTCATCTGCCTTTATGAGCATACAACGTCTGACACTTTTTCCTTAAACATTTTCTTGGATTTCCGTTGGATGTTAATCATTTTCTTTTGCCATGACCTCATTCGTCGGATTGCTGATTTGGAACCGAAAATTAATTTTTATAAGGTCAATGATAAATGCTTCAAGTAGATTTTTTACCGGATAAACACGTATTTCCAAAGAATTTTATTATATATTTAAATCTCTGAGCTGTCGTCTTTTAATTTTCTTTTTAATTCAGTCTCTTAAAGCGACTGTCTTTAATAAAGAAGTTCTGACTGTCGCCATTACATTACCTTCGTTATTAATCCTACGAGACCCAGCAATAAAATTAGCAATTTTCAACTTTTAATTAAATTTTAGGAATGTTTTTATTTTTTATGAGAAATGATTTGGACTGGGCAGATTTTTAATTTTCTTAAATAAAATATTTTATAACTAGTGCTGAGAGTTCTGTTAATTTCGAGCCAAATCAAATTTTAGAACACAATTTTCTATTGAAATAAAATAACATTAAATAACAATTTTGAATGAAGAGTTTTTAAATCAGATGTTTTAATTACCAATGTGCTTGAGATTTTTCAATTTTGAGCCATGACTGTTTTCTGTTTAAATAACATTTCCAGATTTTCTTAACCAAATCCTAATTATGAATTAAAATTTTTTTTATTTTTCGTGCTTCCATAATTAGCTTTTTTAGGATGAAGTTCAAAGTTTTAATGATTTTTTCTACTAAAATAACCACATGAGATTTTCTCAAAAAACACAAATTTGAATTTTCATGACACGGAAATCAGAAATGTTACATCCACATTAAAAGCCACTGGTAAATTCCAATTCGATTTTTAACTTATTATATAAACTTGATCTTGAGTTCTTCAAACTTAAACTTGGACAAGTCGATTGAAGTTGACTTTCAATTCACTTTTTGTATTGTTACAAAAGAAATCGGGGCTACTCGTTCCTCTTCCTGTATAGTAATTGAAGTTATAGGGACTCGCTTCAGTAATATTCATTTGCCATCTCTGTCCATGTTAAATCACGAAATTCAACCTTCAATAACTTCCCAATATATCACATGAAAGCCAATACTTAGTTTCAATATATCATGACCATGAAAATCTTGAGCTAGTCAAACTGAAAGTAGATCACAACATCTTATCGACATCCGGTAGACTGTCACTGCACATAAAACGATTATATTTATGTAGACAATCAGTAATATAATGTAAAACAATGTAGGCGATCAGTAACACAATGTAAAACTATGTAGGCGACAAGTAACACAGTGTTAAAGAATGTAGGCGATCATTAACACAATGTAAAATAATATAGGCGATCAAAACACCATGGAAACAATATAGGCCATCAATAACATCATGTAAAACAATATAGGCGATTAGTAACACCATGTAAAACAAAGAAGGCGATTAATAACACCATGTAAAACAATGAAGGGAAGGCGATTATTAACACCATGTAAAACAATGAAGGGAAGGCGATTATTAACACCATGTAAAACAATGAAGGGAAGGCGATTATTAAAACCATGTAAAACAATATAGACGATTAGTAACACCATGTAAACCAATGTAGGCGATTAGTAACACCATGGAAAACAATGTAGGCGATTAGTAACACCATGTAAAACAATGCAGGCGATTAGTAACACCATGTAAAACAATGTAGGCGATTAGTAACACCATGTAAAACAATGTAGGCGATTAGTAATACCACGTAAAACAATGAAGGCGATTAGTAACACAATGCAAAACAATGTAGGCGATTAGTAATACCACGTAAAACAATGAAGGCGATTAGTAACACCATGTAAAACAATGTAGGCGATTAGTAATACCACGTAAAACAATGAAGGCGATTAGTAACACCATGCAAAACAATGTAGGCGATCAGTAACACCATATAAAACAATGTAGGTTATCAATGACCTATATTGCTATCTAATATTTTATCTAAATTGAACCCTGATATCAAGCATGTGACAAGATACGCCTCTTAAAAAGTATCTATTTCAACTGGGGGCAGATATTCCAAACTCTTGTTTATCGATTTTATCGCCTTTATAAGGAAATAAACAAGGAAGCCTTTTCTCGGAAATCTGAACCAGCTGGTATATAACGTGACTTTTTTAAGATATATTTCTCATACTGGTCTGGGTTTCACATCAGACTGGTTGGTGACTTTCAACAATTACATCTTCTTCATCACATATGCCATGATATTTCTCTAGAATACGTTACACCCACATCTCTACTGTGTTTTATAACCAAATGTTGTAGTTTCAACCAGGACATCGCCAGTTGTAGTGTGTTTTATATCTACATATTCTATTTTCAACCAGGACATCTCTAGTGTGTTTTATACATGAATATTCTATTTTCATCAAGGGCATTTCCAGTGTGTTTTATACCTGAATATTCTATTTTCAACCAGGACATCTCCAGTGTGTTTTATACCTGAATATTCTATTTTCAACCAGGACATCTCTAGTGTGTTTTATACCTGAATATTCTATTTTCAACCAGGACATCTCCAGTGTGTTTTATACCTGAATATTCTATTTTCAACCAGGACATCTCTAGTGTGTTTTATACATGAATATTCTATTTTCAACCAGGACATCTCCAGTGTATTTTATTTAAGAATAAGATGGCCACAGCTTCAGTGAGTAACACACCAGAATGTTCTATTTGTTATGAAGGTTTCACTATACCAAAAATTTTACCTTGTGGACACACTTTTTGTGTAGATTGTTTAGAGAGATATATTGGTGATAAAACAGAAACATTCCCCTGTCCGATCTGTCAGCAAGATGTTAAGATTCCAGAAGGTGGTGCTAAGATGTTCACTACCAACTTTATACTTCAAACATCCAAACATACAACACAAGTAAAAAAACAACCTCCCTCGACAACACAACCAAGATGTCCCAACCACAATCAGAGGGAGGTGGATTATTACTGTAATAATTGTAGTGTAGGATTGTGTTCAAAGTGTATAGATAAACAACACAAATATCATGAGACACTGGATTTAAAATGTGACGAAACACGCAATATAGCCTTAGAAAAACTTCAACGTTCACAAAATATCGTTCAAAAACAGAATCAAAAACTTGGAGAAATCTCGCTCTACATTATTAGAATCATTTGAACAACTGGAAACGTTGTGTGAAGATTCCTGCGCTAAAGTGACTGAAAAAACTGAGCAAATCATTTCAGATGTAAGACAACGTTGTGAACAGATTATTGAAGACATCAGGAAAAATTTGGAAGAAAATAGGAGTAAAGAAGAAGAAAGAGTAAGAGAAATTACAAGTGATATAAATACATTAGAAAGTAATAAGGTAACAAATGTACCTTTAACTGAAACAACATTAAACGTTTTATCAACCGTGTCCAGTTCGATAGAGATAGAAACACTTGGTGAACGTATGAATGACGATAATCTGTGGTATTTACATTGGGTTGATGACTTTGATGATGATGATGATGATGATGATGATGATGATGATGATGAGGAGGAGGAGGAGGAGGAGGAGGAGGAGGAGGATGATGAGGATGAGGAGGAGGAGCAGGATTTTAGGTTACATCAGTTAGGGTCGGTTATTTCTAAACCATTTTACATACCAGGTTCGTATCAGTTTCTGTATGATTTTACTGATGTAGAGCAAAGTAGTAATGTTTATTACCATAGAGACAAGTTTAGAAACAACAACCTGGTATGGAGTTGTGGTACAGGGAGGTATTCTGGTGGTTTTTATATTTATATAAGACTTTTTCCCGATGACAATTCTAAACTAAAATATTGTATTATTGATTATGAAATCAGTTTCTTGAATTTTGACGATGACAGTAAAACTCTAACTAGAACAATTAGTGACAAGAGATTAAAGAGAGGTGGTATGTGGAGTTGGTTTTGGCGAGTTCTACCCTGGTTTAAATTTGATGATAAAAACAATGGTTATATAAATTCTAGCGGCCAGTTTCTGGTTCGTTTCGACATAACACAGATCAGGGAAATAGAGTTTAGTCGGTAAAATTGCCAAAAACAGAATTATAATGTAAATTGAATAATCTTTAAATAAAACTCATACCAACTAGAAATATGTCATGGCTTAACATTCGTGTTTAATATTTTCTATAATCTTCATTTTTCAAATTTGTTCAATTATGCAATCCTATTGTAAATATAGCTAAGTTTATATTTCTTTGTCAATATTTATGTCCTGTGTTTATTATTGTTCTGTGGTACTTGGTTTATTTATTGTATTTTCTAGAATTATAATAAGGTAAGATTATTCATTTTTAAGTTTTAAAACTTGTATCGTATTATCAATATATGTATATCATCGTTAGTAGTTGGTTTATTTGTATTTTATTGTTAATATTTGTAAATTTGTCTTATATCAATTTTATTAAATATTTGTTATAAAATTTGTCGTTATATATCAGTACTAAATGTAGGAGAAATTGCGATCTTTCCATCGGGAATGTCTTTGAAAATGGGACTGGTTCCGAGCAGTTGAAGATTTGTCTGTGTCAATCCTATAGCCTCAACTCATACCAACTAGAAATAAATCATGGATTAACCTTTCAACTCATACCACCTAGTAATAAATCATAGATTAACCTTTCATCTCATACCACCAAGTAATAAATCATAGATTGACCTTTAATCTCATACCACCAAGTAATAAATCATGGATTAACCTTTCATCTCATACCACCAAGTAATAAATCATAGATTAACCTTTCATCTCATACCACCAAGTAATAAATCATAGATTAACCTTTCATCTCATACCAACTAGTAATAAATCATAGATTAACCCTTCAACTCATACCAACTAGAAATAAATCATAGATTAACCTTTCAACTCATACCACCTAGAAATAAATCTTAGATTAACCTTTCAACTCATACCACCAAGTAATAAATTATAGATTAACCTTTCATCTCATACCAACTAGTAATAAATCATAGATTAACCCTTCAACTCATACCAACTAGAAATAAATCATAGATTAACCTTTCAACTCATACCAACTAGAAATAAATCATAGATTAACCTTTCAACTCATACCAACTAGAAATAAATCATAGATTAACCTTTCAACTCATCCCCCAAGTAATAAATCATAGATTAACCTTTCAACTCATACCAACTAGAAATAAATCATAGATTAACCTTTCAACTCATACCACCAAGTAATAAATTATAGATTAACCTTTCATCTCATACCAACTAGAAATAAATCATAGATTAACCTTTCAACTCATACCAACTAGAAATAAATCATAGATTAACCTTTCAACTCATCCCCCAAGTAATAAATCATAGATTAACCTTTCAACTCATACCAACTAGAAATAAATCATAGATTAACCTTTCAACTCATACCACCAAGTAATAAATTATAGATTAACCTTTCATCTCATACCAACTAGAAATAAATCATAGATTAACCTTTCATCTCATACCAACTAGAAATAAATCATAGATTAACCTTTCATCTCATACCAACTAGAAATAAATCATAGATTAACATTCGTTGTCAATATGTGAATTTATATTTTGGTTTCAACATTTGTGACTTTTTCATTTCGTTGTCAATATTTGTGAAGTAGTATTTCTTTGTAAATATTTGTGAATTTGTATTTCTTTGTAATTATTTGTAAATTTGATTTTATTGCCATAATTGCTAATTTGTGTTTCATTGTCAATAATTATGAATCTATATTTCTTTGTAAATGTCGTAGAATTAAAATTTCAATATAGATTTTTAGTAATATAAACATCAAACTATACTGAAAGTCAAAAGAAACGTCACTTGGATGTATAATATATATTTCTTTATTTTCGAATCCGTATATATGCAAGTGAAGACATTGGAGAAAGTCGGTGTTTGACAATCATCAAAATTAACAGTATAAACAATATTTTTGTGAACTTGGGGAGGCACCAAAAGACATCACAGCTGGGGGTCCAAAATCAGTACCTGGTGTGAACGCCATGGGCGGCGACTACAGCGACTAAAAAAAAGCCAAGATGTGGGGTCTTAGGCCTTGGTCAATGTAGCGGAGAGCTGTGATTTCATTACCCCTGCCTGGTCGGCAATGACATTGAAATTAAAATGTTACATCCACATAAAAACATGGCGGGTGATTGAACTCAACTCAACTTTTTTTACAAACGTAACCTTAGTTTGGTAACAAACAAACTGAGGTTACACAAATACTTGAAGGCTGGACAAAGATATGAGCTATTTTGGTCAATTGAAGTTGTCTTTCAATTCAATTTTTGTGTTGTTACAAAAGAAAGTGGGGCTATTCGCTTCACTTCCGGTACAGTAATGGTAGTTAAACTGTAGGCCGGAAGTTAAACTCCAAACCGGAAGTGGATGAGAGATGAGGACAGGAAAATAATCAATTTGGAGGCCAGTATAAAACTGACATCGCAAGTAAACAGCCTTTGAATTGTACGAAAAAAAGTTTTTACACTAATTGTGATTTATTTCATCGAACTGTCCAGGGAACAAAATGACAAAAGTACTTCAACTGAAATGGAGGAGATCTGTAAAAACATTATAGTTAATCTTTCGTTTTATCTTCTCAAACGAAACACATTTTATACGCACCTAGCAGACGTGAACTGATCAGGTGACCTCTGGGTCAGAAATCAATTTTTAACCAATAGGATCCTTTGACTTACAATGTGAAAGATCAGACATGATATTGACCAATCGTAGGCTTGATTACATCTGAGGTTTACCAATCAGAATTGATCAATGGGTGATAACACGCTATATTGTAAATAATAATTACAGAGCATCAAGATAACTATCGCCATTTTGTACTTGACAAATTCGTCGATGAGAGTTATGACGTTAATTTTGACGCGATCACCATTAAAAGGTTAAAGTTCAAACATTAACGGACTGGAGAATTATTCAATGTTTATTGACGACTGTTTATTATAGCAGTATCGTGGAATGTTATAATTTTGGTCAGTATTCAACTGGAGATAAGTATAGATCTGGAGACTTTGTATTTGTAATGAGGTTCCAGTGTTTCGTATGTGTATCGGGACCATTTATGGCTTCATTTTGCATTATTCCAACTTTCTGTCAGAGATCCTGTAATTATAGAAATACTTATAGATTTTAAGAAAAGTCTGTCATCAAAATTAATAATCAATTTTTGTTTTCGATCAACTACATATATTATTTTTACGATTGCAGATATTTGGAGATATGTCCTACCTTAATTCAATATTGAATAAATCCGAACCCGTTTCTGAAGGTTTTACGATGATATAAAGGTTAGTCAATGAAAGTAATACAGTGTGATATAAATAAAAGATCGAGAACCAAGTGGTGATTATATAAGAATAATAAACAATGTAGATATAAAACATCTGGTGATAATTCTCCTAATAATATTATCTTTTTATCTACTGAATATTACTTCCCGCCAATACCTGTCTTCAGCAGACGATATTGACGTCATTTATCTTGATTAATTCTGAGCTGTGCCAGGCGCATGCCAGGGAGGCTTTCCCTGGATCATTTCCTGTATAATTTGTAATCTCAGATGACTATTAATTATTATAAATGAAATGATATAGAGTTTTACGTCATATTTGATATAATTTCTGAAATGGACTTCGTTTCTTTGTTCATCCTCATAATTTCTTAATAACTTGACATTGTGAAGATGCGGACAGTTAAGATTGGAATTTACTAGCGGTTCTAATAATTCTGACTCGACCAAACAAACCAATCTGGACAATTAATATCATCACCTCAGTCCTCGGGGCAAGTAATGACCTACGAGAAGGTCAACCAATTCTCATTAAACACCGGTCATCTATCACGTGACCTAATTAAACACGAGATATGTGATAATTTGGCGGAGAATGTTCTTTAAATAGATTTCTGGCTGTTAACAAACTGTCTACTGTCAATAGCTACTTGGAAATGAATGAATGAATGAATGAATTAAAATTTGGATTAAAACTTGTCTCCTCTACGACTTGACCCTCTGTTCTCTTATATCTGTCAGTGACATCGATGTTGGTTATTGATCATCATTTATGTATTGGTATATTATATATTGGTATTAAGAGTGAGGAAATTCTTAAAAAGTCCTATATAATGCACTGGCCAAGGTCACAAATATAGAGATCTGCTTTATGTAAATACGTAATGCTTGTAAACGACAATATATCTCTCGACTGCTTGAGTCGTACCAGTATGTTCGAGTTGGAAGCCAGACTTACTACGAAACGTGCTACTAGTGATTATGATTTCATGGTTGAGCCAAGGCTGTTATAATACAACATGAGGACATGATCCCTTAACCACGTAGTCTGAAACAGAAGTGAACATACGCGACTGTAATGTTGTCTATATAAAGTATCTGGAGACATAGGACAATCCATTTCTAATGTGTTTACATTAGCTCCATTTATAGAGTCCGTCATTAAGAACATCTCTCTCTTTCTCTTCCTAATACCATTTCACTCTAATAGCTGTTAATCTACCCAACTCTAAATCACTCTAGTGATAATCTTCATCAGTTACCTCCCTTGATAAATAAACTCAAACAAAGCTTAATGTATACAAGTAAATCCCCGACTAATGTCTTTATAGGCTGTAGGAACATTCAAATCTGATTAGGGAAATACCAGCTAATTATCTCCCTTGAGTTGCAGCTTTGAACTAATCTCTCTACATTTCTTATAGTCTCGATTATCAAATCGCCCTCATCAATTTACAAAAGCAATTAAGCAAGATAATGGGACGTGCGATCAAGTCTACAATTAGGCTAAACGACATGTAACCATGCATATTCTAGACCATAACAGTCTTGTTTGCAGATCCTTTGAACTGCTTAAGTGTATTTACTAGTAAATCAGGACAATTTGGATTTGATCAAGTCTATATTACTGATAGTCTTGGACATCTAAAATCCTTTTTATGATCGAGTCCATCAGTCCATCGGTCTCGACTGTCAGATCTATTGCTTACAGAACTTCAATTCAGTAAAAATAGACTTGTGCTAAAAGATATGTTGTCAGAAGCTACAAGATGTTAACCATAGACAATAACCAACAGAGTCAAACCAGTGCCGATTAAAAGGCAAATCAAGATAGCGAGGTTCTGTGTTTTTTCTCTAGGTAACAACAGTCTCCAGTCAGAGTCAAACAAGCTGCATAACAGACAATCTGCTTAGCAAAGAGATCGGGAATTTGTATTGGCGGCGCCAGTGGCGGTATTTGCTTCCTAGAAAATGTTTTGTACCTCGAATTGTACCCAGACTTCATGTCTAACAGATTATTTATTAACAGGTTGTCCCTAAAATATTGTCAGAATGCAATTTAGTTCTTGAGGGGAATTCTCTGGCGCTCCATTAGGCGTTTCCACAGAGCTGCCACATTTGAACTTTCACAGTTGTCAGTTAGATCAGTCTGTCCCGTATTTGTACCACCAGTCTTAGAAGGCTGGCGCGGCCATTAGTGAAGAGGAAGAGGTATACCCTAGTATAAATATAAAAGGGCGAGGGATAATGTTAACATAGACAAGGATGAAAGGAAAACTGTGTATAAATACTTCAAATAGAAATTATAAAGTTATGTCAAGTTATTTCAACTTGGTGGTCGACACGATACAGATTCTTCTCACGTAGTTTTACCATTTTAACCAAACTGACTTGAAACCTTCCTTTCAACTCGGCTTTATCCAGTCGACAGTCTTCTGTAGTTTATGAGGTTGAATAGTTTTTAATAAAATAGTAATTTCACCCTCAGTTAGCTGTTAATCTTCGTTCAGTACACTCGACAGCATCGGAAGAAATAATTTTGAGCATGATTTTGTTTCGATGAAGCTCATTGGTTGAGAGCTAAATACTCGACCAATACAAATCACGCTCTCGAGCAGGGGCCTATCTAGAAAATGCCAAGGGGGCCAAAAGTTAAAGGTGTCTTTTCGGGGCGAGGTCCGAAGGGCGAAAGAGGCCAAGGGAAGCCAATGGACTTCAGATGGCCTAAGATGAAATTTGGGGAGCGAGAGAGCTTAATTTTCACTTCAGAATAAGACCTATCACAGGACCGAAAAACGCTACTGGTCTCAAACTACCGCCGGTATTATCCTTATTTACATTGTTTCTGGGACTAGATCTGTACTTGAAATTGAACGGCGTGTATACGAAACTACTTATGGTTCTTACATTGAAATAATGTGTACTTGAAATTGAACGGCGTGTATACGAAACTACTTTTGGTTCTTTCATTGAAACAACGTGTACTTGAAATTGAACGGCGTGTATACGAAACTACTTATGGTTCTTACATTGAAAAAACAAACACGAACGTAGTTCACAACCATTTTGAATGGCTACCTCAACTTAATAAGTCTAATGTTTCAAAAGGCTGCAATATTTAAAAAAAACTTCAAATCGCTTTTAAAGGCTTAAAAATGGCTTTAAATGTGATTTGAAAGCTTTACTGAAATATAAGGCCTTTTCATGAAATTCGACTTAAGTCGAAGTAGAGATTCAAATTGGCAGTGAACTACGTTTGTGCGTGTTATTTCAATGTAATAACCATACGTAGTGTTAGTTGTGGCATATGCTTGGCATAGACTGCAACCAATAGAATGATTTCAATGGTAGAGGCAGCATGCATTGAATAGGTACAATTCAGTATAACACCAAGTACCAGTTCATATCACACCTCGTTTATCATCGATCATTGTTAATGACAGGGCTGATAACTGATAAAATTTTCTCGTCCCGGGGGTTGGGATGATTAAACCACGACGGTCCCCTGTTGGCTGTGATTGATCATTCCAGTTCTCTCATCCAGGATTTTTGTTTTTCTTGAAAAATATTTGATAAATGATGTCTGAAAGGGAGATAAATCTATTAAGCAATTTGTCATCAATTTTTTATTTCTAAAACTTTAATCAATCGACCATTTACTACTCAGTTTCCACGACCGATATTTTTATTTTTTACTCCATTTGAACAATTTCTACGATTGATACCGTTTCTTTTGAAAACTAAAACTTGTTTACTTTGCTATGTTGTATATACCCTTTTCAAACTTCTTCTTCTTAGTTTATCTTGTATTATTTGTTGTGTTCCTTTGAAGGGTAAAATTGTATAAAGGCAAGACCTAATATTCACTCTAATACAGATTTTATTCTTATTATTATTACTTCAAAAAGAAGGCTTCTTTCGTTTCATTACTCCATTAAGAATCAGAAAAATAATTTCTGTCTGGACAGTATTTAGTCAATATTTTTACGCAGCAGAAAAACACTCCCACTTGTTTACAAAATCTTTGTATTATATATAGACACAGCTTTATGGAACAACAATCACTGGTTAAAGTTTCATGCAATGTTTCGACGTGTTTCCCCCGTCGTCCTCAGGCACATAATGATAAGAAGTGATGGGCAAACTATATATACATTAATGATTATTATTAAGAACACACTGTAATCTTTGTATTATTGAACACAGGGATAATGTGGCATAAATTATAGAGAGGAAATTTTCAAATATTTACAGTCCGAATGAAACGTTGTACATTCAGCTTATTGTGAAAATAATGTGGGAATCGGATTGTTTCTGAAAAATTTTTTTATTCGTGTAGATTTCATAAAGCTAGGATCACGTCCTCTGACATAAATGGAAAAGCAAATTTGACTTCACAATAAAAACGAAATCTCATATATTTTGTCACAATTACTGTTTTATAATGTCCACACACTGTCCCTTTAATACGACATAAAAATTATGGTAATATAACTTGTAATTATTGCAGTTATTTTTTATAAGTTGGTAATAATGATATAGAATATTAAAGTAGATTTTAAGTAGACAGATATTGATGGTGAACTGATATCATTACATATTCTTCTCAGATATCAGCCTATCCTGTTCCTTTTCAACGCTAGTAGTAAATGGAGTTTTAGGCCCTGACAGATATCGATTGTAACTACTACTGATATTAGATATTACATATTATGCTCTGATATCTGTCAGAACAAACTGATATCAGATATTACATATTATACTCTGATATCTGTCCGATTAAACTGATATCAGATATTACATTTTGTACTCTGATATCTGTCAGATCAAACTGATATCAGATGTTACATATTGTACTCTGATATCTGTCAGATCAAACTGATTTAAATATTACATATTGTACTCTGATACATGTTAGATCAAACCGATATCAAATATTACATATTGTACTCTGATATCTGTAAGATCAAACTGATATCAGATGTTACATATTGTACTCTGATATCTGTTAGATCAAACTGATTTAAGTATTACATATTGTACTCTGATATCTGTTAGATCAAACTGATATCAGATGTTAATCATTGTACTCTGATATCTTTCAGATCAAACTGATATCAAATACTACATATTGTACTCTGATATATGTCAGATCAAACCGATATCAGATATTACATAATATGCTCTGATATCTGTTAGATCACCACGTTATAGTGAAACAATGATCGAGTATAATATATAAGATGATACTCGTTTCGTAATTGATAAATAAATAGTAATTACATATTGTACTATAATATATTACTCACGCAATGGTGATACAGTAATAGAAAATAATATCAAAGATCATGCTCGTGCCAAAATAATGAAATCAAATTGTAGGCTCTCGATGGAGGTAATGTAATTTACTTTTATACCAGCACCAGTACCACCACCAGCATTGGATGATCCTTAACATGCAAAGCCTTTAGCTCTAGACGCTTATTCCATGCAGATAGATAGATAGATATTTATTATATTGTTCGCCCTTTTTGGGCAGCATACATCAATAATAAGTGATACAAATATGACACACTGACATTGCATGCAGTAGCTAAAGGAATACCCCCCCCCCCCCCGCCCCCTCTCCATGAAAAATTTAGATGACTTGCAGAATCACATAGTTGATCCCTTTTTTAGGTTTCTAAGATACCTACCGACTAGCATAAGATAAGCTCTAGTTATATAGAATCGTTTTACAGCTGTCCTGATGAGGATTGTTTATCTGAAATACATATCGACTAGCATCAGATAAAGTCTGGCTACATAGATTCATTACCACTGTAGACATGTAGACGATTAAATTCAGACCAACTCAAACGTTCTTGACATATTTCCAATTACAAATCTAATGTACGTCTTGTTAATCGTAACTTTAATTATTCATAGTCGTCATTATCAAGTTATATACTCACTGCTGTAATTAACAATGTTAATGAATGACCTGCTAACGACGTCTTCAATTATTCATAGCTTTGTTTATCAAGTTATCTATAATGAGAGGTCTGCTGTACATGTAATTTGAAGATCTGAATTAAAATGAAGTTAAACAGCCCACTAATTTGTAGCTTTTTAGACATGAAACATGGATTTGAATGGAGTGAACTATTTATGTTCCTAGTAATGTTTAGTAAACATATGGAATTATAAAATAAAGAATACTAAGTCAACTTACGTTGACATGGAAATGTAAATAGAGAAAATGAAGCCACTTAATGTTCGAGTAGCCTATTTCAAATTACAATGGAACAATCGACCTAATTCAAACACGGTTCCTGCAACTCTTTGAATTCCTGACTAGGCGGCTGCTCTGACCTCGAGACGAGGGCGTGTTTGATTTGTGTTTAATTTCATTGAGTTCGGTCAGTCCAGACGAGGGCGTGTCTGATTGGTGTTAAATGACATACAGCCCGGTCAGTGGAATTGAATAAAGGATTAAATCTCGAGAACGTGTCGTCTGATTCTAGTTTTAAAATGATTTGTAATCATCGCCCTTTATAAAGAAAGAAAATGTCGAAATGTCGGCGGCTGTGTTTTATTTTTGTCGAATTAAAGACGTTATTTGTAATGGAATCGACCTTCTTAGATTATCACTAAACGACATGATCTGGCTCCATTCGATGGTGCCCAATAACTAGTCTAGTTTCATAAATCAAACCATTTCGGGTACAGCGTCTGTAATTGGGTGATAATATATTGTGCTGCATATGATGCGTAGTTCTGTGCCAAGATTCGACATCGAAATAACTTTTGATAAAACTGATTAGTGAATGTTGGAGAGGGGCATATTCATCCACTAAAGTTGCCGCTATAAATTAGTAAGTATTGCGGCGAGTTTCGATTCTCATCGTTCTATAACAATCTGATGACATGATATGATATGATGGTATGATAGGTTAAAACAGCCTTGAACACAAAGATCTACAAACGTCTGTACTAGACATCTGCTTTTAGAAATCTATAATCATTACTGAAAATTTCCCGAACTAAAACCTCTCCTACTGCCCGACCCTCCTGCCATATAGAACCCCAGGAACCATAAAATGTAATGAATAAAAACCACTAAAACCTGCACATAACTAATTTAAAACGTCTACGAGTTATTGTATATTTTTAACGATTCGTGCCAAAAATATGTGATATCATACATCTTCTTACTAATTTTTACCAGAAACCAAAATTTGAACCAGAAAATTTACAAGAGGTTAATAAAAACACGCTCCATTAAAAATAATTTGAATTTGATGGTAAATGAAGAGGTTTTAGGTTTCTTAAAAAATCAGAGTTTGCACTTAAATTTTGTTTGGATCTGCGCTTGCAAATGAATTTTCGTATAATATTATAATGTAGGTAGAAAAAGGCAGGACGTAGCTGTAGATGTAGATTCTACTGTCGACTAGACGCCGATCGTTTAAAGTCTTGCATTATATACGAACAATACTTGTTCTTAAACTTGAGAAACTGGCCCTGGATGTTGGGTTTTAGCAGTAAAACGTAAAATGCTAACGGAATGAATGAATGGAGTTTTACATCCTACTTATCTGCACCATGTGGGCTAATTAAGACGAGCAGCGCCTGCAGGGTGCAATGAGGGAAATTTTGCCGGGACAGCGGCATTAGCCTGCTCTTTTTCGATTTCCAACTGTCGAGGGATCTTTAACGTGCACAGCCTGTAGTACACGGGGTCTCGGTTTATTGTCCCTTCTGAATAACCAGACGTCTAACGGAATGAAGCACAGTCCTTCAGAATCTTAGTGTCATATTTGATTCGTTACGTCGACCAATTGTGGCAGTGGGTTCTAATATGAGTTAGTATGTCAAAGTCTGGTGCCCTTGAATAAACAAAATCGTCTTTCTATCTGATGATATCTCCACGATGCAGACGCTAGCTATCATTTCGACATTTAAAACTTTACAATTCATTGTCTTGTGTCTCTTGACGATTGAAAATCAAATCAACCAATTGAATTTATCTATAAAACTTAACCAAATTAAGATTAAACCGTTAATAAAATTTTATTTTTTGTTTGTTTGAAAGAAACCAGACTGATAAATTGTAGTTAATAATCGAGTCGAGTTGAAACTTCTCGTTTTATCATTATTTTTCTTTCTTTTTTCATTAAATTGGATTTTTTAGCTGTTTTTTTTTTTTTGTCTTGGGTAGACTCGCAAAAGTACAATCTATTTTGAATGGCAGGTGGTAATAAAAATGTTTTTAATACGTTCTAACTTCACGTTTGTTTCTGTCAAGATAGTGCACCCAATACAAGAGCACTCTGATTTGTTACAACCAAGTGTCGATGTTTAGTCGCTACTAACCGCTATCGGCTAGCGCCAAAATAAATGTTCTGATATGGATTTAATAATTCCATCTTCATCGAAATGACATCATTAGGCACTTTTCTTGTATCGCGGAAGTTTATAAATGCAGAGATTTGATTGGATTGTATGCCAGCAAATCACAGATATTCCTAGAAAGACTGTTAATGATATGGTTGTCGTGGGCTCTAATTTTAGCTGTATTTGCCTCTTTTACATTAACTCTTTGAGGCTTGTGTGAATCGGAGCGGTTTTCAGAATACTTGACTGTTAGCATTATCCTATTCCAATTGTTCTGTATTGAGATGCGTTCTGTCATCGGGTGATGATTGAAATGAACAGACTTTAATGATAAGTCAGAGGATATTTAAAAAATATTTCCGTGTTTTCTGTCGTATCTCAGACAGAAGTACAAACGCACAGGGTAAGAATTTATTTTATTTTATTTTATAACACCTATAGCAAGATTCTTTATAAATATTTTCTTTTTTTTTTCAGGTAAGACAATTTCACTTAGAATTGTTAAAGGTTAAAGGTCAAAGTTCAATCAGGTCAGCCATTTCGTTTCATTTTCTATGAAGAACCATTTTGTAAACCACAGATAATACAAATATGTGTGTGATCACATGCCCATTCCTAAAAAGATATACTACCTCTAAAATACCTCAAACATTCGATAGTCAACCAGAGATAAAACGTCTACATGTTACTCTACAGCACAGAAAGAGAAATTAATATGAATGAAAAAATGTAGTATAAATGATTGAATTAGTAATGAAAAATGGTACACTAGAGAGGATGGGAAGAATCAACATGTAACATATCGTTCCCTCGAGATGAATTCATCATCTAAAATATATTTTAATATAAACAATCTTAGAGTGAGAGGCGGTGATCGATCACCATGTTGATTTGATTTTATACACTATCTATAGAGTAATGTATTGACTTTAAAGGATATTGCATCTTAGAATGACGGTAAAACTTTGTCAACAAGTGTATATACACACCTCGGAAAAGTATTCCCTTTGATGTTGTCGAACGATATTGGACATAACATCCCAGTGATGACGTCATTCCTTGGGATGATATCACCCTCTCAAGACGAGAAAAAAGACGTTCTCAGTTATAATTTTATTTTTATATATTGATAACGCAATTAGTAGCATATATAATCGGTGCACTCGTTCGGCTTATTTTAGTCGGCGTCTCTGAATTATTGTCAGATTCTTGGTATCTGTAGTGTCTGTTGGGTACCGGCGTGATTCAAAATGCCACTTATTCCCCTCTTCATGTCATCCGATGTCCTCTTATAAGTTCTAATCCCTGTAAATACAAATTAATTATAACATAGATTGATATTTTGTTAATTGTTGTCCGTTACGATATTATAGCAGAAAGGAAAGACGTGACAATAAAAAAAATACATGTATTTAACAAAAATCTACATACCCTCCACGCTGCGCTGGAAGTTACGCTCCATTATCAGCTGTTCTGGTACCCCAGAATTGAAGAGTCTTGTAGCAGTGCTCACTCTCAAGGAATGATTAGTCAGATACACCAGCTACTTTGAATAATTCTGGAACTACCTTCTGAATTGTATTATGGTCCATAGATTGTTTGCTTTACCAGCGGGTATTGGTTGTAATTTTCATCGGCGTCAGATAAAACGCATCCATCTGACATCACTTGGACATAATTCAATATATTTCTTATAAATCTCAACGTGACAACGTTCTTTATTACTGCTAGCATGATGTTCAACAATTTTAGGGGTTATTTTTCAGTGTTTCAACCCACCCTGAACAGTTTTCGAAATCTCTTTTTTGTAACGTAAGAACTGGAATCCGTCTGCACACGAAACCAAAGAAATCTGACTATTCTTATACCTTAAATTTCTGTGCTCTTTCCCACTTCGTAAAGAGAAATGCAATCCATTTAAATAAATAAGGGTATTTAAAAGCACTCGTGGATTATGTGTCCCAAGAACTTTCTTTGACCACAATATTTCTTCCTCCTGGTTTGATATAGGTTCGGCTTGATTTTTGGTTTGAGCCAGTCCTTTATTTGTCAGATTTTTCATTTGCCCGTCTAATACTTGGCGAAAATCTTCAAATTCTGGATTTCGTAAAATATCCAAGTTGTTTTTTCTCACTATACGTAGATGAGATACCAGTCCCATAACAAGGTTAAAAATGGAGTTTGGTGGGTAGAAATCTCCATTTGTTTTTCTGACTTCCACTACAAATCTACTTAGCTAAAAGTTCAACTTTTTGTTATCCATGTGTTCCAAATCATGCTGTATTTTGGGTTCACCTTCCTTACGTTGATTATTACGCCATATCGACCACAGTTCAAATGTTTTTCTCGATCATTTCTTACGCCTCAACGTGTTTTTTGGAATTGCTGTCTGGGCAACTTCCATAATTTCTTCATCTTTTGAAGCACAGAAGCACTGATTGTGATCATTCACAGTTTCTTCTGCATCAGATATATCAGAGTAAATATCCATGTTTTTATCAATACCTGATTCCAAAATACAATCCAAAAATTCTATGCTTTGGCTGGCTGCTATCAATTCTTCGTCCGTTTTTGGTCGCCCTAAGTGGCAGTCTAACTTTAAAAGGCTTAAAAACGTAAGTATGTGTATCGGGGACACTTATAGCTTCTATTTACACCATTCTGATTTCCTAGTCTTTTGTATATCAGGGACACTTATAGCTTCTATTTACACCATTCTGATTTCCTAAGTCTTTTGTATATCAGGGACACTTATAGCTTCTATTTACACCATTCTAATTTTATAGTCTTTGTATATGTATCAGGGACACTTATAGCTTCTATTTACATCATTCTGATTTTCTAGACTTTGTATGTATATCAGGTATGCTTATAGCTTCTATTTACACCATTCTGATTTCCTAAGTCTTTTGTATATCAGGGACACTTATAGCTTCTATTTATACCATTCTGATTTTCTAAGTCTTTTGTATATCAGGGACACTTATAGCTTCTATTTACACCATTCTGATTTCCTAAGTCTTTTGTATATCAGGGACACTTATAGCTTCTATTTACACCATTCTGATTTTCTAGTCTTTGTATATGTATCAGGGACACTTATATCTTCTATTAACACCATTCTGATTTTCTAGTCTTTGTATGTGTATCACGGGATACTTATAGCCCTGTAGGAATATTATAGTTTTATTTATTTTCCAGCATCAGTTTACCGCCAGTTAATTATCCGTCCACTAGGAACTATTTATTATTCTTACTCGTCTACATATATCTGATTCTCTTGAACTCAGAAATTCGAACCCGATTACACCAGATTTCCGTAGAGCCCACGTTGCAAGTTCGAATTTTTATGAACCTGACTTGATTCGAACTCAAGTAAAAAATTCTAAATCGTTTACACTCAATTCCAGGTATAACTTGATTGTCAGAAAAATAGCATATCTTGATCTATTTACTTCACGTGGCGAACTCAAATTTCGACGGTGAGTTATGAGCACTATTACTGATAAGCTTAACTAGAAAAAACGTTTTTTGAGACGATTGAAAAAAAAAAATGGCGATTCTCCCCCTTTAACATAAGCATTGTAAGTGCACATGGGGGGGCAATCAACAAGTTTTAGTAATAAATAATAAAACTGGTGACAATGTGAACAATGGAAGACGACATATTCTGTATGTTTCGAGAAACAATGCCTTACAAAAATAAGCAAAACCTTTATAATGTTGAACACTGGAAGCAAGTAGCTAGTTACGATTCCTGTTTTATGAAGCCTTCATTTTTATCAAGCTGTGGGTTCTTGTAGGTTTTTAGACGCGAATATAAGACACTTTAGACCAGCCATTTCCAGCATGAATTAAAATAACGAGGTGTTTTATACAAATTATAGAAAAGATAATAAGATTGGCTGCATCTTTACAGACAAGTTATAGAATAACAATCCATGACAGATATCTGTTAGATTTTACACAACCTACAACGTTATCAAAGATATGAAAATTTTACAAGACTAGATAAGAAACCTATTCCTTCATAAAATAATAAGCTATAATTATTCCTGTCAGGACGTTCTGTGTGAATTCAGATAACAAGACAGTTTATAACGGATATATACATTGCAGAACAAGATAAGACAAGATATTACAATGTAATACAGATAACCTAACAAGTAGATATAGCTCGGTAGCGATTGAGATGGTTGCATTTCGGACAGTGGAATAGTTCATTTAATAGCGGATTAGATCGTCTTCTTGGTAGGTTAGCATTCGACGTTGAATTGCTGTCTGTTTAGCGATTTGGTGTCGTCGGTTCTTAAGCCCTCACTGCACCTCTAACACCTGTACTACAGCCAGAGCCGAAGTCGATTCTTAATGTTCTAATGATAGCCTACACGGTAGGGAAGGTAGACACAAGATAGCATGTATACCTCTTGTAAGCTTTTGATAGAACAGACCTGATAGGCACGCTGATAAAATTTCTAATTCTGTTTCCGTTTTTGTATGTCGTTGAAAGTTGTAAGATACAGGCTCGAGCCGCCCCAAGGTTTCATAGTGTGGTTGAAATTTTTTAATGGGATTGGGGATCAATTATTTGACTGAACAGATCAATCGAGCCATATACAGGATAATCATAGCCTGTTTTTTTTTTTTGTATATTGCGATATTGTTCTAGTACGTTTCTCAACGGTGGTGAGCTCATGGCTATGGACATCCATCATTGACACTTCAACGTATTTCTTAAAATCAACAGGAATTTAAAAATATGATTTAAAATATCACGAATCAAACCCTTCGATCTACTCTGCCTGCTATGATAGATATAAAATATGGAGTAGAATTGCGTGACTGCTCTATTCTGTTTATCTCCAGTAAGACAAGTAAGAGTTTTCTGATTGATAATAAATCTTAGTTAAAGCTTGCGTGATGTGATCGTACTGTATGATACTATATTACAATCCAACCAGTTAATTTAGACAATATACATCATTATTATAGGATTCCAAGCAAATTTACAAGATGTAGTGTGTTTAAATTATAAATAACTTCAAGTATCTATTTATTCTGTTTTATAACTGTTACTATGACACTTGATGCGCTGAGTACATAAATCATTAATGTTATCACTTCCTTAAACTCGATTATTCCTATTTTACAGGATTTCGAATTTTATTTCGTTTTGTTGTTTTTTGTCGGTGAATTTTGTACGACGTTACACTATGATTTTACGCTTTCTCAATAAGAAATTTGAGTGAATTTGCCTTTAAATTTGTAATATTATCCTGGAGTGAATGACATTACGTATTGTTTTTTATAACACCGTGCCAAATATCCCCTACCGTAATCAGAAATTATCTTTTTTTCTGATTCAGAACATTTCTAGTTTCTGTACTATTACAACTGGATCGTATTAGTCTATATTGTTCACGTGTGTGTCTGAAGTTTGATACTGTTACACGTGCATCTCGTCTACATACATGTACATATATTGTAAAGTTTGACAAACCATGCATGTGGAAATAGTCTTTTTTCCTTTTTTCACAATTAGTTGCAGACAACAAAATGGTGATGCTTTGAAATCTTTTATTTTATTCATCCAGATGAATAAACCTGGTCCTAGATTACGTTGTTATTGAAACAAAGAATACATACTGGCCACATACAACTTTTACTATGCATATATGTCTCTGCTAGGTAAACAGGATGAAGGTTACCTGCTAGTTAGACACAATGAAGGTTATATACCTGCTAGTTAGACACGATGAAGGTTACCTGCTAGTTAGACACGATGAAGGTTACCTGCTAGTTAGACACGACGACGGTTCCTTCTAGTTAGACACGATGAAGGTTCCTTCTAGTTAGACACGATGACGGTTCCTTCTAGTTAGACACGATCACGGTTCCTTCTAGTTAGACACGATGAAGGTTCCTGCTAGTTAGATACGATGAAGGTTCCTGCTAGTTAGACACGATGGAGAATGAAGGTTCCTACTAGTTAGACACGATGAAGGTTCCTGCTAGTTAGACACGATGAAGGGTTGTTTTTGTTCTGGGAATTGAAAAAATAAATATTATGAACTTAGAAGTGAAGTGTTAGACGTTGATATACCATAATGATTTTACCAGAACTCTCTTAACGTACAAAATACCTGAAACTTATAAATTATCTACCTGATTCTCGAATCATTCGTCTGACGTTTGATATACTCTGGAATTCTCATCAACATACACTCCACCAGATGGCGTTTCGCTTCACATTGTTTTACCTGAGTTTATTTTAGAAGAAACCAGCTGTTTATTACTAGTAACAATATTTCGTTTCATGTTTTACTAGAAATTTAAATAGAGTAATCCGTGTTTTTAATTAGCCGACGTCAAAAATCGTGATGAGATCCTGACGTGTGTGGTAGATATACGTGGTCTAATTCTTAACGTTATTTCAACGTGGTTATTTAACGTGTAGCCTGATTGGCAACGTACACTATTCAAACTGATTACAATACAAACCTCAGATCTCGGTTGTACAATTAACGCCCTGCGTCTAGTTATGACTTGCATTGAAAATAATCATAATCATACAGATGTATAAGCCATGTTTGAAACAACGATCTTTTCAAAACGAAACAAAATCCAATTGCGTCTTACTTTATTATAGTAGATTATCTGTACATTATCAATATATAATCCTTGTAAGGCATTTAGAAGTATCACAGAACATTAGGAAATAACAGTTTTATGGATATAAACTTCTATTAAGTCTACATCCATAAAACTGTTGTTTCTTGATTATCAATAGGGTAGTCTATTTTGATTTCTCTATTGCCGAATGCGACAGAATGTAGATCAGAGATTTGACCATACATATGCAACGAGTGAAATTGTCAATTCTTTCAAAATGGCGAAACACTCGGAAATTTACACATTTTCACCTTCTAGCCATGACAAAAAAATTTCACTTCTTTAATTGCATGATAATTTTTTCCATCAAGAATTTTTACCCGATAAAAACTTTTAGATTTTAAAATTATCGGATGATTCTATTTTAATGATGATACTCTTCTTCTTAGCCTCGGGGAATCTTTCAAATTATCGAAATATTCTCACCAATTTGATACTTGATATTCTTTTTTACAGTAAAATTTATTTATGTATTATCAGATCTGGGAATCGGTTGAAAGAACATTGATAAAATATTCAACAGTTGGAACTGTTGCCGGTTGTCTGAAAACATAAGCCCAAAGGCTGTTGATATTGGGCTCCCACTTTTCAATAGATTGAACTTTCAAACGTTAAGGATCGGAATGAATACTGCCTCTTTATGATAGTACTGGTGACGGCCATACCCCCCCCCCCCCCCCCCCCCGGCACCCTGTCAAAATGCCTTGAGCTGTTTTCTACCTTAGACAATTCTTTCACTACTCTAAGTCTTCTTCAGCCCGTGATTCATAGAGACGACACTGTAGCTGGATTGTTGAGTCATTCACTGTTAATAGATTTAAACTGACCATACGAAATTAAAATATGGCAAAATGAGAATTTCATTTAATATTAAATATGGAGGATTGTACGGTAACCTGCTTTATTTTCACAAAACGAAAAGAAACAGATTTTATATTTTATATTCTCCACGATTTTGAGTCGTAGAGTATTTCTCCAAATTGAATATTTTCGTTACGTAGTACGATATTTAATATCCATAAAATATGCAATGCCCATTTTCGCGCCATATTATATTTAACTTCCGGTTGGATGGTTGGGATATTTTACCATCCCGGGTAAGTGGTGTGTTGATATCGCCACTCATCGAGAAACCAAGATAACATTTTTAGAAAAAAATGAAATAAAAAGATCTAGAAATTTTCTATCAAAACGTACACATGAGTAAATTCAATTTATTCATTTGATAAATGTCGTCATTTTTCACAATTTTCTGCTGTCCCATGATACCGAGAACTGCAGTAAATTATTACCAAGGTAATGACCCAGAAATTTATAAATTGAAGATTTTTTCAAAAAGTAGATTTTAGATTTTTTTAATAAATTGTAATTTTCTGCTTCCAGAAAAAATAACTTGATTACAGCTTGCGTAATGATTATTTCTGAAGATAACGTTGAAAAATCTGAAAGGATTTTGTGGTATTTGAGTTGTTTCTTTACACCCTTTAAGATGGCTGCCAGCTTGTTGGCATAGTTTCAGTACGTCCAACCATCCAGCTGGAGTAGTGACGGACATTATCTTTTCCTATACACCCTCTAAAATGGATTATTACTCTCTGGCCTTGTCTCAGAATCCACATTATTTCTTCTTAAAATAATACATCCAGTGGCGTTTCTAAAGAGGGGAGCGAGCACCTTCCCCCCCCCCCCCCCAACCTCACTTGATGTTTCCTAGAAACGCCAAATCTTAATCTACAGAGGCATTAAATATCGTCTTTCTTCAAACCCTCTAAGTTGGCTTATTACTCCTTGGCCTTGTCTCGTAATTCACGGTCATGGTTTCTCCTAAACGACTCTGTGGTTATGTTCATCAGGAAGGCTACCTACAGTGATTTACATGTTCATCTCCAAAATAAACTTACAAAACATTAAACTTGGGTATTAAATAATATCATATCTACCAGTCATTCTAATAAATAAAATATATTTTTGTGGGTATTATTCGGATTCTTCCACAGTTTTATTGCCATTTTTGTCTTTTCGTGCACTTTCTATAGTATCAATTGAATATATGTTTTCCAATATAAAATTAAATATTAAAACAGAATAAGAATTTACTACTTTATGTTTGGGAGGAAATTTATGACGTATTTCAAACCCTGAGAGCAGGCATATTAAAGTTTTAAAATGGAATCTAATCGGGTTGCTAAGAGATACATTTTATAGCTGGAATAAAGAAAACTGCATCTAATTTAATTTTAAGGTTCCTGGAAATATAGAATACAATACCATGGCGACATCATGTCGGTTCTATCTTATAGTTTATTCTGTTAACTTTGGAATTATTCCTGTAATTCTGAGTTTTGTGTAGGTTTATGTCAATCACCATGTCAGTATATTACCGAGTTATTGTCAAGTCAGGCACTAAATTTGGAATTAGTTTCTTCAATAACGGCGGTGGCGTCGTTTTTTATACCATTGTTCGTCGCTAACCTGAAGGCCCAGGGTTTAATCCAAGCAGAGCTCCTTGATGAATCTGCCTGTTGCATGCTCGCTCGCTAATATGAAAGTTCAGGTATAGGTCGAGATAGCACCTTCCGACTTGGACAGTTAAACGCTTGTTCGTATAAGCCGAGACAATACCTTCAGATTTTTCATCTTTCCCTGTCAGGTTGGAGGGGCCGACAAACAAACGACGTCTAATCGTTCAGCTATATCGGAGACTTTGGATCGAAAAATATAAGGTTAAATGCTCCTTCATTAGCTTAATTATGTTCAGAAAGGTTGACATTAAATTCCTTCACGGTATTCTTAAGATTCTTTGATAAGCTGTTTCTTCCTAATATGGCTCGTTATTTTGAAGTAAAACAGGTTGAATACCATTGGTTGTTTTTTAATTTGTGGTCAATAAGTACATGTCACTGTTCTCTCATTTTCGTATAATTTCACAAGACACCATTATATAATGAAATTGTTTCATAAACTACGGTAAGAACATGTGGCTATTAAAAATTGGTTATCAATAATTTTTACTGCAAAATTCCGTGATAATCTAAAATTTTAATAAAAACTTATAAAACCACCAGACTGTAAATAGCTTGACTTTAATCATATTTAACAGTTCTGATGGAGATTTTATGAAAATGTTCACAATGTTGATAGAAAAGTCTGACATCCAGGAAACAGGAAATGAAACCTAGCCCATGTTGTTAACCAGATCATATTGAAACTCCAGCAGTCTGACATGCAATCAGTGGCTGTCGAACTTTGGATCTGAGAGGGGTGGGGGTCCACCGCCAATTTGTTCTTTAATCAATTCAAGGATGGATCAACAGGAGAGATATGAAAATAAAGTCCTCCAAACCTGCATTTTACTCAATTTGAAAGAGTGCTCTGTGAATATTATTGCATTAATTTCTTCACTAAAATAATTTATATGTCCACTAAAATTGTTGTCGTGGGCCTTTCAGCTACCATTGCATGTAACGGTAACTTAACTTTATTCAACAGAGGACACTGGCACAGGGTTTGCTAAGTTTAAGGTTATTAATGTCAAGATGGAAATTCGTAGCATAAAGTTAATCTTCATTTCCATAACTAGCTATCTTGATGAGGATTGTGCAGAAACACGTGTCGCAAGAATGAGATGATCTTTCAGAAACACACGAAATATTGCTGCCATGATTTAAACGTTTATTCCCAAACTGACCTCTAGTGTAAAGTACATCGACATTAAACAAATCTGCACTTCTGGTAATTCAAAGCCGGGATATTATTACTCGTTGATCTCCCAAGAGACCGTTTGATCTAGACTACATTTACGTTATCAAGTGAAGCAAATAATGATTAATAGTAAAATGAAAGTAGAACTATTTCATGGTTATTGGGTACAGATTGGTTTCTCTTAGCTCTGTTTACATTGATTAAACATTGTTCTCTTTCAAATTGCTGACCTTTATTTTAAATAAAGAGTTATCTTGGCAAGTAGAAATTCAGAGTATTCCATGGTCTTGTGGAAGTAGTTGTGCAGTAAGCCACCATTGATCTTAACTATCATGTCCTACATGCTAGCAGATTGTGACACATTGGCAGTGAGCTACCGTTGATCTTAACTATCTTGTCCTACTAGCTAACAGATTGTGACCGGATGACAGTGAGCTACCATTGATATAAACTATCATGTCCAACTAGCTAGTAGATTGTGACATGATAGCAATGAGCCACAATTGATCTAAACTATCATGTCTAACTAGCTAGCAGATTGCGACACACTGGCAGGGAGCCATCGATCTCAATTATATGAACAAGACATGTTTTTGTGATATTTGCACAAAAAGCTCTCTAATGTTTGAATTGTTTGGCCAATGCATTAAGTGTAATATTTGTTTTCCATCCAAATGAAATCGGCTGAATCACAAGTGAATGTTATTCATTGAAACTCACGCGTATGGAATAGAATTTTTCATTATCTTAAGCTTTGTAATATTACACCATTTTTTAATTGAAGACAGTCTAATTAAAATTAAACCTAACTTCCGTTCGTATTTAATTTGTTTCGTATCAAATGTTTTATTAGCCATTAGCTTTGTACGTAACCACTACCGTAAGGTCTAACACTGTCCTTCTGGACTTAACCTTTGCTTGACCTCTGTTTTAACCAATCACGTGGCTGCCCTTTCCAGCGACGAGATAATGTGGCGCGAACAATAGGTGTATTCCGAGGCGTCTTAGACTAGCGTTCTTGATAAGCTAGTCTAATAAAGCATTCGAAACGAAACTAATAAAATACGAACGGAAGTTAGGTCTAATTTTAATTAGATTGAATTGAATAGAGCATATAGTTATATATAAAATAACTCATAATTGTATATGCCGTGAGTATGCGATATATAAAATCAATATATCATGATCTTAGCTTTGATACTTCATAAATAATCCCGGAAGATAAATGTTATTTTTTAAGCTTAATTTGAAATAATTATTTTAATAAATTTGGAGTAATAATTGCAATTTTATCAGTTACCATTTTCAGCATGTACTGCCTGGAGGCTCTTTTCGAGATATCTACCTCAATAAATATGAAGTCAAATATTGTGGTGTTATCTTTGATGTTTTATAAATATCCCTGGAAATAAAATGGTTATTTTTGGACAATATCTAGTTACTCACCAACGATGATAACAACCGAGTGAACCAGTGACCTAATTATGAAATAGTATTTGACGAAAGTTGATGAGAAAACGGGTTGATTAACATTCCGCCATCTTCTTTCAGTCAAACAAAAAAAATCTCTCTGCTATAATTTATTCCTCAATCTGAATCATTCGGCATCTTTCTACAATCTGGTCTTAATTTACCCACGAGATGTTACCAATAGCAACCATGTCTTTCTTCTATAATCCAATCAACAAAAACGCGCCAAAACTTCGACTAGAAACAGACATGGAACGTGAAGAATTTCCGCGGGAGAAAACCCTACGGATTTGACGTCTGCGATGAGATTTTGATAAGATACACAGTCGTAATGTCCCGCAGCTGGGCGCTTCCTCGAAATTTCTGAATCAATGCACTTGTGAATAGGCTTCTTGAAAACCTCTTTTACATTGCAAAAATTATCCGTTCTCAGGCCTTAGCGGATGAATTTTGTGTAATTCAAAGTTCGGTTTATTACGTATGCCTTATTAGCAGCCTTCACGGTTTCCCGCGCAATTCCGTCATATTACTGGTCTGTGTCTGAGGTCATAGTGTACCCAGAAAGATATTTATGAGTACATGTGGGTTGAGCATCAATAAATCTAAAAAACATAAATAAAATCTGAATTATGATATGTCTGTAGTGGAGAATAATTTCTAGAACTTTATAAAGATATTGTTTATAATATAAGCAAACTAAGAATGTACTGTCAATATAAACGCCTTCTCGAGAAACTGTGTAGTCTGAAGGATGAAATAACAATGTGGTACAATTGCACCGAATTAGGAATTGATATTTTGTGAGATTTTGTGCAATTCATTTTTTCCAGCTATGACGGGAGTGGAGCCAGTCAAGTATGCTTACTCTTCTAGACACCTGCTACCACTTTCATTATGAACGGCGTTCTCAATTTTGATTGATATACTTCTTCGTGTGTCAGATGTTTCACCAAAATGCTGTTGTGGATTCCAGATTTCGTTTTGCGGTTCCGTTTGTTAGTATTTATTCCAAAGTAGAGCGTACAGTGACATAGAGCTCTATTCCAGCTACATGTATTTAAAGATGGGTTCCCTTATTTTCATTTATGAAAATGAAAATGTAAATACTTATATGAATAGAAAGTACAGATGTTCTAAT
Organism: Lottia gigantea; assembly: GCF_000327385.1. Taxonomy (NCBI): domain Eukaryota; kingdom Metazoa; phylum Mollusca; class Gastropoda; family Lottiidae; genus Lottia; species Lottia gigantea. Next base: position 1,144,637 of record NW_008709220.1, read on the forward strand.
GACTTGGAAAAATACCAGTTTGTCTTACATGTCCATAATTCATTCATAATTAGCTCAATTAGGAGAGAATTACCGGCAGAATTCCAATGAGTGGCCGATCAAGAAAGGTTAAAAAGTATTTATCCAGACTGTACATTTATTATATGTAATAATAAAATAATTATATGATTAAGAATACATGATAATTCATTAGAAACACCAATTAATCAAATACACGTAGCTTGCTTAATTTGACACTAACAAATATGGAAACCCATCTTTAATATTTGCTTTACCAGCTGATAGAGCTCTATTCCAGCCATCCGACGTCCACGACCTCGATATACTTCATTGTATTGATGAGAAATTCTCGAATTAAAGGTCCTTAATTCTATAGAAAATCAAATTAGAGAGAAAAACAAAACAGACATTGTGTGGTAAGAAAGATCGCTGCAGGCTGTCGGGTTTCTCGGTTCAATATTTCGAGTGTTTACATCATTATCGTGAAAAAAGTGAGCTCAAGGCAAGATAATGCAACTAATGCATTCTAAGAAGGCAAGTGTATTTTGTGGTATCTTGTGGTTGAGGGTATCAAATATATCAGTTCGGAGCAATAATTGCAGCCTTTAAACTTATTCTTTCTACAAACTCAGTGTTTTCAGTCCTTTTATAATTAATACACATTACCAACCCATTCGGCAATTCTCGGCAGTTTCCGTAAGCTGAATCTGACTCGGTAATAAATGGTGAATTCTGTTGTGCCTTCTTGGGCGAGACTCTTGTGATTTGTCTAGAGATAGTAATATTGCGCCCTAAACATAGCCCTTAAATTAAGATACTTTGGGAGATAATTCTGACACTTACAAATGCATAAAATGCTATGTTTTGACTATTGGTTATCTAATGATAAATTTCATTATCAGTTTACGAAGTTTTTGTTTTCATTGTCATTGTTTACATGCATTTGTAGTCTTGAGCGACCAGCCTCTAATATTTAAATTACCAGAATCATGTGATCACGTGACAATATTGACAGAGTTCAGTAGATATGGCCATTCATTACCGTGATATGTCAGATAACAGATAATCTAACCAAACCAAACCAACGACTACCATTCGACTACCAATCAACAAGAAATAACATGATCAGAACGAGTTTGGAAGAATGAAGGAGATCGAGTAACTCACGCCACACCATCCAGGGCCGAGTTTCACCGCCATTTCATTCGACTCGATCAGATCTAACGAAGAATCAACAACCAAACCAACAACACAGAATCATCCAATTTGATCCAATCCAACTACCAACTATTACGACTACCAACAACTACCTAGTTTGCGATATCAGCATCCGCTGGAAAGCGAACGTTAACTTGTCATCTACCTACCTACCTACCGTGATATGTTGCACAGCGCTAGCTTAACTTCACGGAAGCCGTTTGTTACCAACTAGTACATGATGTTTAGTGTTTTCAGATTTGCTTCCTTTCAGACAAGATCGCAACAATCTGAGTATCTTATCACATACAGCAAAAAGAACCATTAGAATCGTCATTTAGATCGCGGTGAGTTCATACCGTATTTTCTGTGGCACAGTCATCTTTACATGACGTCTGGTGATCTTGGATAACGACATAACTAATGATATTCATTTGATGGTTTGTCAATTTGGCATAATTTCAGAGAGTCCACATAGTTATTAATGTTTATTTAGTATATTTATTACTCCCCATTTCCACCCTCTATAAGTTTATAAATACTCTCATCTCTCTGTCTAATTTAGTCAGAATGTATATACTACCTGACGTCTGCCATCTTGTTCTAATAACCGACGCCATATTGTATTCATCATTCCCGCCAAAAACGATACAGACGTGAATGGGTTGCTAGGTCGGTGTAGAATCATCAACTGACAGGATTGTAGACAATAACATTGCTAGAATCATTGTAAAGAATGTAGACAAAAGATAATTTGATTTCAATAAACGTCTTCCTCAATACAAGTCTTTAAGTTTTAGAATCCGTGTCTGTCTATATTCATCTTTGTCAATGTAAATTATCGAAACGTGGTGTTCAATTTTAGCTAGTACTCTTTAGAAACCTCCTATGTCTATATTCACCTTTATCAATGTAAACTATCGAAACGTTGTGTTCAATTCATGTCCTTAATTAGGCAGAACCATTGAATGTCTGTGTTTTGATATATCAATCAATGTAAACTATCGAAACGTCAATTTCAATTCTAGCCAGTAATCAGCCAGAACCCGTTGTATATCTATATTTATATATCAATCAATGTAAACTATCGAAACGTCTTGTAAATCCAAGGCAGCATTATTTAAATTCTATTCTAAATCAGTATTTTTGTTTCAAAGCACCTCATTTACACCGCGATACAACCATTTCTAGGCAAATTCAATTCCCAGTTATTGAGAGCTTTCTGGTAATGACTGAGAAGAAAGACTGTGTTGTCTTTGTGAAGCGATAGTTTTTCTACTGTTTTTCTTCCCAATTCGTCGATCGATAGAAAGTAATCCAATAATCACTCTGTATTTTGAGATAAAATCATCTTACTTTAAAGTTTTCACCAAATTTATTACCAGTTTGTATTGATTGGCCCGTATCGTGGTTTATTGCTGGTTTGGTTAGTGTCTTCATTCAATGACAATTTGTAGCTTATTGCCTGAGAGGGGTGAAAGCTGACGACGCCAAGTCGTGACATAACTGTCAGAACCACGATTCGTAGGTTTGGATAGTTTCTTACCTCGAAGGGGCTTCGAATTTACGGCACATATTCGCGTAGAAGACGAAATTTTAACTTGCTACCAATTCGGCCATCCTACTGACACAAAAGAAATACAGTATATTGGGTCGACTCTCTGTAGCAATGGCAAAGGCATGGTCATCTTGTAGAGTTTTTGAACAAACAGCACCAAATCGCCTATAGATTCGACTCAGTTGTGAGCCCTCGATATTGAAACCAATTGTCATTACCTATTGCTTACATCAGGTCGCATCAGGTCGCTTCCCAACGTGCAAAATCTTTCAGCTAGCTGGACACGATAATTCGTCTTTTTGAATTTGGCAGATCGTGGGGCTTTTTTTAAGTTGGGGGCGGAACTCAAAGTTATTTAACAAAAAATCTAATAAAATAAAAGTTTTATATCTCGAGAAATTCTATAGTTTGACAAACAGACACAATAACTGTCAGAACAACAGAATAGAATTTAATTTGTAAACGTCAGAATATATCCGTGTTACGATTAAACACGTCTGGGGATGATCCGTGAATTTCACATTCTCTTTAGTTCTTAGTATTCAAAATCCAAAAACTGAACCATTCAGAACACGAGACATGACTGGGTTTCTTTCAAGAATCCCTCTTAGATAAAGACACTATATCCTTGTGTTCTGGTGACATATCAGTACAGCAATAAAATTGGCGATATCATGTCCGAGGAACGGATAATGCCAGATTTGTCAGGCTATCGGTAGATTGTCGTCAAGGTCATTCGTCAACAAATTTATTAGTTTTAAACTCTTGATTCAAGATATTGCCTGTGTGGAATGCTGATGGTATACTTACCCGCCATGTGTTCAGATAACAAAGAGTTACAAAATTTACTGAACGAGCCGTGTCATATCAATATGTACCTGACGACAAGACAAAACTTTTCTTACGACTGTTAAGAAGTGTTCCATTTAACACAGGGCTGGTGCTGCTTGGATTTTCTGCATCAACATTGCAAAAGTAAAATTGCATTAAGAAAGGCTGTACCTCTTCAACCTAAAACCCACGTCAATTTATTTCTGTAAACATTGGATTATAGATGGAAATCGGTGGGAAAATAGAGATCTGTAAGATGAAACCCAGAATACGTCTCTAGGGTCTTTTTCTGTCATCAGATTACCAGTTAACGACAATTGTCGTCTGCTAGAATAATTACTTGTTTTGCAAGATCGCCTGTTTTTTTATTTTGACGTCTGCTTTCTGTTGATTTAAACGACGTCATTGTTGAAGGACGTTTTGATTTTGTAATTCGTTGAAGCAAAAAAACAAAAATATTGTAAACCAAAAGGGGGGAGGATCATGTCTAAGAGCAACCGGGTTTAAGCAACTGGTAGAATCCGGCAGAACTGTACTTCTTTGTAAAAAAAAGTCGAAATCTCGCAAGGACTTCGTTCTCATTGATTAGCGAAGATTTTTCATCGTGAAATGTAAAGAATACTATTTCAAAATCGCTTATGAAAAGTTTTAAACAAGTGGGATTAAGATTAAAGGTCTTTAGCAGGAATCTTTCTTTCTTAGTCTGTGCGACAGTGTGTAAAAACTTTGGTCATCAAGTTGTCCGCAGCTCTTGGCATTGACTTGATTTGTCGATATGGACAGACATGTCGATATTTATTTGTATATTATTAATACATAAGAGGTTCCAATTTTCGGAAACACAATTTTCTTTTTTTGGGGGTGGGGGGGGGGGGGGTGGGGTGTGTGTGGGAGGAAGGGGGAGGGAGGGGTGCCGAGCTTTGATACTATAAGTGGTATAAAGTTTTATATCTTATCTTATCTTATCTATCTTATCTTATCTATAGAGATACTATCTTATAGAAGCACTGGCCTAAATCACAAGTAGTTACCTACTTCTGGAGAGATTTACTAGATAAACAAATAATTCAAAAATGCAAAGCGATTGTTTCAGGGAGTTTATGCAATGGGATCTAATCTACCATGGACAAGAACCATACTCAGAGTTTTATTCCTTTTGTAAGCAGTCACCGTGATAATGTATTAGTATTACAAACGATATTATGAAATAAACATAGAAACATAGAAGATACAAAAAAACTTGATCAATGAAAGAGATGAGATGAGGAGATTTGTTAGATTGTAACAAGTTAAGCTGAAAACATCGGCAATTCGGGTTAAAATATAATCTTTCTCTCTCGTCTCTCTCGAATCTCGTGAACGGCACGTTCTGATCCGGCTCGTGGTCCTAAGTCAGAATCTGGTTTCCGTAGATTAGAGTCGAATGAAAAAAACGTGCTCAATGAATTTCGTAGCCTTTATTTGTATATTGTCAGTCAGTAGATTACAAAGAGAAAAGAAACATTTGAAGTCTATTGGTTTCGTTTGTTGACAAAACGAATCACTTTGTGTCGTTGAGGCGCAAATAAATTGAAATGGAATTTCCCGTCCTATTTTTCTGAACCAGTTTCAGCTTCTAAGACTTAAGACGTCTTGTAGTGTACATTGGGGACATCAGTAAAAAGGTTTGAAAAAGATAAGCATTGATAAAGAAGGGTTCTAAAGATTACTGGCTAGAATTGAACACGGCGTTTCGATTATTACCATCTGACCTCGACCCCTCGCCTCCCCCCCCCCCACCAACAAAATCCCCGGTCCGGGACGTCAAATCACATCTTTTTATGAATGGCAAGCCCCCTTCTCTTATTCAATTAATCTACGTTTTGTAGAGGTTACTAACTGAGTGGTCTAAAATAAAGACTGATATGAGGGTTTTTTAAGTTTTGATATACTGAGCGAGACGTTGTATCGGCTGATACACAAGCACTGGCCAACGTCGCTATGAAATAAATCGAGTTTATAACAAATTAAGAACACGTGGTCCAGATGGTGCTAATTAATCTAGTAAAGATTTTATAATAATTAAAACCTAATTAAAACTAATTGATAAGTTTGACACCTCGACTATTTCTACAATACGACACTTTTATTGATATATCTTACAATTTTGTTTCTTTTATTTACCATGGCAAAACCGACACGTTCCTATTAGAAGAGCTATCCTGGAGACGAAGTCCAAATCACAAGAAAAAAAAAACAAACATGTTCCCTCATATCCAAGTGGAAAACAAGATTCCAAAAGAAAAATGTATCCAAAGTCAAATCAGATTGTATTATGTCAGACGGCTGGAAGGTTTCAACGCACAATCTTATGGTCATTTTCAGCATGTACGAGAACTACCCTACTGGACGTCTGTCTGGAGATTCCATCAGCACCACGAGACATCATGTCAGGACGGTAGGGGTTAACATAGTATGGTAATTACATATATGTAGATGTAAATCATCTTCAAACGGAAACGCGGACATGAAGCCGGTGGGGGTTCAAAATTCTTATTGCTGGACTTAACTTCCATAATCATGTTTTGTATACTGATAGTCTCTCTTATTTTGAAATAAGTGAAATGGAATGAGGATGTACGTCCTACTTTTCTCTTCGTTCCTCAGACCTGTATCTCGAACAAGGGGCTGCAGGTGAAAAATTCGAAGATATTTTATTGAACTTTGCTAGAACCGAACCCTGAACCCCTAATCAATTCAATTAGCGTTTCTTTGAGTTCATAGTCAACTTTCTTGCACCGTGCATGAAACGTATATATACATTGAATATGACAAGATCAAGCCTGTAATAATTTTAACGGGAATAAATCACAAGATAATCAATCAATTAAAAAGATCGGGTTTGATTAAAAGAACAAAGCAGATTATCTGGTTACAAGATTTACAAAACAATTTGAAAACAATCAAAGTTTAAGTTTAAAACCAATCTGTATCAGATTACTCTCGTCCATAGCTACTTTAATTATATCACGTGACTAGTATATTATCCAATGAGAGAACAGGCACCTTGTTCCAACTTGTATAGTGTAAACAGATATACTGACAATATACCAGTCTACTAAACTTAACTTTATTATTTAACATTGTGTAGTTCTAAATTGGATATTTTATATACATCTTGACAAGGTAAGAGAATTTGATGTATGAATGTAACACTTTGGATAGGTCTTTTCTCTGCAAATAAGGTTCCTGTAATTGTTTTAGAATTCGAGTACACATGGGGTACAGGAAGATAGAGGTCTGAGATCAGGTTTCCTCGCTACTGACTCAAACAGTTCCTACTTATACAGTTTAACAGAGTTTTATATCGCAGTTCTACCGTAGATTACAGTTGCACTTCTATAAGCTTATGAAGTTTCTTTTAACTTTTGTCCATGTCGGTTGATTGTGAATTTGAATTAATGATTTGGCTTGACCTATCTGTTCGGTAATTTCTTTCTCTCTTTATGATATTTCTTGCATTTCCTTCCAAATCTAGTTGCTTACCTTCAAACTAGAGTTTTAGGTAGTTACATTTTGATCGTATCCAAACCACTCACCCATTTGTTATAACTTCCCCGAGATATTAAACATGTCAGTGATTTAAACAGCATTTTTTCATATTTAACAAAATGAACATACATATTACAGTGTTTCAGAAACAATCCGTTACCACATGTCATTATTCGTGTTCGGATTCGCAGTTATATTTAATACTTTCAAGAGACACGAATTTGAATGGAGTTTTACGTCTGTTCTCTAGAGAGCGAGAGACGAATGTGTTAGATTGGGTAAATTCATGGAAATATAAATCCATAAACCATAAAGCCAACAAGATTCATGACTTTCTGGAGTGAAATATGATACCCCCTTAAACCCTCAAGTATCTATTCATATTTATCATAATTTTAACAAATCTTGTTGGAGTGAAAACCATTTTTCTTACCAGTTTCATTAAATAAACCTATTACTCTTCATAAGCTTCGTGAAAAGAGTTTTAAAAGAAAATTAAAATTTTGCTGTTGGATTCCTAAAGGTCGAGATGTTCTCAGTTATGACATCTTTGATAGGATTTAAATTCTATTTCCATGGCATGAGTTACTCTTAGAACGACGTGTGGTAAGTAGAGTAATGCCCATGCGTATGTTGAATAATATGGGGATGGGGTTTGGGTTGTTCAGTTGCTAGGGAGAGAGTACTAAAGGGTTTGAGGGGGAGGTTAAGGCTGAGACAGTTTGTTGTGACCTCGCTCAGTGCTTCTGTTGAGACAAAAGCGTGCCTATGCAATGGCCAGGTACCACAATGACCAACCAGGTGTCGAAATAACTCGATACTTAAATACGTTACGTTACCGAAATGACTTATAACGCCCGGTGAGCTTGGCCAGTACTTTCATTGAGAATCGCCTTGTGTGTAGAGGTGACTCAGGACCGAATAACTCGATATCGTTATAACTCGATACCGAAGTAACTCGATATCGTTATGACTCGATACCGAAATAACTCGATATCGTTATGACTCGATACCGAAATAACTCGATACCGAAATAACTCGATATCGTTATGACTCGATACCGAAATAACTCGATACTGAAATGACCAGGTACCGACTTTTAATGCCCGGTGAGCCCGGTGAGACTCGCCCCAATCTGGTTATTATTTTAAGTTAAAATGAAAAGGAACCATTCGGTACTTTGAAGGTTGTTAACACACCCTAAAAGTAATAAAAACATTTGACCACTCTAATGGCCTGCTTTCAACTTCTGCTGCAAGAAATAAAATAACTCGAGATAAAATGATAGGAAACAGCGAGATAATAGCCTGGTTGACATTTTTACTGTAATTTGTTGAAATTTGAATGTTAAATTACTTCCAGATGTGTTTTATTGGCAAATAATGACATTCAAATATCTCAACTGGCATATTTGACATTGTTATATTAAGAGTCAACAGAAGTAACATGTGTTGATGATATAGAAATATCACACTAAAAAAGTTTTTTCTGTATTATTGTAATTTGATAAAGATTTGTAAATGATTAGGTGATTTTGAAATTTTGTTTTTGTATCATTTGAACTGTACAAGAGATTGTAAAGACTAAAGAGATGTTTCTAGTCTTTGTATTACAATTGAATATCGGATAAACTTATAGCTTCTTTTTACATCATTCTGTGTATCATTTGTACGTGTATCAGGAACACTTATAGCTTCTATTTGCAAATTTCGTATTTCTTAGTCTTTGTATTTGTATAAGGGATACTTATAGCTTCTATTTACACCTTTCTGATTTTCTAGTCTTTGTATATGTATCACGGGACACTTATAGCTTCTATTTCAACATTCTGATTTTCTAGTCTTTGTATGTGTATCAGGGAGACTTATAGCTTCTATTTACACCATTCTGATTTTCTAGTCTTTGTATGTGTGTCAGGGACACTTATAGCTTCTATTTACACCATTCTGATTTTCTAGAATTTGTATGTATATCACGGGACACTTATAGCTTCTATTTACGCCATTCTGATTTTCTAGAATTTGTATGTGTATCACGGGACACTTATAGCTTCTATTGACACCATTCTGATTTTCTAGTCTTTGTATGTGTATCACGGGACACTTATAGCTTCTATTTACACCATTCTGATTTCTTCTCCGTACCTGTGGTTCCAGCAAATGGATGCTATGTTTGGTTAAGGAACAGAATAACAGAATGGTGCACATGGAAGCTGTAAGTGTATTTTAAGAGTTGATATTTGACCTTCAGATTAAAGAAAACACGTCCAGATGGGATTTCACTTTTTAAATTTTGACTGCGTGAGTTCTAAGATGATAAATTTTTTCAAAACTTGAAAAATGAGCATTTAAAGTATTATTACGAGTGGTAGAAAAATAATTCAAATTCTGCCTGTATTTTTTTAAAGTGGTAAAGATATTAAGATATTACGGATGAATAAAATGCAATTGAATATGTCTATTAAAGATAGTAATATCACAGTCTACATTATGTCGTGATTTGGTTGAACAACTTTAGATTCTATACAAGACAATACAACATGGAATTTTTATAATAACTATTCATTAAACAGTTGTTGATCACATTATGTCGCCTCATTCCCGAAAACCGTTAAAGCGTTTTAGTGAATTCATAATGTGGTAAAAATGGAATAAAGAGCGTTGATATTGTATGGGAAATGGTAAACGGTGCAAAACTAAAAGCTATTATATTTCCCACAGATTTATACAAGAGCTAGAAATTCAGACTGATGTAAATAGATACTTTCCCCATAAAACGTATACAAAAGCTTAAAGCTAAGTGTGTCACCAAATTACATATATAAAGGATAATATGTACAAGTAACTGAACTATAAGGATCTTTGTACCGGATATGCTTCAAAGTATTACCTTAATGAATGACCCTTCTATAACAACCGCCCCAATAAGCGGCCAATTCTTATATTCCCCTGACTGCTTGCTTAATACAGGTTTGACTGTACATTATATAACATATATTTGTATACAGAACAATATGTAACATCATACCATTATTAGATTATAATAGATAGGATTATCAGATCACGTGGAGTGTTATACAGGATTATCTAATTATCTATAATGATATATCAATTGAATCATAATATTTAGTTATCGTATCACCCTAGACATAATAACTGCCATCTGGTTGTTATATTTGGACTGATGAACCTTGAACTTGGAACATTTTTTGTACCGTATCTGTATCATATCAAATGGTCCTCAGACGAGTAGTTGGAGCTTGTTTTTCTCTCAGTGGCGGGGCCAAAGGGGGGGGGGGGCAGAATCTGTTGAAATCGGTAAACAAAACAGCTTGCTCTCGGATTCTCCCGTCTGAAAGCCTCTCTGACCAGCCCAACATTTTTTAAAGAGATTGTCTTGCTTGTACGGATTTTTATTAAACATCTGTGGTTGTTTTGAAGGTAGGTGTATGTATATATAGTATATGACTATATGTATATAGATATATAATTAACCGAGTCTATGTTCCAACTCTCTGATTCCTGTTTCTATAACATATCATCATGTTTAGTCTAATGTTAAATTATAGTTCTTACTCACTTACATTAGAGTTCAATTTATAATTTACATAACTATCAGCAACAGCTGGGCTTGGTTTTCGAACCAGGACAGGTTCATACCCAAGTCTTGGCTAAATCCCCTAACTGTGCATTGTATGGCATCGCTTGTCTTCAAAAGCCATTTTAAATTTGGATACCTGCGTCGCTGTAGCTTTTTCATTCGTTCTTCATTCGTCTATATAACGTTGGACATTGTTATTGTTAAGATGTCTTTGTCCACACCAACAGGAACCTTAAAACCAGGCCCGAAGCTACAGGGGGACAAAAGGTCAACAGCACCCCCCAACCCCCTCCCCCCTCTAAAAGAATTGACCGACCACACCAACTAAACACCAAATTGCCCTCCTGTATATATTACTTCTCTCCCAAATACTCAAATCTGACTTCGGGCTTATTATTTACTTTTCGGTCTTCGTTGCGCTCTTTCTTGCGCCTTCCTCTTCCCAATTCCACCTTTAACGTTATATTTAACATAGTCATGTACTTAAATTCGGTCAATCGGAATATCATGAACAATAAAAATTCGAGACATTTTTAAGATAATTATCAAAATATTTACAAACATAGCGAAATCAATATTTTTATAAACAGACGAAAGTTTAATGTGGTAGCAGACGGTTTAAAACCAGTTGGCAGGAGAACTGACTACAGTGAAATTAGGCTAATGGTACAAATTACATTCAATGACGGTGACATTTGGCTAGATTCTGGTAGTTATTTGGTGTTTGTAGACGTTGTTAAAAGTTATCAAATGAGATTTTCTATCTTATGTTTGTGTATATCAGAGTGACTTTCTACATTATTCTTATTTTCTGTGCGACGTGTATGGTTTTATAAGACATTCCAGAACAACTTGGTTTGTTTGTGATCCTTAAGCAATATTTAAGGATAGAGATCACATTAAATTAAAGGAACACAATTATATGGTACATTGTGTGTGTTTTATAGTACACAACGTTTCAACAATTTACATTGTCATCACCAGTTTATATCGTATACTTCTGTGTTTTATTGTACACAACGTTTCAACAATTTACAAGGAGTGAAATTATCGACATGTGTGAAGGGATATATTTAGAAGATAATAGGCAATAGTCGAGTGTAATGTGATGATAATCAGAATGTGGAAATCTTATTTAAACAATTCAGATTAAATCCCGAATCTCTTTCAAAGTGAAATATGGAAATTAGAGGCCTACTATCAGAATCAGAATAATGAATAGTGTGAAATATATCTTACACATTAACTAGTGAATAGTCGACAGGATTCTGATGCAAAAAGGTTAGTTTTCGAGGGTGATGGCTGATGAGAACATACACCAACAATAGCACTGCATGGCCTCACATACAAAGAATATGATAAAATCATGTTCAAATTAAAGATTAATTATATTTGATCATTGACATTTGAAACTTGATTTCGATTCCATTAGTTAGTAACTTCAATCTCCACACATCATTAGGTCTGTATAATATCGTCGTGATATTTTACACATTATTTCAGATGAAGTTATTCCAAATCATCGTAGAGTATGAATGAACGATGGCATGTCAAATGATCCATACATAGTCGCAGAAAATCGTAGCTTTACTTTTTACATCATTTTAGATGAATAATTCCGTATCATTTAGTCTCTTAATTTCCTCTGCTCATACACAATACATGCTATATAGAAATGATTACAATCATTGCCATACTAGATATCCTGACGAGGATTGTATATCGGAATCTCGTGTCGGCAGTATATAATTAGCTCTTGTTATCTTTCATAGTTCTGCTATTAAGACTCAGTTACGATCCCGCGGCTCTTTGAAGACTACTTAGAGTAGGCTAATGTCGATATCCCGATGAGGATTGTATAACTGAATCTGTTGTTACCTTCATAGTTCTGCGAATACAACTCACACTGAATAGTGTAACTAAGTTACGATCCCACGACAGTGTGAACTCTAATATTGAAATCCTGGAACAATTTTCATCATTGTACATAGTATGGCGTTGTGCGTCTTCATTTACCCATTCAGGTACAAAAAGAAGGAATAAAGATTCATAAACATTTCATTAAAATTGCCCCCTCAATTTATAAGATATTACTGTGGTTAAGATTCAGTTTAAATCTTTTTTCTCTGACGACAATCGTCCATTATTTCTTAATGTCAAAAATAATGTCCTTTTCATTTCATTTTCTTTTTTCTTGACAATGCCAGGCTTCTAAAGCTTTTGTTATAACTCGGTGGGAATAGACAATATCTTGGAGAAATCTTCTTGGTAATTTTTTAACATAAAGCATTAAGAAATATATGAGAGCTGTTTCATTGTATTATAAAGATGGTGTTTTTCTGATTCAGTATTAATACCCAGATAAAAATTCAAATGTCAGCTTCGAATTCTGATATTTTTAATAAAAACTCCCACTTTCGTTTAATCTTCACAATGATCCCATGTGGAAGTTTGTTAAAAGTCAGCATCGGCCATCGATAGAACGCTATTTATTGAAGAATCTCTTCGGATCACGAATGGCAAGTATACTGCAGAAAAACACATTCAAATCTACATTTTAATCAGATTCAAATTTTGGGTATTAGTTTCTAAGGATGCAAAACGAGAAAATCTGAAACCACTTTTATGGATTACTATAATCTTTACAATAATCATACACATAGCTGATAAATTTTATTTAATAAATTTCTGGTTGTCATCTCGACATTTATGTCAGAGAGTCCACGATGTTAATACCTTAATTCAGATTTATGATTGTCATCTGGGCATCTATTTCAGAGAGTGCATAAAGTTACGAATATGTGATTTATATTTCGTTCTGCTATTCTGGCATCCATTTCAGAGAGTCCACAAAGCTAATATTGTTTAACTAATAATGATTTTCTAGTATTTGAATAAAAGACACCAGTAGAGAAAGATCTCTCACTCAGAGTGTTCAACTAGCTATCGATTGTAAACTAACTTCTCCCTGTAATCAGCTGTTAGTATAGTTACCAACTCGCGGCTAGTAATACTGATACTGTTGGTAGTAGTAAATTGACTTAATTGGAACATTGTCGAAACGTCACGCTTAGTGAGTCTACTATATTCATCGTAGGAGTGTGAGTGATAACAGTATTGTTTGCTGTTATGTGCAGGGACATTATCGAAACGTCACGGTTGGTACTAAAGTCATAGTTGAATTGTATTCATATCTAGATAGTGACGAAAGTTTAAAAGGAACAATATTGAAACTTCGCAGTTAGTATTAGATTCATTTTTAGATTGTATTAACACCTAAATAGAGAGTGTATAAACCCTACGTGGATGGATGGAATATTGTCGAAACGTCATGGTTAGTATTAAATTCATCGTTAGATTTTATTCTTATCTATATTTGAATTTGAATATATGAGTCAAGATGCACCTTTTGTAGTTTGACAGGAATATTGTCGAAACGTCGCGGTAAGTAACAATTTCATTGTTAGATTCCATTGCCATCTAGATAGGCAGTGAGTTACCTTAATGATGGTTGACAGGAACTTATCGAAACGTCACGGTTAGCGTACCATAACTATCGTAAGGTTTATTAATTGTAAAGTAGGCCGTAAAGGATTGATTTAGATTGACAAGAACATTGTCGAAACGTCGTTGTTGATTTGTGAATATGAATAGTGATAATAATAGTATTTGTGAAGCTCAATTGAGTTTCGTTATTAATATCATTTCTATCTTCAAATAGATTATCAACCAAATTATGAGTGGTAAGATAGTGCCGAATCGTCAGAGTTGTTTGATGTAAGATATCGTTGAGTTGTTGTGATATTTATAGTCTAAAACAGTGAATAACTGAAATGATACAAAATAGACGTATCTCGTGTTCATTCATTATTACTTAAATACCTGAAACTAAAGCGGTTGTGTTTATGTTTTGACTCGAACCAATATATTTATTTTCTTGTACTCTAACATTAAATAGAGTCGAATCGTGTGGGATTAAAACTACTATTCAACCGGACGAAAATATATGAATGTCCACACAAGTCGACTCTCTAAAGCAGATTGTATTATAATGTATCTTGACTTGAAAGGGACTCGAACCCACGACATCAAACTCTTTAAACTGATTGCACTACCCCATTGCCATAAAAACGTCGTAGACTAAGCTTTATGAAATATCTCTGTACAGACAGACGGCTGGCTAAAAGGTTGAAATTAAAGCAGTTGATAACAAGGGGATCTTCTGATAAATATTCGAGAAATTAACCGTATTAGCTGATCAGGGAATGGACATTCGAAGAAACCATTAATACTACTAAATGTATTAACATGAGACTAAGTTTAGTCCATTAATATTAAGTACAGATGATTATTGCCAATCACTATAGCTACAACTATTTTTGCGTTAATGATATTTTCAATAGTGACGCCATGATCTATTTGTAATATCGGGAACTACAATGATCTGTAATATTAAACTAACTCCGCTACAGAAATAGGGTTAAAATCTGAATGGTATAAATTTCAGTGTCCTTAATTAACTTGAAATTGTGTAGTCCAGTTTTTAAAACAAATCAACTTTTCTACCTTTACGAGAGCTGAAAACTGATTCTATTAGATTCAAAAATAAGGAAATTTACCCCGACCTTGTACACACGAGATGTTTTCGTATTTTAACGAAACGATTGTGCCCTGTTATTGCTTCAAGTATTCTTAACTTTTCATTATATTCAGTTTATATTTTTATTATTTCAGATGAGCTTCTAAATGAGACGGCATTATTTAAAATAGCAGGGAAGATACGGAGGTGAAACGGAATTTAACGAAGTGTGACGGAAATTAACGGATTTAGCCGAAGTGTATATCGTGATCTATCGGAATGTACCGGACTAGTATTCTATCTGTGGATGTAATTGTGTTATTGTTGTGTTGCGTTTGTGTAACGTATGGATTACCTGATAAACTCAGAGTTGGTAAGTAGATTATCTCCCTTTGATAATTTGAATTGTCTCCCGTTGATCCAATAAAATGTCATACTTTGGTTTTGTAAATTGTCTCCCGTCATTCGGACTCATTCTACTAATTTAAATAGGGTTTCTTTTCATGTTTAATCATGATATTCAACCTTCTTCATCTTTTTATCCCTAAAATCTGATATGACAATATCAGACATCAAAATCCAAACCAAAGCCAATAACAGGCATGTAAAAACGAAAATAGGGAAGAAATATGTAAATATTGTAATTGTTGTCCTTTGAAATTGGATTGTCTGCCCTTAAGGCAAGTTTAATATAATGACAATACATGCCTCAAAGAATCGTTATCCAGTTTGTGGCCTAATGGAGGCAAATGCCTCACCTTTGAAACAATAACCAAACTTTAGAGGTGTTTTTCGCCCTCATTTTTACGTGTGAAGATGGCTTAAAGGCTCCATGTCACTCTCTCTCTGGGACAACATGACCCAGTTTCATCTTTCAGTATGTTTACTGAAACCAGAACTGGAACTGACGATAAATAGTGATAAAGATTTGAGACGAAGCACCCCAGGGACACGAGATATAGTCCATTGCTTATATTTCCTATTATCTTGACAAGATAGACCATATATCTTAATAACAAGTCCCTGTGGTACTACAGTATATACGGTAATTGAATCTACAAAGGAAATGAAGATAACAAAACCACGAAATCTGGAAATGACTGAAATGCTTTCCAAGTCAAGTTCTGCTTCTGTATGCCGGTCGATCCTCCGGTTCCAAATTCTCATAAAGCACAATCAATACCCTCGGGCGAAAGAGATTAGGAGAGAACCACACACAAGGAAGACAATTCCAGTTCTCTAGGATCTTTTTAACCAGCTGGTTCCTGGCTAATCCCGTTGTTTTTTTTTATCCAACAGTAAAGTTGTCTTATTCAGTTCCCATTTACAGCTGGGTTGACTTGAATAATGAGGAAAGGTGACTTATTCAATACCCATTTACAACCGGGTTGACTTCAATAATGAGGGAAGATGACTTATTCAGTACCCATTTACAACCAGGTTGACTTGGATATTGAGGAAAGGTGACTTATTCAGTACCCATTTACAACCGGGTTGACTTGAATAATGAGGGAAGATGACTTATTCAGTACCCATTTACAACCGGGTTAACTTGCATAATAAGGGACAATAATGGTGGGCTTCTCTGAATGTCCTGCCTTCAAACGAAACTGATATAGACGACTAGGTAGTTGGCAGTAAGACCAGGATAAATTGAATGATGTGGTATTTGAGATAACTTCAGATCTGGTCGATGTTGTGTTTATAATTGCATAGTTGATTAAAACTATTATTTTAATTCACAAGCTAAATCTTTGCATAGAACTGATATGGCGGTACGCACACCGTGCATTAACATCCGACTTCTCAATAGCTAATACCCTCTAGGACGTTATGCCAAAAATCGGTATACTGTTAAGGCGTCAGCATATTCGAAAGACACAACGGTTGGGTTCCAAATCACATGGCGGTGATACTCGGCCCTTGATAGTGTGGCTATAGTTACTCGCTCTTCTTTATTCTTCCAAACTCATAATGATCACGATGAATGTTGTTGAATGGTAGTGTAATGACAGTCGTTGGTTGAGTACGGTTAGGTTACATGGAACTACTAATAGATGAGTCGATTAGGATAATGCAGAATGATGATTAACATTAATATCAAATCAGCCATTCTCCGATCATTATCATATCTAATTATCTTAACCTTTATTTCATTTAATCATCGATCTTTGCCACCTGACCCATGTCAGTGCTTTTATGAGCCAATTTTCTCAACACATCTCGTAATTTCTATAAAATAATACACAAATGGACATCTAGTTTATGACTCCAAAAATGTCAAACTATTACGAACTACGTCAAATACCTTGACATCATTAGGCACATTTCGTATCACATTAAGTTTGTAAATGCAACAATTTGATTGGAGTGTACGCAAACGAATAAAGACCTCAACCATCAACATCAAAACTGTACACATTACGGCGTATGGTTTACACACTTTCTGTCGAAGGCTGTGAATGGCTGTATCCTGTAGCACATAAGCCAATCAAAACCTTCAACAACTTCCACA
The DNA here is from genome assembly GCF_000327385.1 of Lottia gigantea. Lineage (NCBI taxonomy): Eukaryota > Metazoa > Mollusca > Gastropoda > Lottiidae > Lottia > Lottia gigantea. The sequence continues at coordinate 1,162,448 of NW_008709220.1, forward strand.
ATACAAAATGAGAGCCTAATGCAGTCATGGTTTTAGACGCAGTTTGTAATAGCTTGACATTGTAAAGATGCCACTGATGTAGCTGATAATTCACTGCTAAGTTGGGAAACTTACAGACAATCACTGTTATCAATGGAGAATTTACAGCGTTTTTAGACCAATATCTTATTCTTGTTCTCAGCCACGTGACTTTCTACAATAGTCTAACGCACGATTTAACGAGAGTTTACGAGACTTTACGACTTTAGACTTAATTACGGCCTTAGTGTTGTGAATAAATCTATATAAATAACACCTAATAATCTCGTCTAATTTCTTTAGAGACTTGATTACCCAGACACAACCAATTACAAGTTACACCTTTGACCTACTCTCAGAGCTATTTCATTCCAATTGGATCCTGGTACTATCAGGCCGGTCTGGGATATGGTACTTACCAAATTCCATCGTCTGGCGAAGTCACACATTGTGAATATTTCTTGGATAAATATTAAATAATTGCGCACATGGTTATACTATACCTCACTTAAAAGGATTGTAAAATTGCAATGGTGCAAATCGATGATATCAGTGTCCCTTGATACACATATAAGGTTTAGAAAACCTCTTTATAATCCCAGTTGTTTGTGTTTGAGTTTAGTGTTCACTTATCTTTGTGTCTGAGTTTGCATCCCGGCATAGGCCGAGATAATACCATCAAATGTTTTAACCGGTTTTTCACCGGTTACTATTGCAGGTCGAAGATACTTTTATTTAGGAACCGAGTCACTCAATATTATGATGTTACATGATTTTCAAACCAGCCAACCAACAAGCTGCTATTATAGCTATCTTCATGTTTTGTTTTGTAAATATGAACACACACATGGACTGAATGATATATGAGTATGAACAAACTCGTATGAATAGGATTCGGTTTGATGCACCACCTCTGTATTAAATGAAATATGGTCCTAGCTTATTTTTCTTGGTAGGAGAGTGCCGATGGGTGCCTTTGAAGGAAAGACAACTCGCCCATGCCTTCATGACACGGTTGAAACAAGTACAGATCATACATGTAAACCTATATCATAGTTCCTTATGACCTTGTAAAAAACCAGAAGGAATCAAAGAGGAAGTATACTTGAATAAAAGATTATCAATTTATAACGAATTTCGTATTTTTTGTTGTGAAGCAAACTCAAGATTTTTTTTTTAATTGTGTCCTAACTTGTACCCGTGTACTGGGGACGAATTGAACGGGATAATATGTTTTGGACAAAATAGGAACAGGTTATATTATCCCATACCGTCCTGTTGGTAATTTTACTATTTTAGTAATATTAAGGTTGAGTAAATACGGTATTTTACTGGAAGAAGAACACCCCAGGGACCGTCTCGTAATAATCAACTAAATAACCTAGTCTACAAGTTATTACACGTGTTAATAAATCAGTGTCTGGATAACCTTGACACAATCAAACATGTCAATTACTGCTATAAATTACAGTTTGGGTTGAAGAGTAATTGTCTACTTCCGGTTGAACTGCCTGCGGGAATTGTGGGTTGAAATTAATTAAGCTGCACTATTATTAATTATAAACCTCTGTCCGATTTTAATTAGGTTTATAATAGGAATTCCTTTCATTCTGGTACCATGTTAGCTACATAATTGGCTATTGAAAGAATGAGATGGAATATCTTCCAGAAATTCCGTTGCTGATGAAAAGGTGCCGAGCAGCCGAGAGTTGTCCCTGGGCATTTTTGATGTATAGGAGACTGCAGTTTTCCTTGGGCTCTGACAATAAGTCGAGGTCACTGGAACACAGTGTCACCAAATTGGATGTAAAGTTCTCTGATGATATTAATGCTCCTATTTTAATATAAGAGAGCTGGCTTGAGGTTAAGCCCCGGCAATAAGTTTATGTCACTGTGACATTAAAGAGGAAGTCTGTATCCCCTTCACAAAGTAGGAATCGCAAAAACGAAACCTGTAATCCAAAAAACACATTGGCCACAGATTAGTAGCAGTTGATGAACTTTTCACATGAGGAAGTATATCAATCATATTAAGTGAGCATTTCACAATGAAAAGTGGTATCTGGTGTCTAGAAGAGTCTTTACTCCCAGTATTTAACGAGTTTTTTTTAGAATATTAAGTAAATTTAGCTTCGGATGAAAGAAAAGAAATTTATCATTTTTCCAAAAACACGATATAATATACATATTCCAAATTGTTACCCATAAAATATTCAGAAAAAAATAATTTACAGGTTTGAATATTATGACACTCGAAACTCTCTTCTGTATTCTAATTACTATCCGTAGATATCCTGAACCATGGTAGAAACCACAGACATACATAGAAATACGATATATTCCCCTACTTTCAGGAATAGATAGAACTGGAAAATTTAATTAACTTGATCTCAGTTTCATGTAAGTCAAAGATTTATCATAAAACAAAGTGGAATCTTCCACAAGTCTGGAATATTAAAGACCAATTGTCTGAGGTGGAATCGTTTTCAGGAATAATTTCCTACGTCTGCAATGCCTCTAGGGTTACAACATGGTGATAGACTATCGGCTGTTTTCAGACTAGGTCGTTATAAGATCGAGGAAATGACATAAAATTGATTCTAGGTTTGATCAGAGTTGCCTATGATTATTTAAACGCTATCAGGAATAATTTTCTATATTATCTTTACATGTAGATGAAAGGGGATTGAGCAAAAATGGTTCCCAGTTTGGGGTAATAATAAGCTCTGTGCGTTCCTATAATTTCTATATCATCTCAGATGAAAGGAGGCGGACAGCAATGGTGCCCGACTTGGGTTACATACTACCAGCGACACCATAGCGAGCATTTGAGGTACTTTATCACCCAGGGAACATCAGCGACCCTCCCTTGTGGGTACTGACATTGCCTGAGAGTGCTGACGAACACCATAGGGTTTACCTCTGCATTGGTTGAGTAACCAGCTAACACCACAAGGAATCCATGTATCATTCACTGCTTGCTAAATGCGGGCGGAGGGTTGGGGTGGGTTGGATATCTTAAGTTCGAACGACTGTGAACGGTGTAATCTTTACGAAATGTCAACAGTCTACCGCACCCATCTTAGTCAGAAGTGAACCAACCTAAATGATGTAAGGTCATCCGAACAACTAGACGCTCCTAGACGTTCAAATAAAACAATTTAACATCAAGCAATCGACTGCCCCGTATTCCAAGACATTAGGTTGATTTAGTATAAGATAATGGCCGAGTTACTCAGTTAGAAAGCCCGCGATAGAGACAAACGGGCCATTTATTTAGCAGTGAGCAAACCGCTCGGTATTAAGGTTCGAATAAAGAAATTTGAACAGTCAAACTGTCTACTGCACCCTATGGAGATATTTTAAGAAATTAGGTTGATTAAGAATAGAATGATGATGTTTTTTACATCAATTTACGTCAGTCAAACTTCTGGAATCTTGTTTCACTCAAGTTTTTAGCCTGGTGGAATGTTTTCATTAGTTTTTACGTTGTTGATAATTCATCGTTAATTAATGACTTAATAATCGAGACTATAACGTTATACTGTACGCATGATGTTCAAGTCTCAAGTGATTTTCGTAAAAAGATTGTTTCAACGTGAACTTTACATCTGCTTGATTCTAAATTTTCAACAAAATTTTGTCGAGATGCATTACCAATTTCCTTCTGATGTAAATGGAAATACCCGTTAAGCATTACTAGCTATGTGGACAATCAAGATGATGACAAGTTGACAAACCCAGTAGCATTATCTTTGAATAAGTTATCTTTCATGAATATTCCAGTCGACCCACCTGTAAATGGGCATTGAATAAGTCATCTTTACCCGTTATTCCGGTTGACCCACGTGTAAATTGGTACTGAATAAGTCATCTTTATCCGTTATTCCAGTCGACCAACCTGTAAATGGACATTGAATAAGTCATCTATACCTGTAATTCCGGTTGACCCAGCTTAAAATTGGTACTTGATAAGTTTTTTTTTCATGAATATTGCAGTCAACCCAGCTGGATTGGGTACGGATAATCATATAATGAGCAAGCTTTGGCAAAAAACCAGCTGGTAGAAAGGATCCTCGTTAACCTATGAAGTTGTCAAATAATTCTTCCAGACCACTCAGCCTTAAATTGGTATGAATAATCAATGCATATGGGAAGATCATTGCCAAGAGTCTTGGCCAAAAACCAGATGGTAAAAAGAATCCTTGAATCTTAGGTTGTTATCCTTGTAAAATTGGTTGTTTCTTTCTTTCTTTCCATCGTTACCGAGTTGTTTTAAGAATTATTTTCCCAAGTTATTTTCTCATCATAACAATACGAAACTAAGTGAGGTGTTTTTGATAACAAGATGGCGGAAGATGTTTGTTGTTTTTGAAAATTAACCCGACACAGAAAAATAAACAAACTGGATATTTTGAATTAATCTTCTACTATTTTCTTTTCTTCTATTATATATCTTTGACGTTTTTTCGTTTTCTTTATTCCATGGAAAAGGTCAATAAAAGCGAGTGTACAAGTTCTTAGTGTAATGAAGGCAAATGAAGCAGTTGCCTCAATTTTGAAACGACGACGAAGCTTTAAGAGATTCCTTTTTTTAAAAAAAAGTGTATTCCAAATGCATCTTTTGCTTCATTTTAACCTTTAATTGCGATATAGTCTTGTCTCAGTTCGATTTCGCAACTGGCTGAATCGTAGTGTAATTGGGTTTTTAACGACTGCTAGCAACGCTGTTGGCATCTTGAACAGTCTTGTCAACTGCTGAATATCGTCGACTGAAATAGATGCTCCCACCTTTGATCATGTGCTCTCTACAACAGGAGTGGAATTTAAATAAAAGCTTCTTTATCTTATTTTATGTTGAAAGTCACCATTCGAACCTCTCCCTCTGTGCTTTAGCTATCCACCCTGTCTACGAAGTAAGGGGGAAGGTACTTCCGGTTGGGTATCTTTTTATGCTCCTGAACCGTTTTGAGCATGATTAAAACTGTCGTATAAAATTATACTGAAGATCCTGATAAGGACATAATGTAATTTTAAGACTAAGGTCCTTTCAACTTTTACATTTTGTGTATCTATGACAATATGCTAAAATTTGTGTTAGGGTGATTTGAGAGTAAATTCCCCCAAAAAGCGCGGGCCAAGCTCATATAGTGTTGTTAAATTTAGTTCAGTTAATGTTTTCAAAATACAGAGAACAAGATTTATTATATTCTGACGGTATCGACTCATCACGATCATCTGAAAGCAAACCTATATCAAAAATAACTTATAAACACAAAGCTTCTTATTTTATAATTCTCGACTTATTCTTATAACTTTTTTTATACAGGTGCCTTGTTCGAGCCGGAATTTGACGGTCAGAAACAGTCCTTCGAATGGGCAGTGGAGAAAATCAACTTACGGACAGACATTCTGGGTCAGACTCTAGTTCTGGATGATGATCAAGTCGTACAGGCGCAGGATAGTTTCGGTGCACAGAGAAAAGGTAAGTGTTGGATTGTGATCATTGAATGAAATCATGGACTAGTTGTTATCGATGTAAAAACTCATGTGAAATACACGAACTGTTTTTAGCCTTTGTATGTATATCGGGGACACCGATATTTTCTGATTTTCTAGTCTTTTTATGAGTGTATGGGAAACTTACAGATTCTATTTACACCATGCTGATTTTCGTGACCTTTTTATGTTAATAAAGAACATAGATCATCTATTTGCATCATTCTGACTATCTGTCTGGCGTCTGTGGTTCCTGAAATTCTAGACGAATCCTAGTAGATTATGACGTCAATATCAACTGGCTCAAAGTAAGGATATAATATTGTCAAATTGTTCTGGAATTTCAGGAATCAATGACGTCAGACATAAGTATCCCTAATATCATTTAAAAATCGCGAGTTATGTAGGGTCCAGACAGTTCTAGGCAATATAGATATAAAATTTTTAAACTAGATCAGAAAGTTAAAAATCAATATTTTAATATCAATATTCATTCAGCTGCGGCATCTGGTCTATTAAAGGATTCAAATTATAATTGTGCTCATGAAATGGATAGGAATTTTAATGACAACTTATTCTCTCTTATTATAGAGTTCCATTTCGCATTTTTTATTTATTGTTATTGTTAGTAAATAATATTTGTGAAATTTGTATAGGAACAAAGTAGGCGTACTATTTGAAATTTTAAACAATAATATAGTTATTCATATTCATATATTATGAACTTGTTTTTAAATTATGAAATGTAGCCCGACTTTCGAATTCATGTCAACATAACGTTTATGACGCTTTGTTTTTAAATCAGCAGATTTCAACCTAGGGGTCATTCTAATTATAGTTCAAGTCGTTATGTTCTCCGACATTAGGAAAAATTTGCAGGAAACACCTGAGAGAAAATGATGAAATAATAAGGTGATAATAGAAATGATCAAGGATTGAGTAATAAGAGTAAAAGAAGGAAAGAGAAAATCTCTGTTTTAGATTATTGTATTGATAAATTAAAATATATCAAGTAATTCGGCACATGTATAGTTCTAAAAATCGCTTCGAATTTCTGAATTATTTGTTTATCTTATATATCTCTCCAGAAGTAGGACATTTTCTATCAAACTGATGTATTCCAATGCTGAAATCCAGAGCGCACCTACATGTGACCTAGGCCAGTGCTTCTATAAAAAAGTATCTCTTGAAAACCTTTTACTGGGTTTCCCCAGTAGACTGTGTTGAGTATCGTGAAAATAATATATTAATCAGAAAAAAGATAACCAAGGTGAAAACTACAATATATAATCAGGTGACCAGGTGTGGATGCTTAATTAATATTCAAGGTAATTAGTAAACAATAATAAAACAATTAATTATATTCATGGTCGGTGAATATCAAAATGATTGTTTCCTGGGTTACGAACACGTCAAATCATTCTAGTGTACTGAGTACAGTGTACCTTAACTGAGAATTTGATCAATTAGATATTCATTTATAATTTTGTGTCCCGATTTATTTGTCTTCATTTATTAGTTTTTTTTTTCAAGATAGATCAACAAAAAAATTATGCTAATGTCATGGTAAAGCTCCCTCATTGCGCACTGTCTTGTATTGCTCCTCTTGATTATTCTTATCTGAAACGTAGGATGTAAGACTTCATTTCAATTTTAGTATTCAATAAGCATTTAATGATAATGATAAAGACATAATGCGACAAGAAATGCGATTTGTACGAGTCAGAGCAATGCAATATTGGCTTCCGAATTGGTAATCAAAAATCGTACCAGCAAGACAATTTTGTTAACAAAAATTTCGTCCAAAGTATGGCAAAACCATCTGGTGTATAGTTGTATTCTCCTCCAAAGAGAAGTACCATCAGGTGTTTTGTAAAGAGTAAGCTTCGCGCGCGACACACCTAATATGTTAAAGTACGAACCAGGGCCGATAAGGTATTGAAATACGATTCGAATATAATACATCTACGGGCGAGGGCAATATAGTATTAAAGTACGAATTGGTTATAATGCGAGCCAGGGCCGATATACTTAAGGTGAAATGAAGTGTAAAATTATCCCTAGAATCATATCTGTTAATTTGAATAATAATTAGACCCGAATCATTAATTATTGTAATTTATGTAAATATCATGACCTTCACCCCATTCCACAGGTCAAGTTCAAGCTATTACCATATCGTAAAGTGAATGGTTAATGCGTTAGAGTGAGTCTATAGTCTAGCGTTAATAATCATCATGATCATTTATAAACAATATTTATTTATATAAAAGGTTATAACCTTAAACCCTTGTTTAAGTTTAATTATTGTTGGGTATAATGTTTTCACCAACAACATAGTTCTAATGTAAATCAGTCTAGAGTCCTCTACTTATTGTGGCAAAGGGTACATGTATCACTAATCTGAAAAGGCGTACGTAGTTCACGAATGAGATAAAATCATGTTTCCCTTGGTCATTGTGTAGGTTTTGTTTCCAGTCGGAGCCAAAGAGGGGACAGACGGGCCAGTCGCCCCCCTCGCAGCACCGAAAGCATGTTTGCGGGCAAGAATCTCACAACTAGGTTAGAAATTCTCAGATATATTTCGCCCCCCCCCCCCCCCACCCCCCTTCCGCCACTGTTCCAGTTCTCTTTGGGTCTTTCTTCTCGAAAACTGAACAATCCAAATTGTAAGAAATACGGTAGATGTTTGGATTATGAAACGAGACTCATCTCAGTAACACAAAGTTTAAGATCAATTCTAGAGTTTGACCAATCAAACGACTAGAACACTAAATCGCCTACAGTTTTCGAAAAAAATGTTCCAGGTACTGCAGAATTGTCAACAGGTTAAAAAATATTAATCTTATCTTTGTACATTTAATATCTTTCAGTATGTCGAATGGTACAACAAGGAGTGGCAGCCATCTTCGGACCCATTTCCAGTTTGTCTGCTGCGCATGTGCAGTCAATGTGTAATGCTTTCGAGATCCCCCATCTACAGTGGCACTGGGACCCCCGGGACTCACGTGACTACTATTCTATCTCCCTGTACCCACATTACCTCACCCTGAGTGGGGCCTATAAAGATCTGGTCAAGTTTTGGGCGTGGGAAGAATTCACTGTTTTATACGAAGACAACGACGGTGAGTTAATTTTGAATTTTTTTTCCAAAAAGTGTAATCTAATGCCACTGTCTGTCCTTTTAAACATTACAAGGACGTTGCCCTGTCTTCCCTAGCCTAAAGCTAATGCCGCTGTCCTGGCAAAATTTCCCTCATTGCACTCTGCATGGCGTTGCCCGTCTTCATTAGCCCACATGGTGCAGAAAAGTAGGACGTAAAACTCCATTCATTTCATATTTCATTTTCCTTAGCCTAAAGAGGTGTAAATTTAATTTCATGAGCACATATGTACATTGTATCGTTATTTATATAAGATGTGAGTGTTTTATTTGATGGTCTTAGATCTTGATGAGTATCTATCAAAGTCCTTTATTTTTCTCCTACTTACATTATCTGTTCCCCTTGGAGCAAAACATAATGCCCATTTAACATCTGTCTCTACAGCAAATTCATTGACCAAACCATCCGACTTGTCAGTTAAGAGGAATTGAGCGGCTCAACAACCATAAGGACTGGTTGAACCAAATCCACGCCCCATCAATATATATCAATTTGAAATGGACACGAAACGAATTGTATACAAATCTTAAGCAGGTGTCAAGAAAAAACATAACGCAGACGTTTATCACTAATTATTTAAAAATATATTAATTTAGACTGATAAGAAGACAAAATTAGATTGTTTCGTTAATTCTTTTAATCCCTTATCACAGAAATAAGAATCGTTCTTGTTGTAATGAAAGGCTTATATAAATTTCTTTCAAACAGTATCATATTCATACCCACTGACTAATCTAACAACAGGTGATGAACAAAAATCTTAAAAATGGTTTTCCTTATTTTTAGTGTCAAATTAAGCAAATTTTTGGATTAATTGGAGTTTCTAATTCAATTATCATGTATTCTTAATCATATCATTATGTTCTTATTGCATATAATAAAGAGATTTTATGTCCATGTATGTACAGTCTGGATAAACAAAAAAAATACTTTTTGACCTTTCTTGATCCGTCACTCATTGGAATTCTGCTGTTAATTCTCTTATCATTTAGGCTAAATGATTTAGCTGAATATGAATTAATTATGGACATGTGAGACAAACTGGTATTTTTATAAGTCATTAAAACACGTCTACTTTCTATTCATATAAGTATTAGCAATTTCATCAATGAATATAAGGGAACCCATCTTTGAAGAACAAAGAATTCGGTATTAATTTTTATATCTGATTAAAAGGTGATAATAATTATCAGAATAATCTTAATTTTATTAATTCCAAACTATAATATTTGTCATAGAATTGCCTGTGAATTGTAAAATATGATTTATTCCGATTGATCCAAAGAAATGATTTAATTCTTAAGGTCATGGGTCACATGGCCATGGGGCCATGGGGTCATTGGGCCCTTAGCCCTAACCCTCAGGCTAAATTCATAATTTAATAATGCAATGATTAAACATCTTAAAAATTCTATCACTCCAAGTCATGAATATGATATAATGAGAACTTATCATGAGCAAAATGAAGTAAACATCTTAAATCTCGTCGGAGCAAGACGATTTTTTTTATATTAAAGCAGAAAACCATTAATTTGTATTGCAAGCCACAATCTAAAATATTTAATGCACCACAATCTGAAGTTATGTAATAGAAAATCATAATAACAGAGACCAAATTGAACAATTTTAACAACATTTAGAATATACGCAACAAAAAAATTGAATAATATCAGAAAACCATAAAATAACACATTGAAAACCATAATCTTACAAAAACTTAAACGCTCTTATGGAACACAATTGTTATTTTTAAAGGCAGCTAATTGAAAGTTTGTATTGGATGATATTCACAAGAATCAAGACGTGTATTCTTTAAAAAGAATTTTACATTTATTTTAAAAACAAGATTTGAAAATGTTTTTGTTGTTTTAAGCGAAATTCGACATGCTATGACGTAATTTGAAAGATATTGGAAACTTTGAATCAGAAATCGAGAAGAGAATCAAATTTAAAATAATTGAAACGTTCCGCTTGTAATTTTTCAAATTGAAATCAGAATCCCGTTTTAGAGATATCTCAATCTTGAAAAGGAACTTCGACTTTTCTTATGAATAGATAATTTTTCGAGTTGCATAAAAATGCCTGTTGAGAGCAGATTCCATGACAGTAGGAAATCAGAGAATAGTAATTCAATGTCTTACTTTCTTCCATTACACACTGCATGGTGGTAAGTTAAGAATTGTAATACCCAACACACACTGGAATCAATAAATGATGAGGTTCAAATGAAATGGAGTAGGACGTAAAACTCCATTCAATTCATTATCGGCGTCGAAGATTCGGTAAGTGTACGCCAACCTTTACTACAAATGAAATGAAATGAATGGAGTTTAACGTCCTACTCCATTTCATTTGAACCCCCATCATTTATTGATTCCAGTGTGTGTTGGGTATTACAATTCTTAACTTCATCTCTACCCAGCTTTACAACAAATTATTGGGGACTAGATGAGACTTGTTGATCGTATTTCATCAAGTATTGCTTGATCTATTGTGTAGTATTACCTAATCAATGAGGCTTTTGGTAGGAAATTGGCTGTGTTTAAAAGTTGTGTTGATGGAATTTACTCAAGGAATTGGTTGGAATCAATGTCTATTACCAGGATTTACTGGAACTCTCAAAGTTATCAATAAGTTACTCGATATCATTAAGATGCGACTGCACTACGACAACTTGAAGTCGAAGGACAGCTTTTACAGCTGAGAAATTCAGGACCAAATATTTGACAAATCTTCCCTTATTACTTAATTTGCCATCCCACGTCGTGCTGAAAATAGTGTCGAGAAACTCCATTTCATTTCAAAACCAACAAGTTGTGCAGTAACATCATTATCGTTGTTATTAGTTTTTACAGTGCTGTGCGGGTTCGAATCCAAACCGGTGTCTCAGATATTTAATATTGACACCGCTTGTTTGAATTTTGTCATGAGAATATTTAAGAATTAACAAGTGTTGCTGACGTGAGCCTTCAAATGACCATGAGTCAGATTGGTCGATATTTTCTCTACTCACCATTGATATGCTGGGGGTGTGGTTATTGGCAAATTAAATTCACCAAGAATATTCCACACAAGTGACTATGCAGTCGAAATTTACATATTCTACATGTAACAAGGTCGGTTATTGGTCAAACTGAATAGTAACGTAGATAACGTAAGTCAGACCATGGTAGACCCTTGCTAAAGGCCGATGCATATTTATCGATTTTTTTACATACGTCAAATTATCAGGACGTACAGTCAGTGCACTCTTACCGATTTTTTTTTTATGGCAACTGGGGTGCCTCGATAAGCTTTCTGTATAGCTACCGAAAACGATATTCCATCCAGAAGTGAGCATGTGATACGTACATGGTTGACTTTTAACTAGGTCACGACAATTTATCGGGAACACTGGCACACTTGTCGACAAGGCACGTCAGGGCATCTTTCAATCAAATATACCAGATATCTCCCGATCACTCCCAATTTTGTCGTGGACCAACGCACACTGACCGATTTTTCGACTCCGATATTATCGGCGTCAAAGAATCGGTAAATGAACGCCAGCTTTACTACAAAGCGAACATTTTAATCTGAACTTGGCATTTGACTTTGAATCAGTTTTCATAAATTGACTTCTCTTTCCTCTGTGGTTGAATAATTCCTTTGATTAAATTTCATTTCTTCTCTTCAAGATTATAATTTACATTAGAAACCTGCAAAACTCGGGTTTACAATGAACAAACGATTTGGTTTGGTCTTGTGTCATATGTATTGGTCTGTTTAGGATTGTAAAAAGTTGTCAAGGGGATAAAACTCTACCCACTGTCGTTTCCATTCAATTAAAATCAGTAAGAAAAAATATAAATTTCCTCGCAAAACATTCTGAACTCAAGTAGCAAAAGTTTTTGACATGAGATTGGTCATAATGGCTGTTTGTTAAGCTCGAGTGGTTGGAATCTGACAGGAATATTGACATGACGAGCCGAGTACAGCCACTGACAATGGCTTTAAGATTATTTAACTTCGTAATTTTCCTCCAGACCCATTAACCCCTCGACTTTTAAGGGTTAACCCTTGTCAACTTTTAAAGAACTTTGAAGGAATAATCAAAGGCATTTCTTCTACTTTGGCTTTCTGAGAGATTTTCGAGATATTGTAAGAGTTCCATTACGGCCTGAGTTTGACATTAAAAGAAGATGTAAAGCCTTCTTGACGAACAATGCCTCTAATTATTCAGACATCACACAAGAATATCTCGGCTTCTAGCTGGAATTCAGTGGAATCTTGACTGTGGCTGATACAAAGGAATATTTCTCTTTCCACCAGCCGTTAGTTATCTGTAGAAATCTTTAATGATAGCAGTGAGCAAGACTGATTCGATACGTTTGTCCTTGAAATATTACAGAGAGAGAAGGGGGGGAGGGGACGGAATATTTCTCAATATTACAGAGAGAGAAGGCGGGGAGGGGACGGAATATTTCTCAATATTACAGAGAGAGAAGGCGGGGAGGGGACGGAATATTTCTCAATATTACTGAGAGAGAGGGGGGGAGGGGATGGAGGGTGACTAAGGGTATCACGGCAAAACTTTTTTATAATGTCGCATGGATAAATAAGTTTTGAATTCAAACATTTCAAATGTCTAATATTTTCTCTTTTATTCTTTATGGTTTTTTTTTCAAAAATTCACTTGTCACGACTTTGTTTTTCTTTAGAATAGATAAATAAATGAATAAATACCGTTCCGCCATGACAATATTAACAAATTTAAGAACCTGTTCTCTTTAATAAGTCTTTACAATGAAATGATAAATTGTGGGCTTTCTTTTCTTAATAAGATTAGGACCTGATTTGGTTGAAAATAACAACCCTAAAGAGAATTGAACATCGACTAGGGAACTAGAAGAAAATCAGGAAATGTATAATTTCGTTTTGGAAGCTATTATAATTTCAAGAGCTAATCGGATTAAATGAAAATGAAATATCTACCTTGTCATCTCTATTCTGATTTTTATTTGTAAATTAGATAACAATCTCATGAATATAAATTAGGCACTGTCCCCTGATACCAAATTAAATCAGTTTAACTTTATTCTATTTCTGGCATTGTCCAATTATATATTTCTCTTCGGGGCGGATTAAGGAATACACTCGTTTGTATATCCGATTACAACATTTTATTAATATTTCTAACCAAAATCTAAAATTTGACATTTATCTTTCACTACAGTGTCAATTGGATTATTTTCATATCGACATCATTACTTTTGTTGGCTTGTGGACTTTGACTTATGAATAGCAATTAGAATAGGAATATATCAGATGTCTTGACATTCTGTATAAGTTAAATCTCTAGGTTTTCTTGACATTGATCTTACAAGGATAATACTGAAGGTCTCCAGCTGGTCCTTGGTCAGATCTCTAGATAATGATCTTACAAGGATAATACTGAAGGTTCTCCAGCTGGTCCTTGGTCAGACCTCTAGATAATGATCTTGCAAGAGTAATACTGAAGGTTCTCCAGCTGGTCCTTGGTCAAACCTCTAGATAATGATCTTACAAGGATAATACTGAAGGTTCTCCAGCTAGTCCTTTGTCAGATATCTCGATAATGATCTTACAAGGATAATACTGAAGGTTCTCCAGCTGGTCCTTGGTCAGATCTCTAGATAATGATCTTACAAGGATAATACCTAAAGTTCTCCAGCTGGTCCTTGGTCAAACCTCTAGATAATGATCTTACAAGGATAATACTGAAGGTTCTCCAGCTCGTCCTTGGTCCGACCTCTAGATAATGATCTTACAAGGATAATACTGAATGTTCTCCAGCTGGTCCTTGGTCCGACCTCTAGATAATGATCTTACAAGTATAATACTGAAGGTTCTCCAGCTGGTCCTTGGTCCGACCTCTAGATAATGATCTTACAAGGATAATACTGAAGGTTCTCCAGCTGGTCCTTGGTCAGATCTCTAGATAATGATCTTACAAGGATAATACTGAAGGTTCTCCAGCTGGTCCTTGGTCCGACCTCTAGATAATGATCTTACAAGTATAATACTGAAGGTTCTCCAGCTGGTCCTTGGTCAGACCTCTAAATAATGATCTTACAAGGATAATACTGAAGGTTCTCCAGCTGGTCCTTGATCAGAGAAATTCCCCACCCCCTCGCAGCTACAAAGGCATGTTTTTCGGGCAAAATTATCATAACTTGGTTAGAAATTCGGGTAACCTCAGGTATTTCGCCCCCTCGGACGTAAACCAGGCTCCGCTACTGATAACAACTTTCTCGGGGATCCTGTTCATGACAGTGTTCTGTCTATAACCTAAACCAAACTTCTTAGCTGTCATTTTACAAGGATACCTGCTTGGCTCCATCTCATAGTAACAGTGTTATTGTCTGTCAAAAAAAGAATCATATACATGCATGATAAATGTCTAAATATTTACCAAAGAGATAATGGTCCATTTACCGATACCGATTGGGCAGGAATGGATACATCATCATTAATATTGATTAAGAAATATTCCGTTTAGTGCTGGATCTTATTAACAAAACAACATTAACTTGGACATTAATTTCATCATCAAATACTTATATTGATACATGTCAAATGGATATTAAATTTATCTGTAATATATGGAGAAATAGTAAATCGCTATATGTATACATGTCATATTTATTGTAAGGGATATCAATATTTCCTGGGAATTATGGTAATATGTATTTACTTCTCTTTGAGATTATCAAGACATTTGACAAACAAACTAGACTATCAGATTAATAAATGGTAATTTCGAGTAAAAGTGTAATTGCGGGTGTCGCTAGCGAGGGCATACTGAACCTTTTTTGAAACTATGATGCCACTCGGCGGCTGGGTGCAGTGGCGTTTCTCTAGTTGCCAAGAGGTTTTGTCTAGGAACAGCTGGTAGAAAGGATTCTCTGTGAACCCAAGTTGTAATCCTTGTAATAAAATGGCTGTCTTTACTTTCTTTCGTCCACAAACGGTTCTGTCCTTTTGTAGGATTTCACGGCAACAAGAGTTCTAAACGCCACTCTGGTGAATTATTGTATTTAAATGATTATTTAAGAAGTTTCTAGAATCATGGCGATTCACGGTCGTCTGAGATCTGATTATCGACATAAATGATGGAAAAATAAAAACATTAAATTCCAATTTATTAATCAGTTATCCATCAATTTACTGTCAAGGTTAAGATGATCTCGGGATTGTTTTTTTTTTGTTATTCCCTTCATTCTTGCATATAATATGTTAAACAGTTCGTTGTAGTAGTAGTATCTTACATTAATCACATGCCAAATCTTTCAAAGATAACTTTGAAAAAAGTACAATGAAGCAAAAAGTCAGAAATTGCTTTTTGCGATGTGCAATGGTTTGGCCATTCCAGAACGATCTAGGTTCAGGTTTCAATTTGCTTCTTGTTCAGCTTTTTGTGTAGATTCAACATTTGAGAAGTTTTTAGTTCATGAGATTTATGCACTCTAACTTCTTTTTACAAGTTGATTTATCAATTTCAAGCACTATCTAGAAATAGTACAATGTAAAAGAGAGTAGACATTTTGTGGTGCGCAATAGTTTTACCATTCAAAACGATCTAGGTTCATATTTTTTTCAGGTTTTCAGCCTCAAAATATTGTGAGACATTGTTTAAGTGAATGGGTGTGCAAATTGAATATTAAATATTCAAACTTGTTTTCTAAATGTTAAGAACCATATTATAGAACCTTCTGTTGAATCACATTTTCTCTCTATTTCAGGTCTTACAAGGTTACAGGAAGTTCTAAAAGCACCGGAAGGAAATACAGCTAGATTGACAGTGCGCAAACTCCGTGTTATAAACAACGATTATGTGAATCTATTTAAAGATTTAAAAGAAAGGAGAGCGACTCGGATTATTATAGATTGTCATGTTTCTAGAGTCAAAAAAATTTTACATGCTGTAAGTAACGATTTGAACATGTTTACCATTCTCGGATTAGGATTATCATCTAGCAACATCTTTTGGAGAGTCTCCATCAATAATAATGCTTATTTGATATTTAGATTGGCTAACAAAACATCCATTTGAAGCGTCTATCCACTGAATAATGTTGTCTAGAATTCGGATTATTCAACATAGCTCAAGTTGTTTATTGGATATTATGGTTGGGCAACTAGGCATCTATTTAGATATTTCCAAAATTTTACCAATTTTTGAATAAAATCGTATGGTATATAAACCGATGACACGTTGATATTAACGACATTTAATGATAGCATTGGTTTAACTGAGCAAGGATTTGAATGCGATGGTGCTTCTAGTATAGCTTGTAGGACTTTCTCAATTCAAATTCACACAATATTGTTATCTTTGATCCCATTTTAATATCTAACCGTGCTGTTTATGGTATGAGTGAACCTTTACGACATACTCTTCATTTGGATTCATCTTTTGTTATAAGAATAAATCAATAAATAATTATAATTGTGTTTTCAGGCATTAAAAGTTCACATGGTATCAGAATATTATCATTATTTATTTACTACGTTGGTGAGTTTTATATTTACATCTTTTGTAATGGTACTCTTCTAATTTTATCATTTGACATAATGATAATGATGATTATTTTTGTGCACAGTTAAAACCCAAAACGTGTGCCTTATTAGCAAATTCTTATAGCCTTTTGGCACCACTTTCTGGCTTTTATACTTTGAAACTTGGTGACAGCATACTGCTCTCTCACAGGCATTCTGAATCTAACGTGCTGCATTTCAGTACACCCGACGCCACCCTGAAACTTCGATCCCTCCCCCCCCCCCCCCCTTACATATATTTTCCTCTAATATGTCAGTTTGGAATAAAGATGAAATACACGCGCATCTTTCTTTTCTGTACAGGATTTGGGTCTGGTTGATCTAGAAGATTATAGACATGGGGGCGCGAACATTACGGCGTTAAGACTGATAGACCCAGAAAGAAGAGAAGTGATAGACGTGAGAACGGAATGGCTATTGGAAGAGAGACGGTCAGGAAAATCTCCCTTGATGGGGCAATCTGAAATACAGGTAGGGAAGCCTTGTTATAAAATAGATTGACAGTAATACAAGTATAATCGAGTACAGATATTGCTGCACATGCAATCATTTATAAGAACAGTCCACTATTATTTTCAGGTAGAATAAATATTAATTCAAACTATTTAAACATATCCAGTATACTGCTTGCAGCACCTAGAAATAAAGTGGACTTTTCGTGTCTTTGTATTTGATGTGAAGAAATATATTGGCTCGACTATACTTCCGGTGCTCTGGAGTTACTGTCTAATGGCATCGTTGAGTTTTCTTGGTATAAAAACAGTTTAGTAGTTTTTCCTGTCTGGTACCTGCCCAGACTCATATCTTTATATCGTGGATCCCTACAAATATCTGTTTTGTCCCGCTTCTCGACAATCCACAGAGGATGCCCTATTGTAGCTGTATCCCATAAAACTTGTATATTATATGCTGTTTCTATTTTGGTTCCTCTTGATAAGCTTATTGTCTGTTTCCATTCTTTTTCAAAAATAACTTTATACACCTTCAAATTCATGTACAGTCGACTAAATATTTGCTCTATTAGCTGATACAGAGCTGCATTCGTAGCTTTTTACTAGAATTATACTTAGCCTCGAGTTTTCTAGCAATTAAAGACCACTATTATGAAACTATAGAATGTTTGAATTGTATGAAATCTAGACGCCAAAATGCCACTTCTGAAAAGCTGAAAAAGCTGTTACAGCAAATATTTAGACGATTACATCCCTTTGTACATTGTATAAGGGAAAAATCTTGAATCCATTTCTTGATGTGTGGGCATGAGTCTCCCTGCATTTCTTATTTCATGTTATTAGGCCTTTAACCCTTGACCTTTGACCTCTTATTCTCAATCCTCACGTTTCTCCTATTTTTGTGCTGCTGGGAATTGTAGGGATTTTCTAACGTTTCCGAGGAGATTTTGGTACGAACTTTAGTAGTGATCTTACAGTAGACATTGTTGGTAGACTATAGAAATTTATTCGGATTAAAAAATCTTTTCATCTTTTTGTTAGACAAATATTTGATTTTGGTCGATTCAGCTGTGAAATAGAGAGATCAATGTCAAGAGATTGGCACAAGGACCAACTTGTTGAAAGGATCGTCGCAATCTTAAGTTGTTATCCTTTTAAAATATAGTTGTTTCTTTTTATTTTTTGAGAAAAGGTGTTTAGCTCTGATAATAAGAAATGATTTTTAATTTTGTTTATCTTAGAATTTGCAGTCTACCAACAATGATTTGAATTAGTCTTGTTTTAGATGTTATAATTCTAGACAAGGATGGTATTAAATTCTCGATGCACAAACTGTTACAAATCTAAGTTTTGGAAAATAAACACCTCCCCGTCGAATGAAAGTCCTAATTCGCATATTTATTCAAAACATTTGAATCTTGGTGTCTTGTGATTTTTTACCAATCCTGTCTACCATTATTTTCTCTTCTAGATAATAAATCTCTCAACTTTTCATTTACTTTTTCTTCTCTGTCATTTTTTACCTTTATATATCACAGAAAGTATTTTAATAGCAGTAATATGTTTATCAGAGATATATCAAGCTTCTATTTGCATCATTCCAAGTTTCTTTCAGTAGTTCTTGTAAATCAAGACATTGGACTGGTGATAGCGTCATTGGCAAAATTACCACTTGCGTTGAACGAAGTGATGCAAATAGAATTGATGAGTCTCCTCAGTACATATATAAAGACTAGAAAACCCTTTTTAATATGAATATTCTTTATATTTGATGCACTGTAGTCTCGACACCAGACTTTCTGTCCTGAAAGAGAAAATTCTGCCACAAATTATACAAATTAAAGATAAAATTATAATTTTGAAAATGGCTAAAGAGATTTGAAATTGGACAACAAAGCAATTTAATTCTTTTCTTTCAGATAATTCCGCCCCGTTTTTTTTTTAATTACTTTGAGCGAATATCGGGGGTTTGACGATTGTTCAGCCTCATATTCTAACTGGATTTTTATCTTGAATTCTACCTACGAAAAAAGCGGAATGTCCCTTTAAATTCGACAACTATACCCCGTTAACTTGATTAAACTGAAAGTCTGGTTAACGAGACTATATATTTTTAACATTTAAATATCATATAGAATGTTTTTGAAAAAGATATTTAATCTTATTTTTCTCTATAACATTTCAAAGAATGATACTATTCTTTTTTGCTTTTAAAAGGCGTGCATAGATTCTGAGATATTTTAAATTATGTTTAGTTAATTAGGTTTGGAGAATTTCCAGAACATTTTACAGTAGTCCGATGTATCATCAATATATTTTGGATGAATTCCTCTCTCTCTCAAATGAAACGTCCGTTTTTATTAGCCCACATGGTGCAGAAAAGTAGGACATAAAACTCCATTCATCCATTTCAATTTCTCAAATGAAATCAAATCGAATTTTAGGCTCGAAATTGCATCTTCAAGCATTGCGAACCCCGCCTTATACCTTGACATCACTAGGCACTTTTCTTGTATCATAGGAGACGTATCATCATGGACGCCATTTTTTTAATTGCGCCTTTTCATTAGGCGTGTTTGGTGAAGAAAAGTAGGACGTAAAACTCCATTCATTTCATTTCATTTCACTTGGCGTGTTATAGTTTGACATATCAAAGATCGGTCAAATAGGGACGAGTTTTTATTATCATATAGGAGACAATATAAACCAGATTTACGACTGATAAAAGATAAAGATAATACCTTCATAGATATATTTTATAATAATATTGTTCATTGAACCTTATTCTTGAAACTAAACCTAGAAACAATTTTAATCTTACCCTGAAATATAGAACTCGGTTCACCATTGCCTTAAACTTACAATAACAAGATCAATTCCTCGTGAAAATATTAATTCCAAAAAGTAATTCCAATTTTCAGAAGCAATGTGTTATTTCTGAAGACTTTGATGGGATTATTTCTGGAAATGATTTTAATGCAGATTGAATATTGAATGTTCAAATCGTCGTATGAGTATCGGCCCGTATTTCAATTTTCTTATGAAAATACCACCGCCGTAGACTAAACATGGACTGGAATTGATTTCATTTAGAAGTACATTACCACTTAGATATTGACCTATGATCAAACGGGTTCATTTAAAAGCGACTTGGGGTATTGTAATATTCCCTGGGGTACCAGCGAACTTCACACTTTCAACCAACTTTAAGGCATATTTCTTCTTGATAGATTGATATCGCTTGCCAACCATATTTAATTGCGTGAATTTCAAAGAAAAATCAATATACCATAAAACATTATAATTATACAGAATAATATATTTATCAAAAATTTGTTTTATATCAACGTTAATTAAAATTTCCTTTTTTCAAATTTTTCTTTTGATTGTGATACAAAATAAACTCTACTATACTTTACAGATATAAATGTTTCGCGAGGGATAACTATCTGGTGAGAGAAACTGAATTGAATATCAAGAGGTTTTTGCATGTTTGCATGTTAACTTTCTAAAAGGTTGCTTTAAATAGCCAAGTTACTGTCCAATTTCGGATTTAAAGTGAAAAGTTTATGACTATTGATCTTAACCTTGTAGACTGAAACAGCTTTAGCATACGACGCTGTGCATTTATTTGCACGTGCATTACACGAGTTATCTCAAGCTCAAGACGTCACAACGAGTATTTTATCATGTGATAAATCACAGACATGGAACCATGGTAACAGTTTACTTAATTACATGAAATCGGTGAGTATTGGGTCGGGGTAATTCCTGGACACCTAAGATGTTGAACGATTACGGTCAATCTAGATCACTGCTGAGTGAACGTGCAGAAAGGTTATCAAGGATGTTGACGTCATATTTGTACAAATGTCCGAATTATTCTGTTGAAAATTTTGGACAAATTCCTGTTGGTAGATACATTGTACATGTAATTATCAGACACCTCGGCTTAAAGATTGTTTTATTTTGTTCTGGTTGTATATCAGATAGTAATTATATTTTCGTCTTGATGTAATTTATATAAAGAGAGAAACAGGGATAACATGAGATAAATAAGAACAATATTATTGGATATTCTACTCTTCTTTTAATTCAATTCACAAACAGGAAGGAGTAGGACAGAGTTGTGTACTTTCTACTTTTAAATGTCGTCCAAAGATTATAAGACGTAATCGTATTTAATGTTCTTTTTTTCAGATGAATTTTGATGGTTTATCGGGAAATATCCGCTATGAAAAGGGCGAGAGGGTTGATTTTTCTTTGGAAGTGATGGAATTAACAGAAAATGGTTTAAAAAAGGTAGGCAAATACAATATATCTTGTGCTTCGTGATTGTATCATTATTTATCTACCTTGTAGGTATTTAGTTCTTTTAAGTTATTATTTTTTCAAGTCGGTCGGCCTCTTTTATGATTGATTAATTCTGAAGTAGATCTATAATGAAAAGGAACTCGCTGGAGGAAGCGGCAAATACACCTTCAGCTAAAACACTTGATACATCCCTGACATATGGTTTATCAATTCAGTTTCTGCATCCATTCGATCAAAAAGGCTAATACAATAAGGTTGTGTCAACTCGAAATACATTTCGGAGAGTCCACATAGCTATTAATTTTATCCTGTTTATTTTAGACTGGGACATGGAACCGACTATCAGGAGTAAATATAACATTAGATTATAAAGAGAAACAGGTAGAGCGAGCTAAATCCCTGTCCAATCATACTCTAGTTATTCTAGTTAAATTGGTGAGTCTAGTTTTTATTTTAGTTATACTTTGTCGAACGGACGTGGGAGAAGGGCGGCTGGAGGGAGTGGGTAATTTTACAAGTACTACAGAGAATGCATTGAGAGAGTCTGAGAAAATTTTTGAAATGTGTTGTTGTATGAAAAGCAATAGATATTTGAAACTTTTCTGTGGTTCTTGTAGCTTTTTCCTTGATTAATCCGTCATGTTTGTCCGGAACTATGAGAATTGTGGTTTCTAATATACACATAAAGGTAGAAAATACGAATGGTTTACATAGCAGCTATAAAACCCAAATTTTCGAATGTCTACATTGTCTTTATATTTCATGTGATTGAACTATGTTTCTTCCAGGATGAACCGTATGTTATAAAACGAGGAGAAGGGGACTATATTGGGTTCTGTATAGATCTACTGAGGATTATCGCCAAGAAGAGAAACTTTACCTATGTTATCAAGGAAGCCGATGGTTATGGCTCACAGAGAAATGGCAAATGGGACGGAATCGTGGGACAACTAATGGACAGAGTAAGTAGGCAATTCTGTATCTTTAATCTAAGATGGTATAATTCTGTTACATTTACTCTCAGATTATACAATTGTCGCCTGCAAATGTATCAGTTTCTCTTTTTTTTAAATTTGGAGAGTGTACTTCAGAGCTTTTATTTCATATTTTGGTTTTTCAGCTCGACATCCCTTTCAGAGATTCCACATAGGTAACAATGGTTGTTTTGTCTATTCTATTTTGAATAAATGACACCCGTTTGTTTGTAATTTCAGAAAGCTGATATTGGACTAGGGGGAATGTCCATCACCCACGAAAGAGAGGAGGTTATCGATTTTACCAAGCCCTTTCTAACCCTGGGGATCACTATTCTATTCGCTAAGCCTGTCCCCAAGGCCCCCCAACTATTCTCGTTCCTGTCCCCACTGTCAGTGGAGGTGTGGGTATATGTGATAGCGGCCTATCTGTGCGTCAGTTTTATGTTATTTGTGATTGCCCGGTTCTCGCCGTATGAATGGTGTAATCCCCACCCCTGCAATGAGAATACTGATATTGTAGAGAATCAGTTCACCATACTTAACAGTCTATGGTTTACTATTGGATCTCTTATGCAGCAAGGTATGCCTTTTTTCATTTATTCCAAATATTGAACACCGCTCTCTGCCTTCATTAGTCTTAACTGGAAACAAAAAGTTAGGACGTTAAACTCCATTGCGAAACTGGGGCAGAACATTATCAATGGCCAGTTATAGCTGTTGACGTAGGGAAAACGATTTTTCAATGAAATGAATGGAATTTTACGTCCTACTTTTCTGCACCATGTGGGCTATTGAAGACGGACAGGATTTGTCAATAAGATTTTTATATTATATACTTTGGCAATGTTGATAAACTATTTCAATTGAATTAGTTGAGATTGCACTTACATCCAATTAATCGACTGATTATTGTCCTTGACTACGGAATTATCTATCATATGGACGTGTACCAATCGAATTCAAGGGCGTAAAACTCTTATTTTATCTCCAGTGTTTACCGGTTGTGAAATTTCACCTAGAAATATTTCAATTTGACCTTTAACATGGTTATTGCCCTTGCCCTAGAGATTTGAGAAGCGTTAAAGTGGAGTATATTTTATTGTAATATTTGTAGGTTGTGAAATTGCACCTAGAGCTATCTCAACTCGGCTAGTGGCTGGAATGTGGTGGTTTTTTACTCTGATCATCATCTCGTCCTACACGGCTAACCTGGCTGCTTTCCTGACGGTTGAGAGAATGATATCACCTATCACTGGGGCTGAGGACCTTGCTAAACAAAGTTCTATAGCATACGGGACGGTTAGAGGGGGCTCTACTATGTCATTTTTCGCTGTGAGTATACTTACCTTTCATGAATTCGTAAAATTCAATCTCTCCTGCTTCATATTTGAGTGTTTGAACGTAACATCAATATAACTACAAGGGGCTTGCTGAAGCTGGTCTGGCCAACTGTCAACTTTTTTAACGTCTAATGCTGTGGGTCCCCTGCCCCTGCCCCCCACCCTCCCCTTACCTAATGATTCATGTAAATCGTTACAGTACATTGCAATGTCTTCTTAGTATTCAGCATTCAGCACGACGTGATTTCCGACAATATTTCCTGGCAACAGTAATAGTAATCAGTGAAATGATTTGTGCCATATAGAGGATAGTTTGCAACATTTTTTTTAAATTCTCGCCTATATACACTGTCTTTTCTTCATTGTTTCCCAGTTCCAACAAAACACCCTAGGTTTGCGGTCGTAATTCTGGTACAAAATAAACATTGCCAATTACTTTCTTAGTCGAATTTTATGGAGAAAAAAAAATGGTCTTATATAGCTTTCAAGTCCAAGTAGATATTCAGCGTTATTTAGTAAGATTTTTACAGTGACAGTCGGATTTGATGAAAAAAAGGCGATGGTCCCATGAGGGTCCGAAAGCTTTCAGACTTGTAAGTGGCATTTAAAACTAACTCTGTTTTTGTTTCAGAATTCCAAAATCGATACGTTTAAAAGAATGTGGAGCTTTATGAACTCGTCATCTGATAATTTTGTGGACAGTAATAAAGAGGGCGTGGCCAGAGTTAAGGCTGGAGGGTACGCCTACCTGGCCGAGTCCACGGCTGTAGAATATACAGTCGAGAGGAACTGTGAACTAGAACAAGTCGGAGGGTTGTTAGATTCTAAAGGTTATGGTATTGCTACACCCAGAAGTAAGTATATTTTACTGATTGGTGGCGTTGGGGGAGAGCGTTGTAATATATTGGGAGGAGGGGGATTGCATTAAGGTCAATGATTAGGGAGGGTGGCGTCTTTGGGTCGGGGACTGCGTTAAGATAGTAGATGGGGTGTAATGTTCGAGTGGGCGGAGACTGCTATATCCTCGATGTTACTGTGTTTCTACACCATAATTCATATAATCCATCTCTAATTATTTCGAAATAATAATAGTATGATAATGCTTGTCTCGAATAATGCAAATTGAGACAGAGTAGTAGGATAAAATTCTTTTTCATTTGGTTGCCAATCGTTCTCTTCCTTCAGATTCACCATACCGAGAATTGATAACAGAAAGTATTTTAAAACTTCAAGAAGAACAGGAAATACACCGACTTCATTCCGTCTGGTGGAAACAGTACGGAAAGGCGGGAAAATGTCGTCAAGATGATGGAGGTGCAAAAAGTAAAGCTAATGAACTAGGGGTAGATAATGTAGGGGGCGTCTTCGTCGTTCTATTAGGCGGCGTTGGTGCAGGTTTTATTGTCTCCCTTTGTGAATTTATTTGGAAAGCGAGAAAAAATGCTCGTGAAGACGAGGTAAGTGACAATTTTACCTTTTGTCGAAGTGAGTAGCCCGCAATGCCAGTCCTATCAATTGTCGTTCCTATGGGAACGTGGGAATAATATTATTCTCCATTAAGACTCTAATATTGTGCATGAAATTTTCCGTTCATTATACCATGGAACATGCTCAATTTTTTCCATTTTCTATTTTTGTAGCAAACTCTGTGTTCAGAAATGGCAGAGGAGTTCCGTTTTGCCGTCCGTTGTGTGTCCTCCAAGAAACCCAGTAAAAACCGAACAAAAGACGTCACGGATAATGGACTACAGTTTATGCCGTTAACCGGATATGGACATAATTCTGTGGGCGGGAAAGAGGTTTACGCATGACACGAAATACAAGTTTAGACCCTTTGACTTTCATCCTAGTGAGTTCTGGGTAATTTTACGCCATTGTTGTGCCATGACCATGCTCAACCAAGTGGTTACACTGCGCATGATCCTTCCAAAATATTGTGTATATTCGTAAAGGAAATCTTCCCCCGGAAACAGCATTATTTTGTAAGTGTGTGTGATGGAGTTTTAAGTGTGCGCGGGAATGGAGCATGTGCCAAAACCTAAAATAGTGCCTTAATGGACCACGTCACTTGTTATATTATAATAAAAATAAATCGGATTCAGAACCAAACGAATGATTCAAAGAAACGAAGAACAGGAATTAAAAATGTCATGACGTCATTGTGTCATATGCTTTTAATGACGTCAATCTCAATTTGACGTAATATTTCATCTGGTGATGTCATTGCTCACTCCAAAGTGTTATTTTACGATGTATACAACTTTTAACGAAGAAGAAAAAGAGTATTTTTGTAAATAAAAACATTGTGCATGTGTCGGGGTGGGGTTTAAATTAGTCTTCCTATGTACTCTGTCTCAATGTCGACGTGTGGAGTCGACTGTTGTCGAGATTTGTGTATTATTTTAGTGTATATAGATACCGTGTAGAATTGTAGATATTATGACGTCATATCGAAAGCATTTTTAAGATATCATACATTTGTATTTTTATCATTATATTTTATAATCAATTGCTATCATTTTGTTTGCAATTTCTCGTATTTTATCTCTTTTGGAATAATTTTACCATAAAGTATATTCAGATTACTGATATTGCTAAAAACCATTTGCTTACTAATCATTATGTTATTATCTTTTGATCATTTCCATTGACAACAATGTTTTAAAATCACTGATATTTTTCCATGTTTTATTCAGTTAAATAGCTTGTGATATGTAACAGTTGTTATGTGTCAGCATAGATCGATGATATGAGTGGGTGAATATGTTCTAAAAACCCAATAGGCAATCTTTGCAATATATCTATCAACCTCATAAAGATTAAAGTTCTATGGATCATTATGAAACGAGGTCATATGTCCAACGCCGAATGTAATATTTAGTAATTTTACCACCTTTACTGTACGTGTCGCAATGGGAATATTAACTATTTGGGATATACAGGACATTTTACATGAGAGCATTTTTTCAAGCCAATTTCACAAATTTCATATTTTAAAAAGCATGCTGCTCTGGTGCCCTTGTCTAAAAGATTTTATATAGAACCGCTTTTGCTACTTTTGCTTTGCGATATTTTGTTGTCGTTTTTACCGTATATTTGCGTATATAGGGCGCAGTTTTATTCTTTTTTTTACCGAAAATGGTCTTGTCATACTGGCGGTGCACGCTAGGGTATAGTAAAGTATTGTATATACAGGTCAATCGGTATATTTCACCAACCGTATTTTATTGGTATTAAATTCTATCATATCATATTTTGATAACCTCTATCATCCTGTTTTTATTTTACTCTATTATTCATTTTATTCATTGAAATCGCGGAGTGTTATAGTCGTTATATGATTTGTATTTTTTAGAACTATAATCTATTCTGTCAATCATCTCCCTCTACGGTTTCAAACCATTACTCCATCGTTTAGAATTAGATTGGTGATGGGAGAGGCGAAGGGTGGGGAGCAGGTGGGGTGGAGATTGGGGGATTCCAAATTTGATCAATCTTTCCACAGAGTTTTAAAGTAGTAGCTACAGGGTTGTAACTTTGGTGGTGACTAAATGGGACGGAGGACAGAGACTGGTTTTAAAATTAGGGGTTTTCAAACTTGATTTAATAATGCCACTTAGATTCCAAAACATTACTCTATCGTTTACCATCTAGAATTAGATTATCTACTATGGCTACCATCTACCGGGGTGGGTGAAAAGATGTAGGTGATAAGAAAAGAATCAGACAACAGAAATGTGTGAGAACTTGCCTTGTAGTCTTTCAATTAGCAAAATATATCGTTTCATTTCAACAGCTAGAAGCACGACAACTGTTTGGTACAAGCGGACAATAGAAGAGAATGCTGATGTAGCCATAGTCAACCAAACCCTTTGTTTTGCAAATAATTTGATATGTCTTATTGTAATTATACAAAATAAACCATCATTTGTAAGATTCTCGGTTCTCTTATCATCTGTAAACGTAAGAGATTCTAGACCCCTGGGCTCTCATCCCGAAACGATCTTAGCCGTAGGATGTCCTAAGTTCTTATCTTCTAACATTGATACTAGGACTAGCGCTAAGATCGTTTCGAGAATACAGGAACTGGGCTCCAATTCTCGAAACGATCTTAGTGCTAGGATGTCCTAGAATCAGTGTAAGAAGATAACAACCTAGTACACCCTAACATTAGGATCGTTTCGAGAATACTTGGCCTGGGCTCCAATTCTCGAAACGATCTTAGTACTAGGATGTCCTAGAATCAGTGTAAGAAGATAAGAACCTAGGACGTCCTAGCATTAGGATCGTTTCGAGAATACTTGGCCTGGTTCCAGGACCACATAACATTTTTCATGCTCATCTGAGTTTTTGCTCAAATTCATAATGCCCTTTAGAAAAGATGCATCAAGAAAAAGTAAAAATTGAAGATTAATGTGATAATACCAGAAACATTGTGTCCAAATGAATAGATTATGTTATGTTAGAATCAGTTATGCTGTTTCAAATTCGATTATATCGCTGCAAAGTCTGGAAAAAGGTTAGTGGCCCGAGGACCCGGTTCCCTACCTAGGCCAAGGTACTAGTAGACCAACTACCTTAGATAACTTGTGGACAACTTCGCATCGAATGATCTGGGTGTTTCATCGAAAGATAAGTCGTCAAACTTACGAAGATTGATTCTGTGAAATTTTTCCGCTATAGACCTGTAGATGTTGTCTGATTTCACAGTTCATATTTTGAATTACCTCCCATAGCCTGAATTTTTTTTTTTTTTTTGAGCATGTCTGAATGTAGGAGATTAGCAGTTAAGCAATATGTTACAAATTTAAAAAACTTTTTAAAATAATATAGTCCCACGATCAGAGTTTTCCCAACTCTCAACTTTTCCATCTCAGTAAGAAAGAAATCGTAATTGATTAACAATTTATTTGTTGTCTGAGTTTTCAAATAAAGTCCGTGTTACTTCCCCTTATTTGTCTTCAGTCGCTGACATGAGACAAATACTCAATGATGAACAGGTTATTTTTTGTGCGTAATTATTGCCAAATCTATGTGCATGAAAAGACTAGTCGTCTTTTTAACTTTCAAATGCGGATCATTTTGGATACGCGTGGATTCGACGGTGAGCTGTAACTGATTGGCTTAGCTAAAAAAAAAGCCCCGTTTCTGAGACTAAAGCCTTATTTATACGGAGATATTTACACTCTTAAGTAAAGCGGCGATGGAACCTCACATCCCAGCAAGTGATTGAGCTGTTTCAACCTTGAAACGTGAAACGCACGTTATCGTAAACTTGCGACTATCGTAAAATCTTCATTTGTCTAATCTTATGATATTTGTAAAACATGTACGCTAATACGAAATGCTCAATTAGAGAATGAACACAGTCAATATATTAATATCCAAGCGTTGAAAAGAAAATACATGAATTTGATGTTGTCTGGTTTTCTTTTTAAACAGTTGTATTACCTCCCTTAACAAGCTTTACTGAAGCAGGTAGGATTGTGCGAACAGTTTATTTATTCAAAGCTCAAAGCTTCCCCATCTTTCAATCCCTTCAATCTAGTATCACGTTTAAATGTAAATAGCTCAGAAATTTATTTGTTGTCTGAATTTCAAATAAACATAGATAAGTGTTACTTCCCCTTATTGAATAGTACTTTCCTCGGCTGATTGGGGGAAAAGCTAGTTTCCAGTTGAATTCATTCATTCAGAGTTCATTTCAGATTTGATTGGAAACATTTACACCAAATTTTGATTTCTTAACAATACGGTAACAATTCAAAGAATTCGCACGAAAAATATACAATTTGATTTATTTTGCAAATCATAAATCGTCATTTTGGCTATATGTTGAAATATTGGATGAAAAAGGGGTCATTTTGAATAACAAATTGCAGTGCGATACCGCTTTAAATTGTACCTTGGATGAAAAGTAAGGACACTACTCGAGAGAGTACTATACATTCCTTTGAGATTCGAACCTATAATGAAATCAAATGGATGGAATTTTTAATTCATAAAACACGAAGTGAATCCAGATATACATTTCATTGAGATCAATAAATATATTCCCTCTCTTTCCTGACCCAGCCCCACCCGGATGAGCAAAAATATATTTGACCCATCATATATCGGTATATATATTCTATTTACTTACACCAATATCGTCAGTAAACAGTAAACAAGTCAACCATCTGTCTCTCTATCAGGTTAGATATTCAGACTCGGGTTTTATAATCCCGTTCTTTAACTGTTCAGTTTACAATTATTATTAATACTTTAACTAATAATTATTGTTTAGGGGTTAGGATGACTATATAGGGTGGTTCAATTATTATAAACTTTGATAACCTCACAATAACTAACCCGCCCGCTCGCGTGGTCTCTATCTTTGATGTTTACCGCCGGTAATTACTGTACAATATCAACTGACGCTAGACTATTCATTTGATTCATCTATTACTTCAATTCATTTACTGTTAAATGTACACTCATCTCTTTACAGCCTTTGATCCTACCGACAAACACACGCGTTCCGTCTGACCACCACGGTCAAATGACGCTAGTCGGCGTTAGTCGACAGTTGGCGATCATCTCCGAACCGCTACGAGTCATTTGATTGGCTGTGACGATGTCACCTGCGCGCGTGTAATGCACGGTATATTTGTTTGATGTGACGAGACAGGTGGGTAAAGCTACGAAACGACTCGAGTTAAAGAGCCGGTCACACAAGTCATCGATTTAATAAAAATAATTCAAATGTTCTGTTATTATTGTCAAATAAATCTTATATCTGAGTCGGCGTTAAATTGATATAAATGTTTGGTTTGAATTATATATTCAGATAAGATATTATTTCATTATTATCTATAGCTATTTAAAAATTAATCGACCGATTTGGACGTTTGGTCTGTGTGTATTTCCCCTAAAGGTAAATAAAGCGATAGTAGAATAGTCGCAATGTTCTAAAAAATATAGCTATAAAATACATGGGCGGGTCTGCGCTTTGTAACACGAACCATTTTCCCATGAAATTGTACAATTAGATCGTATCCAGAAAGTCGGTCGCAAGCAATCTCGATTAATTAATTAAATCATTTTCCCAGCAATCCTTATAAGACTATCACAGCACATTAAGAAACAACAGTTTTTATGGATATAGACTTCTATTTATTATTGAACACAACGTTTCATTACACATACAGGTAACGTTATCAAGTGATTATTAACCATACAGATGAGAACATTATATATACCAGCTTAATACTTAATAACTCAAAAGATACAACAACTACTTATTGTAACAAATAACAATTAGATTACATTAACTCAAACATATAAATGCAAAGCATTCACTAATATACTGTATGTGTAATGAAACGTTGTGTTGATAACGTTACCTGTATGTGTAATGAAACGTTGTGTTGATAACGTTACCTGTATGTGTAATGAAACGTTGTGTTGATAACGTTACCTGTATGTGTAATGAAACGTTGTGTTGATAACGTTACCTGTATGTGCAATGAAACGTTGTGTTCAATGATAAATAGAAGTCCATATCCATAAAAACTGTTGTTTCTTAACATTTTCCCAGTGTCCTATACTACATCAATTCCTATACTATTATGTGAAATGTAATAAAAGTAATATACATTACTATCAATTGAGAGATTAAAAATTGTTTTATAAACACTATATGCATGTTAGTGATTAAGGTGGTTGAAAGGTAACAAGTTACTATTCAACAGAAGGCACTGGCAAAGGGTTAAAGCAATTTTCATGAATGTTAAGGTTAATATGTTAAAATAGAAATTGGTACTCGTAGTCCGAAATAATAAAAATCAATAAGATTATGATAATATAATTTTTAAAAAATATCAAATACCCATTGGAAGAAAACCAAATGCTAGATGGACTTAATGAAATAAATGATGTAAAATAAAAACCAAGTATGTTAGTGATTAGGGTGATTGAAAAGTAACAGTTGAAGTTATGTTTACAATAATTGTGATAATACAATGCAATGAACTAAATCAAAGAAAATCATAACGGTTATCATATAAATCTTCTTGGACCTAATAAAGAAATTCATAATACTTATAATCTACATTTACGGAAATAACATTATTGGAACAATTGACTGTGGATAATACAGAATCATAAAAACTCTGACTGCTTCAAATTATGTGTTACGTTAGAGATTAGGGTGGTTGAAAAGTAAAGAAACTATAGTTACTATTACCAAGCAAGTAGTCACTATTCAAAAGAAGGCACTGGCACAGGGTTAAAGTTGTGTTATGATTATAATGAACAAAAGAAAAATTCTGAAATAGTAAAGGAAAACAATTACTGACTATCTGCAAAATATAGACAGTTAGGAAAATAATCGATTAATTATGTGGAATTTCGTTATCATTGATGATATCAAGTCGGCCACGGACAAGTATATCATGTAGATTTTTGCTTTTAGAATAAGCTGTAACTAGTTTTTTTTTATGGGGCTCACATGGAAAAGGCGTCTAATCGTTCGGATGGGACGATAAACCGAGGCCCCGTTTATTACAGGCTGTGCACGTTAATGATCCTTCGACAGTTGGAAATCGAAAAAGAGTAGGCTAATGCCACTGTCCTGGCAAAATTGCTCCCTGTATGGCCTTTCCCGTCTTCATTAACCCATATGGTGCAGAAAAGAAGAACTCCATTCATTTCATTTCCTTATCACAATTATCACCATAACATCTATTTTGATCTCAGCTTTTTAGGCTTTAATATAATAATTTCAAAATACACGAAGTACACAAATACAAACTGCCAATTTAAAGAATTTCAATATTAACTGTCGAATATCATCTCTTAGAATTATTATCATTTGCCTAGGACCAGTCTAATTAAAAATACACCCAACTTTCGTTTCGTTTATTATTAGTTTTTATTTTTAGTATAGCCACTTCCGAGTAGGACAAAGATAAAATCCAGCGCCAGTTCCTTCTATTGAATATTAACTTCAAAAAGCTTTAAATAACAGAACACAATTTCGTTTAAGGTTCTTCTTTAAGTCATTAAGAGATTGCACAATTAAAATAAATACCGTAAAGCAATTCCGAATCCTTTATAATAACGGATTATTTTATTTCTTTTTTGCATCTCATCCCATAGTTATCATTAACAGCTCCAAATATTGTAAAAATAGAGTGATTATGTAAATCTTAATCGGATTCCAGAATTTGTAATAACAGATTCTGCGATACATGACGCACTGACGACCGTGCCGTATATTCGCAGCTTAATTCTCAATAAACTTACCTTTAAATCAATCTAACATTATTTGTATCTTATATTTTGTTGTTCATTCAGTGAAATTGATTATAAATAAAATTTAATCTATCTAAATCAGATAAAAGAATTTCTTCAAATGTGGATTTTATGTCTGATGATTTTTCTAAATTAGGCAAAATTTTGTAATCATAAGCTTGAGATAAATCTATTATCTCAGATTCCAAAGAAAGACTATTGTTTTAACGAAGAACATTTTCCACCTAATTTATCCCAATTTGCAACTTTTATTGGAATTTTCTTCAAGAATCCGCGAGACTATTTTATTCAGCTTGTTCAATTTTTTCAAGTATTGGAATTTGTTCGAACAAATTTGAAAAACTTGACTCAAAAGATTTTTAGGAATAATTCATATATGTGGATAATTGTAATGAAAGGAAAATTCTTCTTTTTTTCCTTGCAAATTTTCGGCGCTAAATTTCTAATTGACACACAAAACACAGAAAAAATCATTAAAACTGGGCGTTATATAAATTTGTAAAGAAAGAGACTCGAGAGCAGCAGATTTTAGTTTCGCGCCAAATAAATAATCTGATAGTCTGCTTGTATTCAATCTCTGGTCTCCATTTGTTTAAATATTATAAAATCGATAAATTTGGTATCATCATGAAAAGATCGTTCCAATGTACGGGAATTTGGCGGGGCACGCGCACATTGTTATTTTTAACAAAAGGCAGGTGTGTTGCGCGTGGCTCTCTTCTTTCGGTCGCGCGTACGAGAAACGTAAAATTAGCCCAAATAAATTTCACACACTCTAGTTTCTGTTGTAAATCTGGGAAAATAAAAATCCATGTTTCTAAAACCACGGAATGTATTTTTTATCCAATAATAAGGTAAATAAATTTATATACATTTTCTTAAAATATTCACATTTTTATTTCCGATTTTTATTTTTATTTTAATAAAGAGCGTAAAAATGATGTTTTGAGAGCGTGGGAAAATCTATTGTTGACTGACGACTTCTGTAGTATATAAAACTACTCTGTTGTGTCCGAGTACATATTACAACCTAGCATTTCACTAGTTTTTACGAAATAATATTTATTATAAGAAACATCTAATTATTTTGTAAATTTGAATATTATATCAATTACTAAATATTCAATAAACAGAATTTTCATGATGTTTTGTTTTCGGGAGCGCGCGTGTCGTGTAATGTGCGCGCGTTTTATTAGGTCGTGCACACACTATTTCTATATTTGTCATGTCTTTGTATTGTTGAATTATACCAAACCATTATTATTGAAATTAGGACTAGTATCTGCTTCATTTTGTCCGTACACCAAAATTCATCAAGTATATTTTATGTGAGCTTTAGAATATGAATAATAGTATTTAAATGATTTACAAACAAACGTACGATGACAGTAGAATATTAAACTTGGCAAAAATAAAAAAAATATATACATGTACAAAGCAATCACGTTTCCGCATGTAAAAGAGCAAATTAATAGTAACCGTCTCATAGTTTGAACGCTTTGTGATTTGGGTGGTTGAAATGAAACCAGTTACTATTGGTAAACAACTAGTCACTATTCAACAGAAGGCACTGGCACAGGGTTAAAGTTGTGTTTAAATGTGTTTTCGTGTTAATATAAAATGATTTGAAATCAAAGAAGAAAATCATAAATAGTAGTTTTTACAAAATCTTAAAATGAGCTCGCTGTGGATAAACAACATCATAATCATAATGAACCAACAAAAAAAATCTGAAGCATTAAAGGAAAGCGATGAACATTTTGTGTATTTTTAGTAAGTGTGTGCCAGAAATTTTGATTGGATACATAGCATTCAAGTTTAGCCACAATTAATATTATTGGTTCTTGCAATGATCGAAACTCTATTATAATGGATTAATTAAAATGGAAAGAACAATCCAGACATCCTAGACATACCAGAACTCAGGTCTGACCAGAACGTACCAGTGAGAGAGAGGGCTTACTGCGACCTTACGACTGGCAGAATCTGGGAGCCAGGTCATCTTCAAGAATCTGCTCAGTTTCTCAGTTCTTCTGTTTGGATCTTGTCGTGGTCCATAGCGGTTGGCTTCTACAAATCCTAGTCGCTCAGATCCTCCTTTGATAAGACACTTACATCATCACTATAAATATATTTTATCTCGTATTTATTTATTCTGATCTTTATCTAGTTAGTTTCATTGGTTATAACTGGGGTACAAGAGTTATTCTTATTTTAGTATAATAATCTTAATATCTTGGTATTTCCATTGATGCTAAGTTGACCACTTAAACCATTAGCTGTGCTCATTATCTTCTAACTTCACAAAAAAGTCACACAAAAACCTACCATTTGAAATACTACTGATGCAGATACTGTTGGCATTTTTCTTAAATCTTACAAATTACAAGAGCATCCAAAATCTGAAAATGGCGCCAATTTGTCCTCTAGTCAATTCTTCCCTGCACGTGCATTGTGACTACTGATAAATTTTGAAAAAGTGTGGACTATAAAATTGATAATCATTTACAGAAAGAAATTTTAAAAGTTGTATCAAGTTAGTTAGTCAATACTTTGTTTTCTCACAATGATTTATCTTTTACCAAAACTATCCTTATATTCTGAAACATAGTCTGAAAATGGCGCCAATTAACGCGTGGTGGAAAAAATTCGGTCTGTTTGATCTTGGTATAGATAGAAAATAACAAAAGATTTCATACAATAAAACTAAACGTCGGGAATAAAACAGATACAATAAAACACCAGATTGTACTTTCAATTTACAGAGCTAGTGTCAGCTGGTAGGAAAAAACTTACAAATTTACACACGGTTATTAACTACATCACGTGACAATTACAATGACATATACCATATATAGACTGATTTCACGCGCTGAAAAGAATCTCGGCTCGTAGTGAATCTAGTTGGCGAACCATGACGGTTAAATACTTCAAAAACCTTTTCAACATTTCTTTTATCTTTTCTATGAAATATCATTTATGAGCATCTAAACCTGTTTTGTTATCAATAACATCTTTTGGTGTTTTGTTGAGAATTACATTATTGGGCGTAGACGGGCAAAGCCATTCACTGTGCAACGAGGGACAATTTTGCTAGGACAGCAGCATTAGTCCACTCGTGTTAAATTTCACAATGTCGAGAGATCTTTAACTCCATAGCCTGTAGCCCCGGTTTACTATCCTATCCGAACGACTAGAACCTTTTTCCATGTCAGCCCCTCCGACCTGCATTACTGACAAAATGAAAAATCGTTGTGATGAAGTCGACAAAAAGTTCGCCTCCGAACATGGTAGTCCATGGATTGTTGTCTGCTAGGTATTAGGTTCCTTGGCTTCAAATCCTCCCAAAGGTAAGACAGATTCTGTTTCCACAGTCAGTGTTATCGAGTCTATCAAACCCTTCCACAACTTTTACTCGTGCCATGTTTCTTATTTCTAAAATTCTCATATTCTAGATGCCATGTCGACAAGATCATCACCTGGCCAGTGTTGAGGAATCGAGTGAGAATATTCAAGAAGATTTTGGCGTGAGACAGGGAGGTATGTTGTCACCCTTATTATTATATTTGTGAGCCAAAAATACAGGCACTTATCATACACACTCTTCAGAAAACCTCATACAACTCAGTGACTAGGTTTGTCAACCCAAAAAAAAATGGAGAATCTTAATAGAAATATTGTGTACTTGATGTTTAGGTTAGCAACTTGGCATTCCTTACAAAAACCCACATAACTAATAATGATTTTTTGGTATTAAGTTTGTCAAGTCCACATGCCTTATTTATTTCATAGATTTATTAAAAACACATTCAATTCAATCGATGCAAGCAATATTATTCTATTAAAAACACACCTGTTATTACACCAAGTTACAAGTTTTTTACTTTTTACCAGCTTATAGAAAGCCATTCGTCTCTATCACTGTTCAAATCTCATACAGGCAAGAGCTTAATTTCAACCTTACCTTTCTTGAACCGAAGAATGGTAAAATGTAACCGATACATGAGTATAACAAATGCAATTGGCAATATGAGAGAAAAACAACTTTGTGTCTGTCTTGCCCCTTACCTTCTCAAATCACTACATTGTTTACTGTATTAATATCATATTAAAGTGTCAACTCGAAAAATAAAAAAGATATAATAAAATGAAAATCATAGAAATAGGAGTGTTGTGGTTTTTGACAAGTCATAAAACAAAACCCTTTTACAAATTATCCCGATTCTTTTTAATCTCTGGACACACGAGGTCAGATTCTCTGGTCGCAATTAACTAAATCTCGACAAGAAATATAATTTAATGACCACGTGAACAAATTAAATAAATGGCGGGATTAATCCGTTGACCTCATTTCAAATGACCCTTGACCTCAAGTTTAAGGTCACCTTGGCCATATAATAAAGGGAGATAAAATGAACTAAATGAAACAAATCGTGATCCCCACCCCCCTCCCCCCCCACCCCCCTTCATTTTTCAGTTTTATCACAATTAAAACATCGTGAGAGTGAAATTGTTTTACATGAGAACCCTGGTACGCAATAGTTCGATGCCACCCTTTCAGTTATACCTTCAGGTCTTCAACCAAATTAACTATGTACCTGTCCCGCCCCTTTCTGTCCGACCCCAGGAGAAATTAAATAGTTTGTTTTCTGTCATAAACAACAATAAACAAACTAGAATTTGAGATAAAGTTGTAACGATTTTTAGAATGTAGACAATAGGTACACGACTGTCAAATGGCTCATTGGCCTCGAGTCATGTTTTTATCCCCGCTTGCCTGTTGTAATCTGACAGGAGTGTGTTTGTGTTTCGCCCTGCAGCAGGGAAGTGGTTAGTATAGGGTTCGAATCCCGGTGATTAGAACAATGTTTGGCAGTACAAGATGTTCATCACCTTCAGGCAGATTTGGGTTTAGTTTAAACTTACTCAAGTTCAAACCACTTTTCTACGGACGTTTTTTGGATGACATATTTTTAATTTGTCAACATACTATTCAGAAATTCTGGCAATACTTCGAAATTCTAAATAACCATCACCCATCAATCAAATTAACAGCAAATATAAGTGATCACAGCATGGACTTTCTCGACACAACAGTATTCAAAGGACCGGATTTTAATGAAACTAGGAAGGCTGATATTAAAGTATTTTTCAAACCCACTGATACCCACCAACTTTTATTGAAAAGCTCTTTTCATCCTAAACATATATTTTCAGGCATAATAAAATCGCAAGTTTTACGGTTCCGTAGAATTTGCACCAGAATAGAGGATTTTGAAGATGCGTGTCAATTAGTCTTTAAGAAATTGCGAGAGCGGGGATATTCAAAACGATATCTCCGCAGCATTAAAAGCAGCACTCTTTCAGGAATTGAGAATCGGAACACAATCCTCGTTCCGGTAAACTCTAATCAATCTTTCGGATCACGGCCGTGCAGATCTACAAGATGTAGAACCTGCGAGCATATTTTAACAACCAATTCTTTCTCTAATAAGCATAACGGTAAACAATTCCCTATTAACGGTGAGCTTTCTTGTACCAGCACAAATATCATTTACCTAATTTCATGCGACAAATGTCATTTACAATACGTAGGCGAAACTAAAAATTCTTTGAGAGAAAGAATTAACGGCCATCGTTTCGACATCTCCCATCATCTGGATAAACCTATTGGGAACCATTTCAACTCTCCCAACCATTCCCTCGCGGATATGAAGGTGGCGCCCATTGAAAAGGTCATCGCAGAAGAAGACACCAACCCTAAAAGTTCAAGACTATACAGGGAGAGCTTTTGGATGAACCAACTAAAAACTATTTCGCCCTGTGGACTAAATATACAGTTTGATTCTCAAATAATCCCATTTGTTGCTCCATTCAATAACATCTCTTGCCAAGCATCCCGAATTATCAAAAGGTACTACACAGAGTTACAAAATAAATTTCCCACTATTTTTTACAAAAAATTAGTCATAGCTTATTCGAAAAATAAAAATCTACAGGATATAGTTGTTCGTGGTCGACTTGACCCCACCGATGATGTAGAGTGATCTAATAGAATTAAATATTCTCATTTTCATTGTCTGCAGCCATTAATCGCTTTTCTTCATTATTCCAGAAAATTTGAAGCAGTCGATATAGATTATAAGTATTATGAATTTCTTTATTAGGTCCAAGAAGATTTATAGGATAACCGTTATGATCATCTTTGATTTAGTTCATTGCATATTAGCATCACAATTATTGTAAACATAACTTTAACCCTGTGCCAGTGCCTTATATTGAATAGTAACTGGTTACTCTTCAATCACCCTAATCTCAAGTCTTTCAAGCTATGAATGTCAAATATTTCTCCTAGTTAGTTTGGGTAAATACAGAGACCTGTCAGGGGAGGTCATCTCTGCAACCCTAATTATTCGAAATTTTCATAGTTGATCAAAACTTGTCATTCGATTATGGTATCAAAAGTAAACTCAGCTACTGAAGTTAGACAAGTAAATTCACAAATGCAAAACACACCAATAGTGGGGCCTCCAACCTCAGAAAAAAGGCAGGAGAGCGTATGTTTTAAAGACTTAAGTCCTCGAATTGAATCTGACGATTCAAGGGATTGTAAAGAGATTTCACTAAAACTAAGCATTTGATGACGTCACTAATCGCCAAATATGCTTGTATCAAATAGGTCCTTCGTGAATAGTGACTTCATAAAACGCTTATTTTTAGTGCCCTGGTTCCCAGCCTAGGGTGTATTTTTCCCCTGGGGTGTGGGACTAGGGTGTCAGATGTGTAGCCAAGTTGTGTAGGAAGAAGAGTTTATTTTGAGTTGAGAGAGCACCTCACATTATCACATTCTGCAAATGTGGATGAAACAAATTTCTAGGGGTGTGAAAGGTCCAGGTGATTGCTACAGGTGTGTGAAGGTTGAAGAAGGTTGGGAACCACTGTTTTAGTGGAATCGCAGAAACCATAGACTGATTGAAAATTGGAATGGTGCAAATCGATGCTATCGGTGTTCCCGATACACATAAAAAATATTCAGAAAACCTCTTTACAATGTCTTTTTAATACGACTGGTTATGGATAAACTGGAAAAGTTTCCCAAGGTAATGGGAATAAATTACTGATATTGCGATGTGTTAAGCAATTCTAATTTTGGGGGTTTTGTAAAGACAATGCTATTGTGAAAATATTGGTCTGGTACAATCATAGATTCTTTGCAATATTCTGACGATATCTGGAGTGACATTTGTATATAGTCCTTTTTTCTTGGCAGGTTTTTTCTCGTGTTAATAGTTAGATCAGGTGAATTTGACACTCCCGGGAGGGGTTCGAGGTAACAGACTGAGAAACAGCTCATCTTCAATTTGATAAATTTCATTTAAAAAATGTGTTGCCATGTAAACAGATCCTCGGACAATTTCAATAAAACACAACTTAACTGCTTATGTTAGATTTAAATACGGTGTGTTATTTCAAATAACTCCAGATTTTCCTAACAATCTGTGACCAAACATTTAATATCAATAACGCTAGCTTAATGTTTTTTAATATTATGTGAGACAGTGGGATTATGTCGTTTTCTCCCCATATTAACAACATATTGTTTTTGTAACATCGGGTACACCTTCGTTAAATCATATATAAATATTTATGACTTTGGCTCCGAATATAAATTAAATCTGCTAAAGGGAAGCTCGGAAAAAAATATGTTATAATTTCTGGCGTGTTATGGGGACGATATATCGAGGTTGCTCTTTGGATAATATTCTGATTGTTAACAAAAATTAAACCGATGTTTCATCGACAAAGATTCGAAAGCGATTATCTAATTGGCGATAAGTGATTAAGATGACTAGTTTTCGGATTATACAGGATTTTTATGAGTGCAACGAGTTAATAGAATGGGGTCCAATATTAAATTGCTTAGATTTTTGTTTCTCTTAAAAGCAGTAACCAAACGGTTAGTGAAAATATTCGGAAATTGATCTTGAAGTTCCTTGTAATATCGTTTGACAATCAGAGAAGCGTTTTTTGCAGTTTGAATTATACGTTGCACCAAAGGGTATGATTTGATTGTCATGCTGGATATTTAGACCACTACGGTTTGATCGATCCAGAATCTCTCCCTCTGCAATCGCTTGGTTTTGGGTTTAACAGCAAGTAATAAGGGAACTTTTTCAATTGACATGACAAGAATATCTTCAATGGAATGATTGGGATAAGTTGAAATGATACGCAATTGGCCTATCTTTCTTATGAAGTATATCGAAACGAGTACGCAACACATTTTGGGTTTCACCAACATATTGAATATCGTAATTTTTACAAGAAATTAGGCCAATTACATTTTTTTCCATACCAGAAATAACGTCTGACATCACAAATATTTTTCCGCTTTTCTTATTTTCAAAATGATGAAACGAACGTATATATTCGCAGGTAATTCGTAAAACACAGAATGTACTCAGAATATGTTTAACTGACATAGAAGGAAATCAATCGGGAACAGAAAAAGATGTCGGATAACTCAGATTACAGAGTATCTTCAGTCCCTTATGATAGTTGATATGCACCACAATATCGTGGGGTGAAATAGGTTTCTCTTTTATCAGCTACATTGTTTAATGGTTAAGAGTTATGTTCAGTTTATAATATTAATAAACGTAAATATTCCTTTAAATTTTGAAAATCATTGACTTGGAACAATTGAAGTCAAAAACGGTGAAATAAAAAAATTAAGATTAATTTTATCAAAAATGTAACTTGTACAATGGTTCGTTTTTAACATGTTTAATAATGAAGGCTATATACGTTTTATGATTCAGGTTTACTATTGATAATTTTGATTTCTATCTGAAATTAAATCATAATATATTTTTTTTAAATATGTCCTACAATACATGGTCCAAAGAAATTAAATAATTTTTCCAGTTTTCATACCTTTTTATTTCTATTTTATTGTTTTTATGAAAATTGAATTTACTGTCAAACCCTTTTGACTATTAAATATTTCATGTTTTAAGTTTAGAATTTGGACAAATAAAACATTTTACTGTTATTTTATTTTCATTTTATTTCAATTTTATTTTTTTGGGTGTTTTTATCTAAAATTGAAATACGTTTTTTATGATGGTGTTCAATGCAGGTCAATAAAGTGAAGTTTATATATCGTCAAATGAAGAGTATTGTATTAGTAATTTCACTAAAAATGGACACGATTGAACAGATATCGAATACGAAATAAAATTAATAACAAATTGTGTATTTCAAGCCCCAGTTGTCGTGACCCCAGATTTTAATAGATTTTATTTTTAATGATTTGATTAGAATCGAAGAAACATAGAGGTGATTTATAAATGCCACTATAGGGAACAGAAAAAGGGGTGTATAACTGATTGTATAAACACGTTTTTATTTCTGGCCCAGTTTAGAATATTTCGGAAAGTAATCTTCTATTAGACGAGATACTGTGCAGTGGCGTTTCTAGGAAACATAAGTTGAGGGAAGGGCGAGCAGGGACCCAAAAACTTTCCAGGGGGGGCAGGCTATGCTTTCAATATGTAAATTGAAAAAAAATTGAAAATGGGGGGCCAAAGCCGGACCAGGATCTTTTCTGTAATAGTAAAACTAAAAGAAACGTTTCGTCAATAGTGACAACTCGATATTCTCGATACAGCAGAAAATAGAAGAAGGGAATTATATCAGGACCAGTACCTCGTCTGTTTGTACACATTGTATATATCTCCTATCTAGGACGACTGTAAAATAGTAAAACGCAGTACGACTCCTCAACCTTGATATTTGTATAAGCTGCACTTATTATAAACCACAACTATTTCCTACTCAATTCATATCATACTTTACAATCGAATAAACATCGCTTCACATAAATGGGATTGGAAGATTTTTTCCACGCTTTCTAAGTTTCTATGCGTATCGGGGCGCGCTTTGCACTTATTTACACCATTCTGATTTTCTATTTTTTTTGTAAGTGTATCGGCGGCTCAGAGCTTTCTTCATCTAATGTTTAATCTCTAGATTTGACTTTCAATTTACTTTTAGTTATCTTTTCTTAACTCTAACTCGTTTATAAGTTTTCGGGAATACAAATTCAGTTTTCTGTAACTACAGGAACAACAGACATCGGTCGAGAAGTCATAGCCTAATGATACAGGCCAATAAGTGCTTGCTTATATAAAAAAAAATATTTTGAATTTCTTTTATATTTAAAATAAACTGCGATTTACCGCCAAGAAACACTCCTCCAGTTTCCTGTTTTTCACCAATTTTCTTTGAATATGTGTGACCTGGGTTAGCAAGGTGTTAAATCTTAAGATCAATTATTTATTCGAGAGGTGCGACGCCCGTAACTAGGCCAAGGTCTCAGTGAGGGGCTCCTTTGGAGAGGAACGTGGGGTATAGGGGTAGAGGGGCATTATGTAACTCGTCGGTGTCTTATCCTCGTCGGTTGAAATATGTTAGGAGGGTTGGGGATGTTATGAAAAAAAGGGGGAAATATTTTAATTTCACTTCAAGAGTCTAGGGACTGCGAGCTGAGTAAAACCTCCATCTTGTTGAAACACATTCAAAAAGAACAAAATCACCAGCACCCAGTCACACAATCAAACCAAATTTTCTCAAGCATGCCAACTGATCTCTGGCAGTCATTAATGTCCTTCTGTCAACTCTCTTAGTCGTCTGCCAAATTTATTCAAATTTTTAATTCAATTTCGATTTCCCTCATACAAATAAAAAATCTCGGCAAC
This sequence comes from Lottia gigantea, assembly GCF_000327385.1. NCBI lineage: Eukaryota > Metazoa > Mollusca > Gastropoda > Lottiidae > Lottia > Lottia gigantea. The sequence goes on from NW_008709220.1 coordinate 1,206,852, forward strand.
TCTTGACGTTATCCTTTATTAAATACCCCAATCGACGAGTTTTTTAATAAAAACTCTGACCTCCTTGATATTACAATTCACACCGACTCCATTAAAGTCCAGTTTCGACCACCAGAGGTCATTTAGGGTCAATTCAAAATACATCTTATTGTTCAATTCAAGATGTCAAAATCTCTTAAAGACCCTGAAATCTTCAAATGTTTTTTCACCTTTTTTTAGATTTGAATTGTTACAACTCGCTCTTTTCAACTGCCATTTATTAGAAATAAACCTTGTGAACGCTCCATTAGTTCGTAACAATAAACAGTCATACAATAAGAAATTGTCGCAGTGTTGCCGAGGCTTGATTATTATTTTTTGACTTTAAAAACTTTATTCGTGTTCATTCAACATCAAATTGTCGTTTTCCTGTTTACGCCACGCCCACAAGTCTACTTTTTCTGCAAAGAAATGCCAAAATTTGACGAGTCCAATTAGTGTACGTTTTTAAGAATAAATAATTAAAATTAAACAAAGGGAACTAACTTGACATGTTTTTTCGAAGAAAAACAAGTTAGACGACAAGAATAGGTGTTGATGGGTCCCCGGGCCTGCCATATGTCAATTTAAAATAGGTATTGTATGTAATAAACAGGGTACGGGGGGAGGGGAAGTGTGGCCCTGGGAGTGGCCGTGTCTTACCCCCAGACAATAGATAATGATCAGGTTTGTTTTTAAACATGAAATATTCATTATGGAGTGAATAGAAGTCGTTTATGGCACCTCGTCCTGTCTTTCAATCAAAAATCAAACATGGACACCAACATTCCGGCATATCTTCGCCTTTTTTTTAAACATAGTGGGATGTGGTTTTTCATATACTTGTAGCTGAATATAACCTCTCTCATCTGGTAAAACAAATATCTAGAGAAATATACCTTGAATATTGTGATAGACCAAAATGTGTTTTCCATTTAGATAGATATGTCAGTTTTGTCTTGTGATACGCGTCGATTGTTTGGTTGAATTTGAATAGGTATTTATCAGTAGTTTTCTCTGTGGATTTGTGTATTATAGTTAGTGTTGGTTTTCTCCTTGATATTTGACTTTCTTCAAAACAATTACACGTAATTAGTTCTTTTATGCAAATGAAATTAATCAAAAAGGAGCAATAATCTTCAACTGTGGGAGAAAAGTTTTGACACACGTCAGTTTCTGTTCACAATCTGGTTTTCGGTCGTAATTCCATCATAAACAGATTGAATTCATAGAAATTTAGCAGATTTGTAACCATTTTACATGATTTTATTAAATCTTAATGACACGTACAAACAATCGCCATTTTGTTCGTCGTCTTGTAACTAAGGTGTCACGAGATCAGTTTCACGTGCTGACATGGTAACAATTCTCGCGGTGTCCTAGAAACAATAGAGAGGTCAAGGTTATTTGTATAGTTGTCCTTAACGACAGGTGGAACGAGACTAGTCATCAGCTCGTGATGAGATAGTAACCAATTCTAATGAATAAGAATTAATTTTAAATTGTTGATGACATTTTATACATTAATCACTTAAACGTCGAGGTCACAATTCAAAGGTCAAGGGTCAAAACTGATACAGGTATTAAAGGGATCATGACACTAATTTTTACAATACATCTCTTGTTTTAAGCCGATCAGGGTGGGGTAGAGAATGACCCCGGGGGTAAGGACGAAGATGTCATGTAAAACTATCCCATCATTAAGGGTATTTAGATGTAAGGGTATTTGCGTTATTAAAGTTTAAAGTTGGCTCTGGTTTATGATAAATTATGATTAGATATAGGGTATTATTGATGGTATGATTTTCACCTGCGATGACAGGTTTCATTGCACCCAAGTTCCCACCCTCACATCTTCCTATATTTCCACGGGTCTGTAGGAATTTTTGATATAGCTAGCTTACTTAAGCTCATTTGAATGCAAAAATCCATGTGATGGACTTTCAATTTCAGTCGTGAATTGTTTAGGTCATCTTCACAACTTCACGGTATTCGAAATAGTTCTAATACCTTGATACCATACGGCACGTTTCGCGTATCAGGGAAGATTGTGGTTTGATTGGGATTGTTCACTGGCTTTACTTACTAACTTGATACAAGAAAATGCCTTATGGTGTCAAGGGTTTAAAACGAAAATCAAAGGTGTGTTAAATTAGGCTTTAGTCGACTGTCGATTGAAAGCATCCTACCCCATTAGATACAGTCGATATATATCTTTCAAATTGCACGTACATCAGATCATCAGACATGCACCATCCTTGATACACCAGTCAGCTGTCGGTTATTGTAATATTTAGCGTATACTTAATCAACATATTATCTTTTTATAATATTACACCGAGCTTGAAATTATATTTAAACATAATGCAGACAATGAATGGACACACGTGTATTTTAAGCATTGAAGTGATAGTATGCACGTGCACTCTAGTTAGTAACAGATTGTACTCAGTAGGTTGTTAGTGTATCTGATTTTTAATGTGCAAGATTCGTTTTTTGGCATCCATTGAAAACTCATTGTTCTTATATTATAGGGATTTTAGATAGTTACGTTTATTAGTTTTTCATATTCAAAGACCAATTTCCAGACTGTTTCAGTTCGATATTGCTAACACCAGAGTTATAGAGAAACTGGATTTTTAAAAACTACTAGAAACCATTGATTTCTGAAGAATCTTGTCTGAATTTAGTCGACCTAGGCGAATTGAAAATGAATAATCACAGTTACCATAAGTTGTTGGTGTTTTATTTTCTAACAAAAATATCATTTTGTCATTTGCAACAATCCAGTAGATATCAGCTAAACAATAGTACAGTATGAAAGTTCTTTAAATTAGCTGGACCTGCACAGTACTTCGATCAAAAATAGCCTTTTCTGAACCATAACCTTTCAACAATGTGTTTAGTTGCCACAATCCTCTGACGAAATTAGCCTCTTTATTCCTCTAACAGCCTGCTGAGATATTAAGAACCATATGCCGTTATTATGCGAGAACTGTAGTCTTAAAATGATACCCTCGGTTTCATCAGTATCAAGAACCTAAGACACGATAAGTCCAATTTTAACCCTCTAACAGCCTGTTGAGATATTAAGAACCATATGCTGTGTTATGACACTGGTTGTTAAAAGGGTTAAGAGGACAATATTTTAACTATGAGAATAATTGTATGATTTCTATTAAGTTTAAGGTGTCAATGTAACTCTTATCATATTGAATAATGGTTCAACTTGTCATTGAAACTAAGTAGGGCAATTAATCAAATTATTAGATCATTGGGTAGTTCAGGATGCGATGGGAAGGATAGGGATATGGAGTGGAGTTTAAGGTCCAACTGTTATACATCTAGTTGGTATTCCACTTCTGCAATTTTTATATAATTTTTCAAAGTGAAAGCATTACTTGTGCTCCCCCTGGAAAATTTTGTGGCCTTCGCATCCCTTCACCTAATGTTTCCTAGAAACGACACTGCACTTTTGGGATAAAGAAATGAAAAGGAGTTTAATGCCACATTATTCTCCACTATCTGGGACCAATGCAATTAAAGAAATGTTAAATTTCCTACACCTTATTTCAGCTTAAGTTTTTTTTAAACAAATAACATGGAAGTTTGCGTGAGACTTTCTGCGAAGTGTTTTACTAGAAGGCATGCAACATCGAGCAGTGTGCAATGACGGCAACTTCTTCATTTCATTTCGTCTATTTTAACTCTTTCTAATAAAATATAGATAAGAGCACTCTAGAGTTAATGCGCGTGAGAATTCGAGATGTTTCACTTTTAAAGTCATTCCTATACACTATCGCGCCTAAACCGGCGTCTCAGCTGTTCCCTTTACCTGCCAATCAAGCCTGGGTCATAACGGTTCTCACACCTGTCATTCTCGATTAACCAGTCTCTCTATTTATCCTTGATTAAAAAAGTAAATAAACAATAGACTGGATCATCCAGTGATTGACCGCTTTTGACCAGGTTATGTTTTGTTCGTGCAATCGAACAAATTTCTATTTGACCTGAAAGTTTTCAGTCGCGTTTTATGTGGTACAAATAATATTTGTAAGCCTGATATAAGTTTTACATATAAAGATACGTCGAAATCTTCATAAAAGAAAAATTGTGTTCAAATTCTTTCTTTCTTGGCTTTTCCATTTATGTCAATAGAAACAGTAAAACTTCATTTGCTGCATTTTTCGCCGAGATCCTATTGATATGAGTCGAGCGTCTTTGTATTGTAAAATATTCTAGTTCTAGATTTCCCACATTTGTTGCATGTACATGTAAGTTAACCTCCATTTCAAAATTTAGCTGTACTGATGAGGGTTTGGTATCTGAAACATATATGGACAGCATAAGGTGAGCTGTAGTCAATCAAACAACAAGCTAGTATAAGAATAAGAATTGGTGGTAATTGTGAAATTTTACATTGAGAACTACCAAACTTACGACAAAATTGATAGCAAGATCGATTGAGAAACGGGGCCCCGCAAACAATAAGATATTATGATAAGAATCTGCCGAAAGTATAGAACTTTACATTGAAGGAATACCAGGGGCTTATACGACAAAATTGGTGTTAGGGTGTATTTAAACGAAAGCAATGGCTAAGGTCACCGACATTGTCTTTGAGAAACGGGGCTTTGCAAACAATAAGCAAATATACCCTGCACGTAAATAATAACCGTGACAGATATTTACTAAGCATACAAACAGCCTCGTCGACTCCCTGCAGAGAAAAACACAATCCAGAGACTATACAATATGTTTTTGGTGACAGAATGACAATAGACCTCACCCTACCGGTAAATTAGTTTGTATATTTTCTCCCAGGGTGTGGGGACAATACTCCGTCACCCCGGCCGTCAAATAAAACATTAAAAATAAAAAAAATGCCCACGAAATCTTGAACATGCAGGAAATATCAAATTTGTGATTCAAATAAAAAATGTTGATCATGGCGAGAATTTGTAAAGGTGTCAAAATTTGAAACTGTTGGAATCTTGTCTAGTTTGGTGTCAAGAATGTTTTGGTTAAAAATGCACTACGCGTTGCGCTCACGGAACCTTGTCATACACCCTTCTCCTCCCCAAAAATACTGTCACATGCCCTAATATATTTTGTACCTAGCTTGTTTATTCTGTTATTCTAGAGCGTACCCCTATCTCCATCCACCGGTAACCCCCTATTCTTATTTCTAAAAACCTTTGCCGGCCCCTATTTTATTTAAACTTCCTGAATATTATTAGAATCTGGAGAAGGATTATGCAGACAGAATGTTTTCTGAATTCGAAAACGAAATATGGTAGGAATCGTAAATTATTTGTCAGATTAAACATACACATGTACTAATAATTTGGTTGTTAAAAAACAATTAGAATTTATCAACCACCATATTTCGTCAGTAAAATTTTCTCAATTTTCCCACAACTGAGATTACTACCTGTTTGTTTTCATATTTCCCTCCAAAAATAAAAATATTCCCAGGGCTGGTGACCTGATGAGGGTAAGACTCGGGGGGTAAGGTAACCTGCCCACCTGTCGATAGTGTATTATAGAATTAACCCTAGGTTGTACCAATCCTGTTCTCTATTGTTGAATACATTGATATAGACAACAGCTGTTTGGGAAACAAAGGGTTAATTTAATACGGTTCATTTATCTGACTGTCTTCTGTCATATTCATATTTCACGACTCATCGAGTTTTACACCCAGATTTTTATTGCAATCACTGACTCAGAAGGCCCGTACTTCGTTCCTAGAATATATAGATCGTACATTGAACACCCAGATCTTTATTGCAACCCCTAAACCTGAACCGTACAGGCACCTAACACGTCCCTATATTTTCACTATCGAGTTTTATATCCCAGATCTTTATTGCAACCTCTAAACCTGACCCGTACAGGCACCCAACACGTCCCTATATTTTCACTATCGAGTTTTATATCCCAGATCTTTATTGCCACCCCTAAACCTGACCCGTACAGGCACCTAACACGTCCCTATATTTTCACTATCGAGTTTTATATCCCAGATCTTTATTGCAACCCCTAAACCTGACCCGTACAGGCACCCAACACGTCCCTATATTTTCACTATCGAGTTTTATATCCCAGATCTTTATTGCAATCCCCAACACTAACCCAGAAGACCAACTAATTTAACAACCCGATCCCTATTACAAACCTCCTCATTGATTAGAATGATATACCTGATGTTTACTGCAGCACCATTACCAATACACCCTGATTCAGTGGCGGAGCGAAGTTTATGTCCGAGGGGGCGAGATATCTGAGATTGACCTAATCTCTAACCTATTTATGAGATTTTTGCCCGAAAAACTTGCTTCTGCCTCCCCCCCCCCCCCCCTTTGGCCCCGCCACTGTCCTGATATCTGATTACTGTATTAATTTCATTTCATTATGCCTCCTTATCCTTGAAATGACTTTGAAAAAATTGACTTTTAAATGTTCATAGTTATTTTTACTTTGCTGACTTCCTAAAATGTCAACTTGTTTCGGTAGTCATGGCTTCGAGTCATTGAAATTGAAACGCAGGGAACGTAACTTTCATTTAAATTCGTGTCACACCAAATACTATTAGAATTGTCATAAAATTAAAATAGAATTTTCAGTTTCTTCACTGTCCGTATCGGGCACCTGTCAGGTATATTTAACCCTTTTCCCACCATTAATAATTCAGATGCATTTCAACTTTCTTCAGAAATTATAACTTTCTCATCAAAATCTTCGACAGACAGCTGGAACTCAATCATTAATCATCCCCAAACATCTTTCCTCAGTGATGGCATTTCATAATCCAGTTATGACACTTCTTACTGTATGATATGTTGGTCGTAATAGACAGGTTCAATGGCCGTAATGACAGGTTTAATTATAGGGTACTCTCATTATTGTATTAACCCTTAATACCACGATTACTGATCGGATTAATTTATAGAATTATGTCATGGCATTGATGAAATGGAGTTTTACGTCCTACTTTTCTTTATCCAATCGGGCTAATTGACAAGAGCTCTTCCCGTCTCGAGGGTTAAGTGACAATATTTAATCATGATATGAATTTTAATTTCTGCCGTTGAAAGAGTTAAAGACTATAATTGTCTCAAATGTCAATCAATTGAAATCAGTGTCAAAGGTTAATTGAATAATAATTAGTATTTAAGACTGAAAATTAATTCAAACATATAAACACCATGGGTATGCCTCATTTCAATTCCTATACTGGTAACTAACAATTGACGTAGTAACAGAAGTCGGATAAGTATACGTCTTTTACTTCTCATCATCGACTTGCCCTTATTTCAAAATTTAAATTTCTATGCTGATATTGGGCGTCTTTTCTACAAAATCACCGGCCTGGGTCATAGACAATAATAACCAAAAGAACCATAAGGTTTTGGTTACAAGACGAGAACATAAGTTTTAAATATCTATCATCAAATTGGCAGAAGAGTGGAAGTTTTTCAAATATTATTGACACATTACAATTCTTAATTCTAATCTTTCTGAATCGTTATCAAAGTATTTATTTATTTATTTACGTCTCACCAAGTATGTATTTGAATATCATTTTGATTCTCAAAGTTGTCAATTCTACTAAATTTGAATAATCGGAGGTCAGAATAATAATTAAGAAATTATTAGAATAAATTTAGGGTTAAAAAGTGTAAAATTGCCAATCTATTGGAAAATAAAAAATATAAAAATGGTCGACAGCAAGGAGCGTTATTGACACCACTGTTTTTCAATAAGTTAACCAATATTATTCTATTCAATAGTTAAAACGTTTGTGGGTGAATTGTAGTTTAACATGCATGTTACAAAAAAACGTGTGTAAAATTAAAGCTTCCGCCTAAATTCCACCTGATGTGCTGTATTTCATTATTTTCTACATTGGACATAACGCGCTAAGTACTTACTTACTTAAATCCTTAACTTGCGACCTTAGTCAGTGCTCCTATTAAGGACCATGTTTTCGTTCACCACTTAACATCTGTGATTTATTGATGTCGGCAAGTTCAAAACAGTTTTGTTTTAACTGTATACTGTTTTATATTAGTGTTTAATTGTTAGAAATAATGAAAAACGTCCGTTTTAAAACCATATTGTACCTTAAGTGCTTCCGATAAAAAAGTTAACTTGACGAAAGTGGTCATTATTTCAAATGAAGAAATAAATAATCTTTTTTAAACTCGTGCCTTCAGATAATATTGACATAACTTTTAGCAAGTTTGAAACAAAAGCGGACATTTCTTGGATTAAAAAAGTTTAGCACCTCTTTTCAAACCGCCTTCTTTAATGTGAAAAAAATCCCTATGATTATAACTAATTGTGGTTTAATTGAATTTGAAAGTTGGTTTTTAGCAGCCTGCGCCTTAAAACAATATTTACCTTATTTTTAACAAGTTAAAAAAACAGAAAACAGTCATTTCAGTCTGAAATTTTAAGATTGTTCAATTTCCATCTTTTTGAAGCGTATTTTACTAACAACAACGTGCCTGTTTTGATGATAAAAACTTCTAATATAATTTCAAAACGTCATCTTAAAACGAGTTTGAAATAGAGCCATGCGTCCCTTTTCGTGTTTGATGTAGAGTCAATTCAAACCTATATAAAGGATTATTTCAAACTAGCACGCGTCTCGGGTCTTTACGTTATCAATACATAGTCAGCAAAGTATTTTTGGAACCTATCTGTGCATCTGCCTTTTACTCTCATGGTTGGGTCATTAGTTTTTGGAGATTTTTAATCCAAAAAAAAAATTATCACAAACAACCATGTGAAGAAGAAAATATAAGTTTTACCGCGGTTTTCGTTTTATTTTTTTAAATGAATGAATCAAAAAATACGTATTTTTTTTATCCTTTAATTGTTATTCAATGTGTTTTTCTTTTTACCGCTCAAGGATCAAACGTCAGAATTGAAATTTTCCACTGAGCATCTCATACAAGTAATAAGTTCATATGGTTTAAAAAATAATTTCTAGCGAACTCTACCCTTGTGACCTGAGAGAAATAATTATACTTCGACTTCTCGATTTCCGTTAGATAAGAGATCAGATCAATCAGTCAAAATTATAGATAATTTTAACAAACGCATCTCATTTTTTGTTTGTCTCAAGTCTTATCTTCTTAAAAGTGCTCTTATATGAAAAGCTAAAACGTGGGTATAAATAATTGAGCGTTATCAGATAACAATAACTTTTGAGAGATATGAAATATAAGAAATAAATAATCTAATTTAATTTCCTGCAATTATTGGACTCCGATGCACAGTTTCCTTCAGACACACTTTTTAAAAAAAAAAATCTTACTTTGATAAAATGGCGCAAAGCTACTTTGAATACAATGGGTTTTTTAGGGACGATACTTAAAATGTATGTAGTTTTGATTCATTATTTCGCCTTTGTGTTTTCAAATATGTATATTTACTTGAACACAATGCATGCAAATTTGAAGAAGACCTACTTTTGTCTGTCCATGGTTTGTACTTTTACAGATCGAAAATATCCTAGTGACAAACCAGACGATTGACGACTTATGTATTGTGATTTTGTACCGAAAATGACAGGCAGATATCGGATTTCTTCCCATGAAAAAAGTCTGAAAATGAGGGCGTAAGACAAGGATGCATTTTCCACCCCTCTTTTTTACTACAATGTGTTAATAGTATAGTAAGTAAGACATCAATACGCTGTCAAATTGATGACACGACAGGAGCTTGTGTGATATTGTCATCTTTCAAAATTGATCTCGAATAGCTAATAACTAAATTCCCATCATATTTATAAAGGCGTTCGATAGTGGCTGATTTTTACATACATGTATATTCGCAAAATAAAAAAAAATCAATTGTTAACAGATTAATAAAAGTTGTTAGAATTAAAAGAAGGAAAAATATTCTTCTTAATTATCTTATGTATCTTATGTATCTAATGTATCTTATGTATCTTATGTATCTAATGTATCTTATGTATCTAATGTATCTTATGTATCTAATGTATCTTATGTATCTTATGTATCTAATGAATCTTATGTATCTTATGTATCTTATGTATCTTATGAACCAAAATATAATTTAATTATTAAAGGTATTAATTTGAGGAAAATTAGTACTCAATTTCAAGAAGAGTGGTATACTTTTCAAAACCAGTTTTCGATATTTTACGAACCCTGGCAGTAAATTGTGAGAAAACTGACTCATACCTAACAGAATCCAAATTCACAAAGTTGAAATTAAGGAAATTATTATTGAAATCGTTAGACATGTGACATTTCTAAAGTGGTACCCATTATTTTACAACCCCCATCAAAATAGTAATCTGCATGAAAATATGTCTGTCAGACCTTTACCTACCAAATCTATATATTCAAAAGGATAAAATTTTCGAAACTAATTATTCAAATCTCAAGAAATGTGGCATATCTTTCAAACCCGGTTTTCAATATTTCACGATCCCTGAATTGATATACATTATTTTACGACCTCTATTATAATGAGGTTTGCTTGTCAATATGTCTGTCAAACCCTTACCTATTAAAATCCATATTCAAAAAGATAAAATTAGGAAAGTTATTCAAATCTTTAGAGTTGTGATATACTTGTCAATATCAGTATTCAATATTTTATGATCACTAATATAATGTCGTCTGCTTGTTACACTGCTTCATACCTATGAAAATCCATTTTCACAAAAGATAAATTTATGAACATTTGTATTCAAATTTCAAGCAATGTGACAGACCTTTCAAACCAGTTATCATTATTTTATTATCACTAATTTTAAAGTAGTCTGCGCGTGAATATAATATTTTTAAAAATCAGATTGAAAATTACTGTCAGTTGGTAAACAAACGGGAGATAATCTGATTATTATGGACAAGAATGAATAAAACCAGCATAATTTAATGTCAGAGAGTAAACAAATGAATAACTAATCAGACGAATGAATGAATTGGGATAATAAAAACCATGATGTTTCTATACAATATTAGCCATATAAGTGTCAAGTATGTAAATGATTTAAAGCCAATTTAAATAACGATATATATGCTTTCAAATAGAAATTGATAAAGCCTCATGAATGCAAATGTGAAAATACGTGTATGGCTGTGATATTTTGAAAATGTCACTCTTAAGATAAGCTGTTCGATGCTATATCGGATTATAGTATGTCAAATATATGAAATTACGTATTGTTGTGCCCTTGCTCGAGCTGTACAGAATTAACCATCTAGTGTCAGATATGTAAATCTGAATACGCATAGTAAGTTATTTGGTTCAAAAGTACATGGTGGGTGTGTATATCTGAATAGGAGGGTATATTCACAATTAAAATTTAACCCTCGCAGTGCGCTACCCTATCTTCTTACGACCCCACATTCAATTCACCTATTTCCCTTGAAACTGTCCTTTCAATAAACCGAGGCCCCGTATGCTACAGGCTGTGCACGTTAATGATCCCTCGAAAGTTGGAAATCGAAAAAGAGCAGGCTAATGCCGCTGTCCTGGCAAAATTTCCCTCATTGCACCCTACATGGCGTTGCCCGTCTTCATTAGCACATATGGTGCCGAAAAGTAGGACGTAAAACTCCATTCATTTCATTTCATTGAAACTGTCCTTTTACTACTAATTGCCTAATTTGGTCATGCACGGCCATTACTTTTACACACTGCAGCTAATATTGAAAGAGTATAACACGATCGCTTCAAACTGGCGGTAATTTGATCTGAGAGTTTTGGCCTGCTACAAAATTTTATTAAAATATTAACATTAAACTCAACGGTAAATGGAGGAAACCAAATGGATAAGGTTTTTAGGTCACGAGTTCAAACTTTTGAGCCGGTTATAAAAGTTTTTGAGGCTTGAAAATTAATTGTTGACCAAATGTTACTATTACTACATAAGATTATCACGACAGTTTCCAAACTGTGATAAAAATAATCCTAAATCATGATAACTGTCCCACCCTCCTCCCCTCTTTATATAATCGATTCACCCATTGAGATTCCGACACATTCTTTTCGTCTGCTCCATTGACGGTCGTCTGCATCTTTTGTTCAGAATTTCTCACAAACCAGCTGTCAGCGTGTGTTTCTCGATCAACCAGACTTTTTCGGCGTATCGCATTCATTGAGATGTCTTGATAATCAAGTCTATTTGTGACCCAAACATAAGGCTACTTGTAAAATCGTGACGTATGAAGTACTGAAGAGCAGCAGTCAGGCAGGGCAATACGAGAGTGATAAATTATAGTTATTAGATATTTATAACGTCATACTTTACTAGAATATTATACAGTGTACTAACAATTCTAACTCCCTGTGTATTTTGTGCCACAGTTTGGAAAGTTCTAGCAGATATCAGGTTAGTTCTTATGATTTTATCCTCTTATGGAAATTTTCCTGGTGCCAATTCTCCAGGTACCGACATGACATTGTCGTTGCTGGGATACAGCGTGCTAATTGTATACTATTTTTAAAAATACAAATGTAGCAAAATGAACTTTTTTTGCATGTGAGCTTATATTTTCAACCTTGGAAACATTTGAGCGTAAAAAATTTCGCAGTAATTTTTCAATTTCCTATTCGAAAGCTTCTGTGAGGTAATGAATGCACGCGCGCACGCAAATTGCATCGTGCACGTACGAGCACAGTACCATGAGTACCATACTGAGTTATCTACTTTCTTGTGACATATTCTTTTGCAGAGTGCACGTGAGTGCATTCAAGGTCAAGAATACTGCCTGCTGCGGTCGTTATCTCTTCTATGTGCGCGTGCGTGCACATTTTGTCAAATTATGCCACGTGTCGGTATAGACAGAGTTTAAAGTGCAATAAATCAAATAAGATTTTACTTTAGGAATCTCCAGAATATTTTATAGATTTAAAAGTGTCGTCTGCTAATTAAATCAGGCCCCGTCCCTATAGTAAGATTCTTCCACGTGTAAAACCTAGGCGTGGTTGATAATATCTACTACTATATAAAATACATGGAGGACAAGTTTTAATTCAGGTTTGGTGTGAATTAAAAATGGTGCAACCATTCATTACGAGTGGTGAATAGAATTATAATAGAATGTTGAAGGGGCACTGAGGGAGGTCCAGGAAATTACAAACCGACTTACATAACTCATTGGTAATTTTAGATTTTTAAAGGGACGGATTCATGGATTCACAAATAAAGCCTCAGTCAAGAACTGTTCTTTGCTTCGATTGTCCAAATGTTTACACAGATGCGCTCTCTGAGAAACGAGATGTGTGCGATGATTGTGAACAGAAACAGGAATGGAAGAGCTCCAATCAATAACTGCTCTTCGCCTCGGTTGTCATGAGTTCCAAATATTGACAAAGTTGCATTCTAAAAAGTTTATTCAAATCGCTGATACCCGAGCTTCATCAGTTCATACTTAAAACAATTCTTGTGTATATCACTGGGAATGGAAGAATCTCAGTCAATAAATGCTACTGGTATCAAATCCCGGTCTTCTTTATCTGGTTCATGTTGGTTCCAGGTCATTGACAAGAATGCGATCTGTGACACTGAGATGTTGAAATAAATAAAACTTTTATCTTTGAGAAGAATTGTTGTTTAGTCCGGTATAGTGTTGTCTTGTACAACTGTTCCTTTGTGTTAATGAGTTAATCCGGGTCGACAAGTAAAAGCCCACATCATCCGTGAGACAGTTCCTGACGAGATTCCTGTAAATCAGTGCAGCTTTTCCAGAAACTATCAATTTAAAAATGTTCACCTTGTAACATCACTGTTAAATCTACATGAAGGATCCTGCAGAATGTAACATGAATCGGTTAAAGAGAAAATAATTTGAACCTGGACTTTAACACCCTTCCCCTACACATCCACACCTATATTGGCTTTCAAAGCTAACATGAACCATTCAACTAATACCGGCGTGTCGCTTTAAAGTTGCATAATAGAGTACAGTTATGTCTACCGGTGAATACAGATAGAATTATGTGGGGTAAAAAAAAACTCTTGAGTTTACCCACCGCTCTGCTTGAGTAGGTTTCTTTTATCAATTTTCATTCTGTATCTCACCAGTCAGTTCAGTTGCATATTTTATTGTTCAGCTAAAATTATACCGGAATGTGACATGCAGTTAGGGTGCATTTATACAGGCCTCAAACAAAATCATTAGTGAGTGCAATACAGATAGAATAATAATATTACCGTTGAATGGTTTTCAGTAACGAATCAACGAGTCAATGTGAGCTACAATTATTAAACCTGCTTCACCAAAACAATATAATTATAGTGAGTGCAATACAGGTAGAAAATCAGCTCGCATTTGTATGTATTTTTATTCTGTAAGTAACTGTCATTGACATTAAGAGGTTTTCAGTAAGAACCATTGAGTCAACGAGGGCTTCAATTATTAAACCTGCTGTACGTTAACCTTGGGTTATTTTATCAGATACGTCACAATCAACATTAGCGAATTTACAATTTTGGTTTTTTTTTGGTCTGTTAAGTCAAAGCTCTATCTGGAAGTAAACTTTACATAACCACCACCGATCTAATCTGTCCTAGCTATACTGTCGACAGCATTCGACTGAAAAATCTCAAACTATGAAAACCTATAACTTCTAATTTCCTCTTGAATGGAATTTTCTGATATTTTCTGGTTTCTAGCGTGACCTGATTCCACGACGTGTGTCGAACTTCGATAATTATCTTGCTTTCAAGGGAATTCCAATACTTCGGCACACTCCTGCCAATGTTCGTCTGTCATTTCCCGCCATTTCTTGTATTCATGTTTGATATTGATAATCGTTGATTTTTTATCAGTTGTTAAGGCTGCACGTGCCTGGCGTATGTCGCCTTGGTTCCTGCATAACGTCATGTCTCGAGGCTTGACGTCTGGTCGGTGGTCGACAGAATGGTGTTGAATGAAAACTGAAAAAATCGATGCCTTCAACTTGCATTATTGATTTGGCTGTCCATTAGGACGTTGACTTTCTACTTTAACCCTTCAAAATTCTCCTACATTCTAATAACGTGTTGCATTTTCCTTTTTCAAAACATTAAGTTTGCGAGGGCTTGAATAATCCTGTCTCATGAAGAAAAGGGAAAAGTAAAGAATGTCCATTCCGTAGGCTACACTAGAACAATCATGATTTTTAATCATTTGCTGGGTTATTTCTTCCTCGATTGAGGAGACAGAATATTATATCGGATGTAAACTCTGCAAGGGGCGGTGTGACTCCTTATAAAACGTGGGAATTTCTGTCATGGATTACATTGACTCATTTGGTGGACATTTTAAAACAGTCCTTAGTCTAAAATAAATCAAATGAAGCTAGGTTTTAGAAAAGAAATGGAAACTTCGGATTGGACCTCAACCTCGCCTAAACTCCCATCAAAGCCCCCGACCACCCCCACCCCATCCACAAACTAGCCTACCAACCATCTATTCCCGAAAACGGCTCCTATGTGAAATCGTTTTATCAGTTTATCAGTACATTTCTCTATAAATGGTGTTCATAACTATATTATTATCAATGATAATTGAAATATGAAAATTGAAACTTGTTTTTGAGTAAGCTGAAAAGTTATTTTTATGTAAACATATATTATTTCCAATTATTTTACCATGGACATTGTATGGGATAATCTGGGACCATTTATAACCATGGCGATTAGACCCGAATATCAGGTTTTACCAATTACTCGGACAAAATATCGAAATATATCTAAAAAAGAATATCGTTTTGAATGAAGCCTATAGAAATATGAAGGCCGTATGAATATTATTTTTAGAAAACCTTGCTGCTTGTTACATGGACAATAATTTGGTTGGTTATTTTATCCACGAACTTATTATTTCACCAATTACTGGACCGAAAATACAGAAGTCCCTTTTGAATGGCTCGCTATTTGGTACACGGACAGTAACGATTTTAGCCGATTTATTTTCTCACCTTATAATTTCATCAATTACGGGTAACAATCTCGCGGTGGCTTAGGGTTAACATGTTTCAAATATTAGTTAGCTACGTCGTAATATCAAGTCTCTGAAAGTTTTGCTACAGAATCCACAGAAGTAGTCGACAGGTTGCTTGAAATTTCAATTATTGCTAAAAGTACTATATTTAGATTTGTTAAATAGAGGGAAAATGTCAACTTTCTGATTTTCTATAGTATATGAGAGATGTGAGAAATTTGTCCGCGAACAGAGGAATCAGTCTACTCTGTTTTGAGTCTCACTGTCCAGGAATCTGACTATCTACCAGAACACAGGCATTATCTCATCCATCAGTCTACTTTGTTTTTGTAGCTACTAGAACACAGGGCCTTGGTTTATTATCCCATCCCTTGACAAGACGCTTTCCTGTTGCAATGCCAGTGATGCTTTTGTAGAACAATTTTTGTATAAGAGTTCAAGCTACGATATGATATTAAAGATTATGAAATTTGAGCCTAGAATACCACTCGTTAGATACATGGTGGGTAACAAGGCGATCCTTGATCCCTAGTCAATCGGTCATGGTAAAAAACACGGATTACCTTGTTCGGAGGGTGACTTTAGGGTCAAACATGATCGAGAACATAGGTCTACTCTCAGATCGTTAGGAAAAAATAACAAATTTGCTTTGATGTTTAAATCCCCATCTTAAATCTATCTGATAATTGAAGGGGTGGGGCAGAGCTGAAAAATGAACATCGAATTAGTCTCAGGTTCTAATTGACTACGGATTTGTTTCCCTGAGATCGAGGGTCAAGATTGAAGCTCTGTCTTTGAAACTGTCGTGCTTGTCTTTTTGAACCATTCTTGCAAAGTGTCTGTAGTTTTTTTATTTAACAAACTATTGTTTGCAACTACCTAGCATGTAACAATGTCAGTTTTCTGTGGTCAGAATGAGACTAGAACATACCAAACTATCGTATCCAACTTGCTAGCAGATAGCTTGGTACAATAACAGTTTTCTGTTGTTAGAATGAGACTAGAACATACCAAACTATCGTGTCCAACTAGCTAGCAGATTACTTGGTACAATAACAGTTTTCTGTGGTCAGAATAAGACTAGAGCATACCAAACTATCATGTCTAACTAGCTAGTAGATTGTTTGGTACAATGACAGTTTTCTGTAGTCAGAATAAGACTAGAGCATACCAAACTATCGTGTCTAACTAACCAGCAGAACGCCTGGTACAATGACAGTTTTCTGTGGTCAGAATAAGACTGGAGCATACCAAACTATCGTGTCTAACTAACCAGCAGAACGCCTGGTACAATGACAGTTTTCTGTGGTCAGAATAAGACTGGAGCATACCAAACTATCGTGTCTAACTAACCAGCAGAACGCCTGGTACAATGACAGTTTTCTGTGGTCAGAATAAGACTGGAGCATACCAAACTATCGTGTCTAACTAGCTAGTAGACTGATTGGTCAGAATGAGACTAGAGCATACTTACCGTGTCCAGAAGAACACAATTGCAGTTTTTCTTCAATAGGGTTAAAGGGAAGATCTAACCTAATGAAGCATAGTTTAAAGGGAAGGCGTGGGTTGAAGTTGTTATATGGAAACAAGCATCATCATACTAAGGTTCACGGGTCTTCACGAAATGAAGGCATTCTGTAGAGTCATTTCAACGGTTCGTGGACCTCAAAGTTGTAAGATGTATAAAGGGTTCGAAGAGAGGGCTGATGGTGAAAAGGCTAACGACGTTTAATTACGAGCTCACACCTTAAGTGGTTTAATTGAAAGGCTGGTAGAGAGTTGAAATCGGGTGAATACAGATTAGGTGATATGATGTATCGTCTCCTCCCTCGGGTTTATTCTCCAACTATCCCGCCCTGTCATTAGCTCACACATTGTAGATTCCCTGATTAGTCGAAAGCGAGGGGGTAGCGATCTTGTCAGCTCCTAATTGATTAGGTTGGGACGCTAATTTTGGAATGTACCCGAATTGTGCCCAGGCAACTCTTTGTCGTTTCTTAATTCCTTTCCGTATATGGACACAAATAATCCATGGAAAAATTCGTGCTGTAAGGTTTGCATGAGAACCTACATTGTTATCGTTGTAAAATCGCTGACGAGAGGTTTGATCAAGGACTAACTGGTATGGCCGTATGGGTTTCACTTACTTGTAGAATAATATTGTCTAGAACTCAAGTTGTTATCCTTGTAAAAAATATAGTATTATATCACAAGGTTCAATTCTGATTATTCCATTCGAATATTGTTTACTTAACTGGTTGAATTATTTTGCTGTGTTTTGGCTCTTGACAGATTCTTTTCCGGAGGGGCCTTCAGTCAAATCTCAGAAACTGCCCTGACCGTGCTGCGTGAGACATTATGTGTTATAAACTTATATTATCGAACATCAAGACACCATGCCCCTTTTCTTAAGACATTTAACAGACACCTTTTTGGTGTGACAACCCTGACAGTCGAGAATCCAAGGGACGTGCCGCCAATTATTGTGTCAAAACAGTTTTTTACCAAACGACAGCACGTCATGATGACGTGATACCGACACAATGACGTCACAGTTTGTGTTTAAGGAACGCCATTTTCTCAGCGATAAAAACTTTGTTAAAATAACACACCCCTGTAGTTTTATACACAATTCTTTTACAACACTGTTTTATGTTGTTAAGTAACTATTTAACAAGCCCTGTAGGCCCCATAACTACCCCTTTCATAGGCCTTACTACCCCTTTCATAGACCTAACTACCCCCCTTACAAACCCTAACATCCCTTTTATCCCTTTTTAAATATTAGTTTACAGGGATGTCGTCTGCCCGCCCTGGGGTTTACTAGCCCTGGGGCGAAATATCTGAGATTGCCCGAATTTCTATTTCTATTTCTAGTTATGATAGTTTTGCCCGAAAAACTCTCTTTCTGGGCTACGTGGGAACTAGTGAACTAGTCACTATTCAACAGAAGGCACTGGCCCAGGTGTTAATTGTTCTAACAGCTCTTGAAATAGAATACTAAAATAGATGTTGAGAATGTTACTAGGTTTTAGTACGTGAATAGCATTCCCTAGAATAAAGTGATTCTCTATTTTTGAATTAAAATCACTTATTACAGTCGTACCACGTTTATTGACAGTTTTCATGACGTCGGTTGATAATTTGTTTCTATAAAATAGCCACATTGTGCTAATCTGGCAACTTTTCTGTACGTTTCGAATTGTTTTATATATATATATATTTTCACCAAATTAACAAGTTCCTAAAATATCGGCGTTTATTTGAGCGTATTTAACACTTCATGTCAAATGTTGCGTGTCAAATTGACTGTTTTTTGACTTCATTAGGCGTCAAGTAGGTGTCGCTTCAAGTTTTATTGTGGGTCAATTTTCCCACTAGTTCAAGATAAAAACTTGTTAAGTTGTGTTGTCTTCTACCTGTCGAGTCTCAGTAGGCGACGTTTTTTATTTAATTTTCACTTTCTTTCAATTCAAGTCGAGATTTTTGCCCCTGGTCAAGAAAAGAGGTTGGGGGTCGACGGAAATCTTGTGAGTGTCACTCTATTAAGTCGCAGGTAGACATCAGTTTTACTAGTCAGATTTTTTTATCACCACTTCACAAAACAAAACAGTTTATGACATAAAGTGGAATTAAAAGTTTTAGTTTTATGATGATGTCGACTAGTTAACCCCGAGGATTGATTAAATCTTGATTTAAGGTGTTATTTCTGATTGTAAATTATCAATTTGTTTTTATTTTCAATGATCTGGTTGTAAACTCGTCAACAGATTAATATGACGTCATTCCCTGGGGACGGAATTTCGGAAAATTTGGTGAGAATTCGCATCACGAGGGCTTAGCTGATACATGTATGTATCTATCCATATCGTTTTTTACAAGTCAGTCTCCAAATTCTCCACAATAAAGATGATCGACTTGAAATGAATCCAACATCCAATATTGACCAATCTAAATAAAATTCTAAATGCTCATCGAATTGAAAAATGAATGAGTAAATTTTGACTGCAATTTTTCTCTGAGAAAATTTATAAATGTTGTAAACAATGACCACTATTTTTTCAATAAATGAAGGATTAAGTCATATACTGAAATTTTGTTAATCGGGTATCTGATGTTTGCAAATCTATCCGAATAACCGCCATATCAGCTTAAATCTATTTTCCATTTATAATACTGACATTTTGCTGTATGGTTGTTCGTGAAAAATCTGCAAGTTGTGGGGAAATGGTTGTATTATGGGTGTAATAATTGGGAGAACAGTAGCAAGTTAGGCTTCTAGTTTAATGTTTGTCATTAGCCGAGTTATACAATATTTTAATACCGTGTTATTATTTGACGTCACGCCCTAGTTTTAAATTCAATTGATACAGACGACATGATGACGTAGTAGTGGACGATATCCGCCTTGACGACCAGAACGTGCTGGAGTTCGTCTCGTGAGATTAAGAATGTTTCTAATTAATCTAATGAAAGTGTTTGATTTAATTACAGAGCACGGGACCGACTGTTTTCGTTTGAACATTATATAATAATTAGACAATACTACGGGTCAAGGGTCACCTGTATTATTAAACACTCATATTTTTCTTTCATCTTCATAAAGTGGGAAATTACGACTTCGTTACTGTGTTCGCAGTGACAGATGTACGATATGCGGTGTGCGGGAGATCGACGACTAATTTGAGGTTCGGAGATGTTGTAATATTCCTTATGTGTGTTTTAAACCCTTTCCACTCAAATCTGACAGTAAAACAGATATCAATCAGACAATCCTCCTGTTCTGACACTGTCATCACGTGGCCAATGATAGACATTTTATCAGTGTCTATTCTTGAAATATTCTTTTTCCAGTCAAATTGTAGAAAAATCATCATCGTGTATTTCCTGTAATAAACAGGTTCTCTGGTGTTTCTCTTCTTCATATAAGATACAAAGTGCTCTCTCTTCACATCGTTTCACATCGTTTCTGGGCTTTAGTATCCTCAATCACCCTCAACGATTGTGCGCTTTTTCACCATATCAGATTAACCATCATGCATTTCTCAATCGAGGCCGGGTAACTTTAAAAATGAAGAATACAAAACTGTCTATCCGAGTAAAATGAAGAATGTTAAACTGACTATCCGAGTAAAATGAAGAATGTTAAACTGACTATCCGAGTAAAATGAAGAATGTTAAACTGACTATCCGAGTAAAATGAAGAATGTTAAACTGACTATCCGAGTAAAATGAAGAATGTTAAACTGACTATCCGAGTAAAATGAAGAATGTTAAACTGACTATCCGAGTAAAATGAAGAATGTTAAACTGTCTATCCGAGTAAAATGAAGAATGTAAAAATGTCTATCCGAGTAAAATGAAGTAGACCGAATCTTCATTCCAAGTTTTTTATAAATATATTATAAATAACAATAAAACTGGTTGGCTGATATTTCAAAAGAGTGAAAGTATGAACATGTTGGTACAAGGTGAAAATCTTGGTCTCTTTCAGTACTGCTATATCGGTATTTTGGAAATAAAGTGATTAACCTAATGTGGAAAGGCAACGCCATTCAGATTCCAATGAGGGAAATTTTGTCAGCATTAGCGTGTACTCGATTTCCAAATGTCGAGGGATCTTTGATTTGCACAGCCTGTAGAACACTTGGACTCTATACATCATTGTGCAATTGAATTGTTATGGGTTTTTTTTTACGTCTATTTGAAATGATTAGGCTATTGAAAACGGGCAGTGCCATGTAGTGTCGTAAGAGGGAAATGTTGCCAACATAGCAGCATAAGCCTATTATTTCTAGATATTTTCCAACTGTCGAGAATCTCATTCTGCAGAACACTAATTGGCATCTTCACCTTTTTTCGACACTGGAGTTAAGAGGTGTTTACGTCCATTTTTGATGGACCATTAACTTTAATGTAAGAGATGCCTTCTAGATGAGGGCTTAAAATTCTGTCCTGCACTTCATTTTGGGCTAACGAAGAACTACTTGTCTTGTCCTAACAATTGTATTTATGTTATAACTATTACATGTATACTTAGACATTAGTTTCGGAATTACAATAGCCTAATGTGTTAGTGTAAAAACAGTAGCCGTCAGTAGGATGTCCGACAGCCCATTCCTAATCCACTCGCTAACAATCTTCAAGATTATTTTCCCATGGTGAGAGTTTGACCAGTGGGCAGATGGTCAGTAATTACCCAGCGTATCGGAATGTTAACAGGCGCCAAATCGAATCAATTGATTACGGTCACCTTTCATTCATTGATAATCATTGTCACTGGACGGTCGAGACGGTTTGATTAGCATTCTGATTGGTTGATTGAATAAACGAGGCGGAGCAGTGATTGGGTTGTTCTATTTGTTGATTGGTTGATGTTAACTGTGACAGATTGTAATGGCCCCGCCCACTGTGTTACACCTGTCGATGTATAATTGTTTACTGTATAACGATGAGAATTCAAGGTATTCAGTCAGTATACCGAGTTACTGTGCAGTGTTCACATCGTCTTAGTGAATTATAAATAGTTGTGTAGTGATTTTAAAGGATATTATTGATACATTAGCTTGTCCCAAAATGCGTAAGTACTGAAATATATATTCATAGTCGATTTGATGCTTCGGTTTCTTTATCAATATCATTTGCAAGAAAGAGAGGACTGTGGTTCTGAATAGAAGTACAAACTGTCTATGACACTTCTTAACACTACTTGCATCGGTCTGTTCATTTGATGATTATGGTGGGTGTCTTTTGTGGGGCAAGCATGACTATTCTTCCACACTGGATCTTTCTGAGATGATGGCAAGATGAGTCCACATATTATAGTCAATAACATCACATATTTTAACATTGGTTCGAATTGCCATCGGGACGAGTTGTCCTTGGTTCAAATTGCCTTTGGTTCGAATTGTCCTTAGTTCAAATTGCCTTCGGTTCGAGTTGTTATTTGTGAATTATAAATAGTTGTGTAGTGATTTTAAAGGATATTATTGATACATTAGCTTGTCCCAAAATGCGTAAGTACTGAAATATATATTCATAGTCGATTTGATGCTTCGGTTTCTTTATCAATATCATTTGCAAGAAAGAGAGGACTGTGGTTCTGAATAGAAGTACAAACTGTCTATGACACTTCTTAACACTACTTGCATCGGTCTGTTCATTTGATGATTATGGTGGGTGTCTTTTGTGGGGCAAGCATGACTATTCTTCCACACTGGATCTTTCTGAGATGATGGCAAGATGAGTCCACATATTATAGTCAATAACATCACATATTTTAACATTGGTTCGAATTGCCATCGGGACGAGTTGTCCTTGGTTCAAATTGCCTTTGGTTCGAATTGTCCTTAGTTCAAATTGCCTTCGGTTCGAGTTGTTATTTGCTCAGATTGCCTTTGGTCCAATTTGCCTTTGGTTCGAGTTGTCATTAGAACAAGTTATATTTGGTCCAAATTGTCTTATACCTGAGTTGTCATTAGAACAAGTTATATTTGGTCCAAACTGTCTTATACCTGAGTTGTCATTAGAACAAGTTATATTTGGTCCAAATTGTCTTATACCTGAGTTGTCATTAGAACAAGTTATATTTGGTCCAAACTGTCTTATACCTGAGTTGTCATTAGAACAAGTTATATTTGGTCCAAATTGTCTTATACCTGAGTTGTCATTAGAACAAGTTATATTTGGTCCAAATTGTCTTATACCTGAGTTGTCATTAGAACAAGTTATATTTGGTCCAAATTGTCTTATACCTGAGTTGTCATTAGAACAAGTTATATTTGGTCCAAATTGTCTTATACCTGAGTTGTCATTAGAACAAGTTATATTTGGTCCAAATTGTCTTATACCTGAGTTGTCATTAGAACAAGTTATATTTGGTCCAAATTGTCTTATACCTGAGTTGTCATTAGAACAAGTTATATTTGGTCCAAACTGTCTTATACCTGAGTTGTCATTAGAACAAGTTATATTTGGTCCAAATTGTCTTATACCTGAGTTGTCATTAGAACAAGTTATATTTGGTCCAAATTGTCTTATACCTGAGTTGTCATTAGAACAAGTTATGTTTGGTCCAAATTGTCTTATACCTGAGTTGTCATTAGAACAAGTTATATTTGGTCCAAATTGTCTTATACCTGAGTTGTCATTAGAACAAGTTATATTTGGTCCAAATTGTCTTATACCTGAGTTGTCATTAGAACAAGTTATATTTGGTCCAAATTGTCTTATGCCTGAGTTGTCATTAGAACAAGTTATATTTGGTCCAAATTGTCTTATACCTGAGTTGTCATTAGAACAAGTTATATTTGGTCCAAATTGTCTTATACCTGAGTTGTCATTAGAACAAGTTATATTTGGTCCAAACTGTCTTATACCTGAGTTGTCATTAGAACAAGTTATATTTGGTCCAAATTGTCTTATACCTGAGTTGTCATTAGAACAAGTTATATTTGGTCCAAATTGTCTTATACCTGAGTTGTCATTAGAACAAGTTATGTTTGGTCCAAATTGTCTTATACCTGAGTTGTCATTAGAACAAGTTATATTTGGTCCAAATTGTCTTATACCTGAGTTGTCATTAGAACAAGTTATATTTGGTCCAAATTGTCTTATACCTGAGTTGTCATTATTCCCGATTGTCCTTGATGGCAAGATATATACCTCATTTCCAAGTAATTAAGTTTCCTGTCAGATTTCTGGAAGAGTCAGTACTATGAGCTGTATTTGCTAACGTAGAATGTAATCAAATCGCTACATTTACAAACTTCCGTGATCAAGGATAAAGGTATAATTCGTATTAGCTTTGCATTGTTAAAATGGGTGAAGTGATCATGAGCTTAACGTCATTCTTTGGTATTTTATTAAAATAACATTGAGATTCCAAATTACCTCACCTATTTGCGACTGGATCGATTGGAATAATAAACTTATATGACGCATCGATTCTAACTCATAAACACCAATATCCTATATTTAACCAAGTGATAATTTTCACAGTTTGTTCAAATCCGCCAATATCAGCAAAACTGTTAACATTTATTATGGAAGGGATTTGATGTCAAGGCCCTTTGAATTTACATACAAAAATATTTTGTGGGAAGTGAATTTGGATGTTTTTACAAGAATATAAGTTTCCTGAACTCTGATAAACAGTATCATACTTTGGTCACGAAATGTAATGTCCTTGATGGATGTATGCAAATTAACAATTTCAATAAAGCTTATCTAATCAATAAAAATGACAAGCTATTCTAAACAGTACCATATTTGGAAGCAATCCTTTTTGTTTAAATGTTTTTAAAAGTTGAGAAATGAACAGATTAAAGAAAGCCGATAAACGTTTCTGTACAGTACCGTACTTGGGTGCGATATACATATATTTCACCTAGGTTTAAGGTCATTTGTTTATGCGAATAACAGTAAAGGCGGTAAACGTTAGCCTTGTCTCAAACCCCATTCAGATTTAAAACATGCATTCCTTTCATTCTAACTAGGTGATACATCAGTGTAGACAGGGCGCATGCATTTACCAACATGTGAAGTACGTACATAAATCACTCTTAGATATCTTTGATGTTGTACCTATTATATATGAGCGGGGAAAGAAAATCGGACATCCAAAACAATCGGGTGATAACAGCGGGTGACCACGGGGACAAATTGTAACACAATAGTTTCTACTGGACAGATCTTATTGTGAAAAACGACATGTGTTTTATTGTTTACAAACTTTACCGGTTTATCTGCCCATTGAGGAAATTTCACACGGCCCAATTCTCGATGTTTGTGTTGTTTATGATCCATGTTTTCAATTTATAAAACCACAACTGTTTAGGATTTTGTTTGTTTGTGGTATTGGTGATCCATTTAATTTTTTGAGAATTCGGCTTTGCACAAACTTATCATTTAACCATTTCTTTCTGTCATTATTCTGTTCTTGGTTCTTTATGATGTTGGTGTTGGTGTTAGGGTGTATTGAGACGAGTATTAGAGTACACGAGTACCGACAGTCACATATTATATGTGTGCAGGGTAAACAGATTTAATTCCAATTGATAAACCATCTTGGCCCGTTATATTGCTGCACATAAACGAAATGAAGTTTGGTACTTGACAAAAATATTGTCTTCTGACTCAAGAACGAGAAGAAGAGACTGTGACCAACTCTCAAATCTGACCATAGACATAAATAAGACATAAAATATATTGGCCATGGTCGTAAAAGTTTCTACAATAGACGATGAAAGTTTGAATTGAAAGGAATCTAAAACATCATTTAGTAGTAAACAAGGATAAACAAGACCACGTTTTGATACTAGATTGTTTACACGGTTTCTAGGTTGTAATCTGGATATACTTGTCAACGTCATATCATACCTGATTTATTTCTCATCTCTGATTGGCTATTTAAAGCAACATGGCGATCCTGATACACTTTTGAGTTTGGAATAACAAAACGCTTAGTAGTTTTTACTAGTCAACTTGACATCAGAAATGAAATGAAATGAATGGAGTTTTACGTCTTACTTTTCTGCACCATAACTTGACATCAGAGAGACCACATCAGAGAGAATATCCCCATTGCTGATAATGTTTATGTGGTATTAAGGTTGGTGGACTTTGCATTCCTCCTTTCAGAGAATCCACTTGGCACTTTGTTTGTCAACTTTGCACTCCTTTCAGAGAGTGCACATAGCTAATAATGTTTATTTGGTATTTGGGGCATGATTATTTTTAGTGTACTATATATGTAAAAAGGTCAGAAAAAAGGGAAATGCTGAATAAGCTTATTCTCGCCTCTAAAAAGTGGAAATGGATATTTTCATTCAATGAAATATAATTATAGTACTTCATCGTCTGTACATGGTTGGGATGATATGTCGTCTGCCTCTTGAAAGAGGAGGAGTTACTGCCCTTTGTCAGGAGATGATGATTAAAAATCGCAGTGAAAATCGACATGGTTAGGGCCCCCTCTTTTGGCTCTGCCACTACAGTTAGGACCAAACGAACGTTCTTTATCTTGTGCTGACCGGCGAATCATACATACCAACAGATAGAAAAAGAGAAATGTACCAATATCTTAGTTTCGACTATTTATATTATTATATATTAGAAGGATTATTGAATAAAAGCCTCTGTTTATAGTATAGTAAACTTTACAAGTAGTCTGTTATGGATGACACTTGGGGAAATTAATACTGAAATTCTATTTCTAAAGTGTCTATACACTGTAGAGGGAATCTTAAGGCTTAAGAAGTGAGTTTTTATACAATAACCTATATTAAGATTGGTCTGATACTGACTATTCTAGTAGTAATAATATCTCACAGTCCCCTTTCCATAGGGAGGGCGGGAGGGGTTAGGGAGGGGATTGAATGGGCTCAAAACTGACACTTAAAAACAGATTAATTGAATATGTTTGACCAATTTGTGGAAATATCAGCTATAAATACAGTAATCTATCAGTTCTAATCGACCATCTTAAATCAAATTCTCAAGACACGGGCGTTATTTATTGCTGAGATTTTAGGTCAGTTTTAGTACGGTGAAAACTCTTCTGAGAAACACTGCAGAGAGATTTAATCTTTGCTATTTGTGTTGGCTCACCTTATATGGAATGGAATTTTAGTTTGTAACTTTGCTGTTAAGAAATGTAACGAATGCACAGGCATAGGAATGTAGGGCTAGATTTGACAAGTGTGTTTTCGTGAGCAAAGTGAAATGGCCAGTTTGAATGCTCGTTTTAGGCCTCTACTGTTAAGAGATATCGATAGTGTTGAAAGTTTTGACCGAGAATGGACAATATTTCACAGAAGGTGATGAGAACCCATCTTGAAGATTATCTCGATAAGTAAACGACGTGATCCGGATGAGTAGTATATAATTTAAAGTGATAGATATCCAGAGATTAACGAGATACTTGTAAAATTGGGTCGATCCAAACCCTTTGACCTGGTTCACCTCAATTAACATAAGGGACAAGTCATGGTTGGGGTCAGTATATACTCTCTTATAGAAGCACTGGCCTAGGGACTCTGGATTTCAGCATTGAAATACATCTATTTGATAAGAAATTACCTCCTTCTGGAGAGATTTACAAGATAAACAAATAATTCAGAAATGTTAATGAAAGGGGATCTAATCTACCATGGACAAGAACATTACTTAGATTGTTAAATAGTCTAGTCCTAACCGCTCAGACCAATTTATTCCACGATTTCCGATTTCCTTGTTCGTCCTGTTTGTATAGGCTTACTTCGTCAAATTAAGTGTCATTCTAAATCATCTTGGCCCCTTTTACAAAAAGTCGTATGACCAGTTTTGTTGTAAGTATGGCAGTATTCAATTCAATTCTTAAAACACAAATTTTATCTCAAGATTCGTTTTGTGAACGGTGCCCTGATAGCTTATTGATGTGATTTTGTTGTTGCAATGCGTACGTCCATGCTACTTTATTAGCCGCATGGTTTTCACCGTTGTTTTTTGGTTGTTTTTCATACAATCGTATCCCACTACCCTCAACTCTCCTTTAAGTCTCAGACAATATCTACTAGTGGGTCAACCGACTCGCTCTAGTAACATTCTATACTGTCTATGGGAGACGGCCCCTATATTTTTTTATTTTTTCACATTTTCAATAGAATCGTCTGCTTAAACCTTAATAAATTGTTAAAATTTGGTCTGATAATGTTGGTAAAGAGTTTTCTAGTACAGTTAGATTATTATTTAGATGTATTTTGTTAAGGGTATCAGACTAAACCAGCTTTTTGTGTTATATGAGTGAATAAAGTATTTATTGTGAATGAGTTGAACTGTTCACTTCAACTGACAATAAAGTTACGTTCAGTACTATTCGGAATGAATCTTGATGCGATGGCTTCATCTCAGAATTGTTTTTGTAGCCAAATTTCTCACATTTACAAAGCAAGTTGTTGCTCGTCTTTACTAGCCCTTTAAGAAGCAATAGAACTGCACTCATTTCATTTCGAGAAAAATGAAATGTTTTTGGAAGAATTTGTATAGCAATTTGAATTTTGTCCTTAATATTTTTCCTTTTCTCCTTTCAGTTGAGCAGCCATTGAATATATTCCTCCACGAGCAGATGGAACCGCACCTTCAACGGTCGGTAACCGAATCGGAAATGACGTCAGCAGCTATGGAGGGATTTGAAGCGTGTACTGAGGAAGCTATCCGATATTTGATCGAGGATGAGAAACTGCCAGCAGACGATCCTATGGTAGTAGGATTGAGAGAATATTTGTTCGAGAAACAGAAAGCTCTGGCTTACTCTAATTTATTCGATCATCAAGTCCCAAACTTTTCTCTACCTACGTCACTTCCGGTCAATTACAACTTATTTGAACAATGTGAGGAATATTCACTGCGGTCTGACAATCTTTCTGACCAATCAACAGACTCTATTGAAATCTCAAATATATCGTCCGAGTCAGACATGATGTCAGAACAGGAAGTGGCGCCAGAAACTGAAATGGCGGAATCTGTGGACTTCTGTGACGTTAATAATTTGTGTTTACCAGAAGACAAAATCTCGGCTATTCGTGCTTTAACCGCAGAACTTTTATCTCTTATGGAACAGGAGGACGATTTTTCAGATTTCGATGACGACGAGGAGTTTTCAAGTTACGTTATGGACAATGAGGAGGAACTAGACCACTAAAATTTCCTCTGTTTATTTATTTCTGGTGCAATATGTGCTACAAACAACTCCCCTTGACCTCTGTTTTTGGCAATATTTGGTGCATTTATTAACTATTGTCGTGTTGGCTTTGTGTTTGTTCGAGTGATATTAGTCACTTTAGTTTTAAAGCCATTATAGGATGTAATCCTACCCGAATATGAACTTTGTCGATTATTTTAATGGCAGTCAAGGGATGTGGTTCCCTTATAGTACCTGTGTAAGAAAAGTGTGTTGATGGTTATTTTTCGCTGGATGTCGCTTGTATACCTTTTTTGAAAACATTGTATACTCTCGTTGCTTGATGCAAGTGGTATGAAGTTACCATCAAATCATTAGATTATAGGTTTCATCCATCAAAATTACCATTAAAATGGTCTTCACATTGTAAAGCTATTATGAACGTATACCTTGACTGCAATAGTCACCTTCTTGTAACACGGACTGCAGTGAATACAGCCAATCAGAGCCCTCGTTAGAAAAACTGTAAACATTATGGCTTATTGCCTGTCGAGAGCTCTAATTGACTGCATTGACATACAACCCAATCAAATTTCTGCATTTACAAACGTCTTTGTTATAATAAAGATGGCTTTTGCTGTCAAGGTATAAGATGGTGTTCGTGAAGATGGGTTCATTACTACTAGCTAGATCTCAAAACTGTTCGTCAAGATTGAAAACTTACAGTTAAAGAGGTATATTCGTCCACCCATACATCAGTTATATTAAATTACAGATAGAACTCGGCGAGTAAGCTTATATCACTGCTTTGGCAGAATTTCCTTCATCGCGCACCGCATGGCGTTGATCGTCTTTAAGCTGATGCAATCTTGTCCATACGTAGAGTCATCAACATCGAGGCTTTACACTTGAGACTCGTGAGTAATTGGTCTCATGGACAGTCTTTTCCACCAGCAGAGTCATCGTCCAACAATCTTTACCATGTCAAGCTATTATAAAATGCGTCTTATACCTTGACTGCAACAGTCAACTTTCTTGTATCATGTAAGCTTGTAAATGAAGCAATTTGATTGGATTATACACTAGCGAATACAGCAAACCAGAGGCATCGACAGAAAAGATGTAATAACTGAGCCAAAATATTTACAGTCTTTCTGTGGAGAGCTATGATTGGCTGTATTCGTTGGCGTACAATCAAATCAAATCGCTACATTCTGTGAAATGAGAAAGGTAGTCATTGTCGTCTAAGTATGATATCAAGTTTGTATTATTAGCCACCATATCCTAAACTTTTAAGAATTTTTAGGATTTGATTCTAATATAAGACGTTTGTTTATTTATTTTTTATACCTTGTTGATTTTGTTTGTTGCTATGGTTATTATTTATCTGTTTGTAAATAGAATGAGTCCTTTTGTCGTATAGCCCATCACCAACCCCACCCCCCATTCCCATTCATTTTTCAAACAATTTCCAATCCACCCCCTTGTTCTAATAGTATGAAACCGTTTCAATCCAATCCCTATAATTGAACCCCTCTTGTTACTTGTTTGAAATTTGAGTTTTGTAGGCCAATGTCGTAATCTTGCATAATTTCCCTCATTCCACACTGTATGGCATTGATAGTCATGATAAGTATTTAGCAGAAAGTAGGACAAAATACTCAATTTCGTTTTATTTCATTTGGGATCTAAAATTCTAATGGCAGAGTGTCATTTCATTTCATTGATCCAGAAAGATACAAAACTCTATTTCATTTCATTGGTCTATTTGATGGACTAAAGATGTAAAACTCCATTTCATTTCAGGCCCCGTGTGCTACAGCTGTGCACGTTAAAGATCCCTCGAAAAAGAGCAGGCTAATGCCGCTGTCCTGACAAAATTTCCCTCATTGCACCCTGCATGGCGTTGCCCGCCTTCATTAGCCCACATTGTGCAGAAAAGTAGGACGTAAAATTCAATTCATTTCATTTCCATTGTATTTCAATAACTATACGTGTAATACGTTCGATTATTTTGAGACAAAACTGGTGCTCAATTGCTTTTCATCAATCAATTTGTAGTCTAACGGTAAAAGCATTGGACCGAATTCTTACATAAGCAAAGGCATCCAGAGCTAATACATTATTACTCAAAGAAACCTCTCTATCTTCTAAGTATTTCAAATAAATATTAATGATTTGATCATTTAACCATTTCCTTGGTGATAATGTTTCAATATCAAACTGAGAAACAGAATAACCAAATTTCCTACTGGAACAGTTTATATTGTTACCATGACAACATTCATATCACCATGGCAACTGTATCTGATCTATCATATTGTATATTCAAACAATCTCATGGTTCATTATTTATTTTCTAAAAGTTTCAATAAAATTATTTTCATTACAAAATGTCGTTTTGCCCACCTCCCCCTTTGTTCAAGCTGTAATCGTTACCTGTGGATTTTGGATAGATTCCTACCTATGCATACAAGCTCTATAGAGACGTAACAATTATATCATATTATGGGTCTATTCAGATTGGCAGCCCAATATTGTTACGTCATAACTAGGAAACTTGGGCTGCTCAAAATAAGCATGAGTTTTCAAGCGGGAAATACGACTTCCCACATATATAGTTAAAGTGATTTCACATTTACTCATGTCCAACAACGGACCTTCATTGACTATATTGTGTATAGAAGCCAATTGCCCACACTTCAGTATTATACCGGAAGTGATGATCAGAATTGCCTCATCTTTTATAAATGTATATATCAGATATCGACATTGACTCTCAGGGACTATGAGTTACCTCAGTGACCCACATGTCCAACAGCGGGCCTGTGAAACATGCGACTTTATCGCGTAAATCGGTTTGAAAGTCTGTTTCTGGACATTGGGTCATTGGGCTGGCTCATAGTCCACGAGAGATATTCTCTATGTTTGTGGGTCACAGTCGTAATAAATGAAAGTTTCGATCATCAAATCTCATGTGGACGTATTACTGAAGTGCGATAAGTATGGGCTTGTTACTAGTAACGTAACACAGTATCTATGGAATTTTGTAGAAACGGTACGAAACGTGCAAATTGTGCGAAACGAATATTCCATTCGTAAGAAGTATCAAAAGAATTAATATATTTTCACACAACGAAATATCTCAGAAATGGTCTTGTGCATGTTTGTTTTGTTATGAATTTTACTCTTTCAGTCAACTTTTTTCGACATCGGAACATTTTCTATATTTTTACAGACAAACAAATCGATTTAAAGCAGAAAAAATTATCTGATTATGATGAAATTTTGTGAGAATACTCAGAATAGACTCTAGAACATCACCAGGTGGTATTTTAGTGGATAAAAAATTAAAATTCTAAAGAGCTACACAAGTGAAGTAGCGCCACGAATACAGCATTAAACCTTAACATAAAACTCGTGAACATAGATTACATCAGTATGTGCAGACTCTTTTGTGGGTTTGTTTTTCTAATATTCTCATAGGTAGCTATTTAAATAAAATGACCCACTGTCCCATCGATTTAATGATAAGGAGCCAAAAAATCGAAGGCTCTGAGTTGTTTTTTGTCGATTGGCAAAATGCTTAAGGTGTCTTTGCTGTGGTTAAAATATAAACATAATTACACATTATCACGGACTTTTAGGGTTGATATTATTACACATTATCACGGACATTTAGGGTTGATATTATTACACATTATCACGGATATTTCGGGTTGATATTTGTGGGAGGGATGTTACATTCAAAGATTTTTAAGACTATACTATTGATTTGTTTTCTGTCATTCTTCTCGTAGTATAAAATCTGCGATCCTTAAAATAAACAAAACTTATTAGTTATTATAGCGCGATTCTTTATTAGCGGTTGAGGTGGTACGGCGGTACCATTTGGCTTTGTTAAATAACGAAGGGTTTATCTTGTATAGCATTGGTGATTACAAAAAAAATATTCACGATTAAAACAAAGAATCGATGATAAATATTATGCTGTCTCTGCGTTTTCTAACGCTTACAACCCTACTACATTGGTTGCCATTTTCGATCAAACTTGAAAGTAGTTTCGCTCTAAGTTTTAAACAATATTTGAACCAACATTTAGAAGCGAGGAGCACATATATAACACAAGACAAGAATTATAGAATAAAACACATGGGTACATAACGTTTCAACACAAGTTACACGTATCGTCATCAGATGAAATGGTGAAAGAATAAAACCAAGCTTTTCTACGACCTCACGCAATCTTAGCACTCAAGAATACTTGATTTATTCATTAGAAACATCAGTTTATCAAACAATAAGCATGATTTGACCAAGAAAAATAAGCAAAGGCTGTCCCGATATCCAGGTAATTCATCAGAACATTGCCACGTATTAAGACGTAGGGATTGTCTTTTGATATAAAAATAATTAAATACTAGAGCCACTCGTGGCACAGAGTGGGACTTTGCAAATGTAGCAAAATGCAAAAGACCCCGAAAAAATCAACCTTCCACGATAATTAGATCAAGAACAGTGTAAAGTTGATAAATTTTCATTTTTAAGGATGAGGTAATTGTGTGCAAAGTCTCTTTTTGAACAAACGCATCCTATGCGAGTTATGCCCCAGCCCCAAAATGTAAACAATTAGTAATTCAACCCGGATGTGCCAAGCCCACATAAGTTTTTTTGTCATAGGTGAATTCATATTCAAAGTGTCTAGTTGTATTCCAAATATCAAGGTTCTACATCAAATAGATCATAAGATATACATATACCAAGCTCAAAAAGATGCAAATATTGTAAAAAAAACCTCAAATTTGAAAAAATCACGAATTTCAATTTTGCTTTAAAAGAACGATTGTTATATATCTATGTAAAGTGCATGAGAAGCACATTAGGAAACCGAAAAAATTAACCCTCTAGGTTAAGTAGGTCACGTGCTAGAGCAGTCCAAAGTTGCGAATTTGGCTTTTTACGGATAGCTATAAAACCGGAAGTACATGTCGGAGATCAAAGGTCAAAGTATCAAATGATAGCCAAGGTCAATGACCTTTGATCCTATGAAGGTCAAGGTCATCAAAGGCCAAGGTCACATGGTGTGATCGTTTAAAGCTTTAAAAAATTTCAACCGGAAGTTGCAAAAAAGCAAAAGCGAAATTCAAAATTCGGCTCCCAATGTTTTTTGCAGAATACATTCACATCAAATTTGAGCATATCAACTTTTACCCTGAGGCCCCATTTTGAGTTTTACAAAAGTGTGTTTTTTCAATATGGCGGCCAAAGTATCACTTCCGGTCTGGATTTTATTTTCTTCGTTTTTTTGTATTAGAATTTACTTACGATCAGCATAAATTTCGTTGACCTATTTCAATTACACCGGAAGTTATTCGACCGGAAGTGGATTGTACTTCAATTGATTTCCCGTTTAAAACCGGAAGTAAAATTAAATATTTGACAACTACATATTATTTGCTTTGGTGATGTCCCTTTGCATATTAAATTTCAGATCAATCGATGCAAAAGCAAAAAAGTTGCAAAAAAATTGAAAAATTTGATCGAAAAAAGTGAGCGACGAATTTTCGAATTTCGTAATTTTTCAAGTGCTATCATCAGAAATTACAGGTATATTTTAAAAATGAAAATCCGAAGAAAATTGATGCAAAAATACGCCTTCTAGAGCCGATTTTCGACTTTTTGCACATGTTGAACTGTGGCACTTCCGGTTTTGCAAAAATGTTCCAATTTATATTTATGCACATCGTCGCCTATATAGAAGGTCTATGAAATTTGAAACGTACCTGCAACTAGTGCAGTCTAAGCTCAGGAAGGTGTGGACGAAACGAAAAAAAAAAAAAAAAAAAAAAAAAAAAAAAAAAAAAAAAAAAAAAAGAATTGACATTTCGATAACAAACTGGGACTTTGCTGAAAGCAAAGTCCCACAATAATAGTTCAACAAATTGGGTTTTTTCATGATGAAAATACAGGAACGTTTTATAACACAGTCCAATTTAAATCTTCTCACACAATGAAATCAATGAATATTATTGATAAAGACAAAGTTACAAGTTCACGGTCACTGAGAACTGGACAACAGAAAACCAAGAACCGGTTAGAAAAAACAGTTCCAAACGGCTGTCAAACCAACAGAAACGAACTAAATATTAATAAAATCTTTTATAGCATCCACGTGCTTTATTTTTAAACAGGAAGTTTTCATAATCTAGGAACACTAGTCTTTTCCATCCAGACGTAAATGTCAATACAATAGACAATATAAAAATGCAAGATTATCCAGGCCAATTGGATTTACATTAGATTAAATTATTAATGAAATTGGAATCGGACCACAAATATTTTCTTACATTGAAATAAACTTAAAATGGTAGCCTCAAAGGCAGCTTTTACCCTGTGTCAGCGCCTTTTATTGAACAGTAACTTGTTACTTTAAATCACCCTAATTTCTATCATATATATAAAAGACAATGATAGAAATAGGAAAATCAACCCCCGAAATTAACATTAAAAGTTTTTAAATAATTATACAGTAAAGATATTCTTATTTTGGGGGCTTTAAGAATAGCAGTTTTCGTAGCGTGAATAAAGGCCCAGGTGATTGTTTACATTTAGAGTCATCGATGGTTATATTGAATTCACCAACTGCACTGTTCACCATAGTTAAAATATGAAGTATATCCAATCTGAAATAAAACAAAAATATAAACCAATCTAACAAGTTTACTACGATATTTCATGACATTTAATGGCAGTTTAAAGCAGACACAAGTGCGTGCCACGTAATTTTTGTGGAAGTTTAAAATTCTGGCCAGTTTAAATCTAATTATCAATCATTCTACCCAGATACGAAATAGACTGCTCTTACTTTTCTTACTAACATGCTTGTTTCTTGACAATCATTGTACATTTTCGGAATTGTTTGGTTGTTCTACTAGCAGAATCTTGGAGCAACTGGATTATCAACGACTACATGAAGCAATGGAATCTTGCAGAATCACAATATATCGACTGAACAATCAGTCTTGCAGTTCAAGATTGTAGTTGCTAGTTGTCTGTCAATTGCTTGATATGATTGTTTGGTTTATGTTAACAGTTACGGATCCAATTGCATACTTTGAAGTACCAAGTATAAGTCACATTAAAGGGACAGGTATATACAATATATGTCAATAGTCTTCAGAAGAAGGCTACTAGAAATGTACGAAAATTGCATAATTCGCAACTGTCCCTTTAAAAGAGATAAAAAGACAAGAGAAACCACTTACCGTTCAGCATATTCCTCTAAAGCTTTACACAATGTTTGTATGAAAAATGATCCAGTCATTTCATAACGATATGACACAAATCCTGGAACTGTTGCCCTTGCCATCAAGAAGTCAGCTTCATTGGGAATAACTTCCATAACAGGGGCATCATTTCCACCAGATATAGAATCTCTTTGAACCGTTCGACCTAAGGAAAATGATAACTTTATTGTCAAATAGGTGTCATTGATACAACCCTATTAAAAGCACGACAATATAGGTACTCTAGCACACCGTAGGTGTGAACAGTCAGCGTTTTCTTGGGTTGATTTGGGTCTTGAATATGATTATATAAATAGTCTCCAGAAGTACTAGTACTTTATGAAATATATATACCGGTAATCCA
This sequence comes from Lottia gigantea, assembly GCF_000327385.1. NCBI lineage: Eukaryota > Metazoa > Mollusca > Gastropoda > Lottiidae > Lottia > Lottia gigantea. Next base: position 1,244,163 of record NW_008709220.1, read on the forward strand.
TAAAAATATAACTAATTATAAATTTCACATTATATATCTTTATATTATGGAATAGTCTCAAGAGAAGACGAGTCGTCATATTATCTTTCAAACATGGAATTGAAGACTAAAATCTCAACCGTACTCTGTACGCTTTTACTGATTCGCTCAGCTGAAAATCTTTTATTTCTAAGACTAAGGTACGATTGGCCAAACAGATTGCGAACGGGTTCGTTCAAAGGCTCCTAAGAAGTAAGCAATGAGCAATTGAAAATTTTAATAGAGTTGACATTGAAGTGGTGAAAACAAATTGAAGAAAGGTGTTGTTCATTTTCATTAATCCACTAAAATACAGAACAGTAGGAGATATGTTTGCAGCTCTTGTCTATGATATTACACTCACCTTGTTGTCGTTCGTGACCCTGACAAGCATCAATAAAAAACAGCTTCGGTTTACCACACAGGTCTGGGCAAGGAATAGCTTTAAAGGGGTCTGTTAGACTTCTAATTGGTACTGATACACCATCTGATCCAAGGATTTCGTCCCTTATACCATGTGACGTAATTACACATACAAAACAATCATATTGGCGGTGATCTTCTCGTGCATAGCTCTTCATCTCCTGAATAATTTCGTCACCTTTTAAATTATTGTGTAACTTCACAATGAATCCAAGATTTTTAAAGGTACCTTCAGCAGCATC